>NC_092142.1:60812155-61121724 GCF_043159975.1 Macaca nemestrina
AGGTATAGAAAGGTGGAGGCCAGGCACAGTGGCTCACACCTGTAATCCCAGCACTTTGAGAGGCCTAGGTGGGGAGTTCACGAGGTCAAGAGATCGAGACCATCCTGGCCAACATAGTAAAACCCCGTCTCTACTAAAAATACAAAAATTAGCTGGGCATGGTGGCACTCACCTGTAGTCCCAGCTATTCGGGAGGCTGAGGCAGGAGAATTGCTTGAACCCGGGAGGTGGAGGTTGCAGTAAGCCGAGATCGCGCCACTGCACTCCAGCCTGGCGACAGAGCAAGACTCCGTCTCAAAAACAAACCAAAAAACAAAGAAAGGAAGGAAGGAAGGAAGGAAGGAAGAAAGAAGGGTGGACAACTGTTTTAGATAGAGTAAATGGGATGTAAAAAGGCCCAGAGACCATTCCATCACCAAATAATCAGGAGTTCTAATGGTGGGACTATCCCGAGATAAGGCCAATGGTGATATTAGGAGAGAAATTTGGGGCCATGTCAGGACAAGTATTGTTTTATATGGTAATGAGCCAGATATATATTATGTGATCACTGGCAAGCCATTGAACTATTTCTGGATCAGATTTATTTTTAAAAAATTAGCAAAAAGTAGATTGAAAGACAAATTATGTTTCATTTTGTTTAGCCGTAAGTAGATGAATGTTTACCCCAGGTATATGAATGCCTCAGAAATCTACTGGGTATTTCTTGAAACTGCTAAAACACAGAGAAAAACAATAAAACAAACAAAACCTATTGTTCCATTTCCCCAAACACCACCAAAATATCTTACCTTTATCAATATTATATGAACAGACACGATTGAAATTACAACTTATAATTTTCAACACAAGTGTCATATTTAAATACTGAAGATTCACTTGTTTCTAAATTAATGAAATGATAGCAGTTCAAATTTTAAAGATATTATAGAGCAATAAAATTAATTAGATAAGCTTCTAAGGAAATTATTCATGTCCTTTGTGACTGGCCCCAAAATGTTTGCCTTTCATCTGATACACAAACATTAAATATAAAGATATTATAATTAGAAACTTGGTTAGCATTCATTAAAGATTAATTTTCTAAACGTAAGAGATGTGACAAAGTGGTCTGGAAGGAAAAGCCCACTTCAATTGGTCACAAAAGTCAGGCTGTTTTCACATATGATGGAAGAAAAGGCTGAAATAGCATCTGCTATAAACAACTTCTTGACTTCTACCATTTGAGTAGTAGTGACTTCCTATCACCTCTCTGTCACATACCCTCATGAATTGCCCATTAATTTTGCCCTTTTATAATCAAAGGTAATGGAATACTGCCAAGACTAGGTTACTTGGGAATTTGCTTTTAACTGGTTTCCGTGAGCTGCTGTTTTTGCAGGCATCGATTGAAGTAAACAGACTTGCCTTTTCAAGCTATAAGAGAGAAAAATGATTTGACAAATTTAGATTTACTGGTGGGGCAGAATAAATAATTCTTGAGCTTTCTGCAAGTAGAAGGGTAGAAGCTATGAGCAGTAAATTACTGTCAATTGGGGAATGCAAAATAAGAGAATTTATAATTGAAAAGATGATAAGAGGAGCAGTGCAATTTTATAAAAACAGGAAGATGTGAATTGAATATATGATGGAAATATAGCAACTTAGTAAGTTTAAAATAAAACTGATGGGAATTTGAAAGAAGATATTGGAAAATAGCGGGTTTCAGCTCTCTAATGACTAAAGATGAAACTTTTTGAGACACATTTTGCCCATAAATAGCATATTAATTTATAAATCATTAGCGATGATTTACCAAATCCATAGATTATTAGACAGCTGAGGAACAAGTTAGTATGCAATTAACCAGTGGACACCAGCAGGGTATCCATGCTTCTGGGGGTAGTTTTGATAGGTTTTTATCTCTACAGTAGTGTTTTTGTGCGTTCCTCTTTCTCTGTTATGGCAACTATATTCTTGCACTGGTTCAAACGCAGACTTTTGACACCATCAAATACTTATCAAAAACTTTCTGCATTCTGTTGTACAAAGAAGGAGCAGTTGACTACCAGAATTTCAATAATTTTTAAGGATAAGATTGTGAAATTTCCAGCAAGCCAGAGAGTATAAAGAGTAGTCACTTTATTTCACTCCTTGAAATCCCAGTCATATCTACAGAGTAGTTTAGAATTAAATTAGAACTTTAATCAAATTGGGGCTTTAGTGTCTAATGAACAAAGCTTATAAGTTATAGCCTTTCTATTAACCAAGAAGTGGCTCTCTCAAGAGAGGGGAAAAAAGTATTTTCTCTCACTGAGAAAGCTGTGGACTTAGACATTTTTGAAAATGCCTTCAACTCCCTGGAGAAAATGACTTTTAAATAGTGACTTTGGTTCAAGCCCTCACCGACCCCTGTGTGTTTTCCCTGACTGCTAAAAAGCAAGCTAACTTCCTACTCCATTTTCAAATGCTCTCTAAATGGGGAGAAAATGTGCGCATCCCTTATTTATTACACTCCTCAAGTGATCCTGGAAATAGTAGAGTTCTGTATAACCACTTGGCAAGCTCTTCACTCCACCTTTTTCTACATATCTACAATGAACCCTCAGAATCCTTTCTCCTCCTCACAAGAATTGAGATCTTGAAAACTAGGGTAGGCACATTTACCATTGTAAAATTTTAATCCGATGGGGAAAAGATTTAGAGCCATTGGAGAGAGATTGACTTTATCCTTCATTGCCTTTTAATCTTAGATCCTTTCTTTATATTTCATATATGCAAAATTTTACCAATCACACTCCAAATAAAGATGGCATGAATGACGGTTTATAAAAAAACAATAATATGAATGAGCATGGAGCTATTATTTTTTCTATTTTTCTCTTAATTTGTGTTTTATAATGCGATCTACTTTTAATTCTTTAAGTATGCTTACAAATGTGTTGTCCTCTATTGTCTATACTGTGCATACGAACGTCATCTTTTTGTTTTGCTTTTGATGTGTGTGTATGTGTGTGTGCACGTACACGGCTTTTATTTGTTTCTTTTGTTTTAGTTTTGGTCTGCATCTTCATCCTATTATGTATTACTTTGGCTGAATTTGTAACTCAAAAATATTGACTCCTTCCTTTTATACCCTTAAGTACATATTTTTATCGTGTTTACACATCTCTTATCTTTTTCCATGGTGCAACAGGTAAAGAAATAAAATTGGATAGTGAGTTTATTGCTTCTCCTGTCCCTTTTAGCAAACTAAGTCTTCTTTGCAAAAATCTCTAATTCTACTCTGCCATCTGAGTTGCATTATGGGTCAATTACGAAATCCTCAGTGGCATTTCCCCTAATTATTTCAAATAGGATTGACTCGTGATTACTGGATGTGAATTTCTTGAGTTTACTTTGCTAAGTGTTTCTATTTAATCCCTTATATTTTAGAACCTTAGGGATACAGTTTCAGAGGAATTAATGTATTGACATATCTAATGTTCAGATTAAATGCTCATTTAATACTACGTTACAACATAGTGCCCACAGCACCGGCCCATACACACACAAGTAACACACACAATTTATTAGCTAAGAAAGCTATCATTGTAAACTGCCCACCATCTATTGAGTGGCCTGTTATACCTCACTCTCTCTTTGAAGTTTACAGTGAAGATGTTTTTTCAACTGTGGACATGATTTCAGGGTATATATGGGTTGAAATCAATCTATATATATTATATAACACAGTATTAGGTTGGTGCAAAAGGAACTGCAGCTTTTGCCATTACTTTCAATGGCAAACACCGACTTCCTTTTGCAACAACCTAATACGTTGAAGAAGTATGTATTCTTGAACATCTACGGAGTCCAAACGAGATCATGCCACTGCATGCCAGCCTGGGCGATAGAGCGAGACTCTGCAAAAACAAACAAACAAACAAACAAACTACGGTGGCCTGACTAACAAGTAACAAAACAAACAAAATTAATTACTTCACACAGGTTCTCTTTGTACAACACATATTCCTAAAAAAAATATATATATATATATATATATATATATATATATATATAAATTTTTTTTTGAGACGGAGTCTTGCTCTGTCACCAGGCTGAAGTGCAGTGGCACAATCTCGGCTCACTGCAACCTCTGCCTCCCGGGTTCAAGTAATTCTCCTGACTCAGCCTCCCGAGTAGCTGGGACTACAGGCACGTGCCACCATGCCTGGCTAATTTTTTGAATTTTAGTTCAGATGGGCTTTCACCATGTTGGCCAGGATGATCTTGATCTCCTGACCTCGTGATTTGTCCACCTTGGCCTCCCTAAAGTGCTGGGATTACAGGCATGAGCCACCGCACCCATCCAATATAATATTTTTAATACTGATCACTGCCCGCCCAATGCACAGACGTAATAAACTAATAATGTCAAAAGAAAGGTTTGGTGATTCCATTAACATGGAATTTTCTTTCAGTGAATTCAAGTTCAGAAATGTTAATACTCATATATTTTTGAACATATGATGGTGGTTTCCTTATATTTTTTATGTGGGGTCAACTTTTGCATTTAAAGTAAGCCATGAGAACCAAAAGCATATAAATGCTAACGATTTATTATAGTGGATTTTCCCAGAATAAACACATCCATATAACTACCACCTACATCAAGATATCCAAAGTAGCCAATACCCTTTCATTTACCCCCTTCCAAGTCATCATGACCCTCAAGATAACCTCTGCTTGGTTTAACAGTACGTTAGTTTATCTTCTTCAAGACTTCATAAACATGGAATTCATAGAGTGTATACATATTTGCATCTAGATGCCTTAGCTTGATGTAATATTTTTTCATTCATATGGTTGCAGCAATACATCAGGCTTTTCCATTGTTTGGAAAAGAATTCCATTGTATGAATATACCACAATTTATTTACTTATTCTTTTATTGGTGGGCATTTGGGTTCTTTCAGTTTTATGTTATTCTTAATTGCACTATTATAAATGTTTTCTACATATCTTCTGATGCACAAATGCATTAATTTCTGTATATTAATATCCTGTGAAATATTACAGGTCATGCATACATTCAGCTTTAGCATTTTTTTCCAAATATTTTTCTAATGTGGATATACCAGTTTACACTCCGAGGAGCACTGTATTAAAGATCAAGCTGCTGCATATCTGCAACAACACTTGGTAAATTCAGTTATCTATTATTCGGTTTTAATTTTAGACATCATAGGAATGTTGAAGTTGTATTTTAGGTATATCTAAATGTCCTGAATATTTGATGCTTAGTGCCTTTTCTTCTGTTTACTGGACACGTGGACATCCTCTTTGTGAAGTACCTGTTCAAATTTTCCTTTATTAATTAAGTTGCCTATATTTTCCTAATTGATACGCCTACACTGTATTAAAAATGTGTCTTTTAGTAGATATATGTACCACAATTCCTTCTCCCACCCAATGGCTTGATTTTTCTTTCTCTTAGTAGCATCTTTTGATGAGCATAAATTTGTAATTCAATAAATTGAATTCATCAATATGTACTTTTGTTAATTTTAGTGCTTTTTTTTCATATTAGTCATTCATTATTTTCCTATTCCAGAATTTGAAAATTCCATGTTAACTTTTGGAAGGTCTATTGTTTTATTTTTTACCTTTATATCTTTGATCTATGTGAAAATTATTTATATTGATGGTCAGAAGCACAGGTCACAGTTCAGTTTTTTCCACTCGAAGGGATCCAGTTTACAGTCCACATTGTTGCTATTTCCCCCTATGGCATCTTTGTTATAATTCAGTTGAGCATTTTCTCTGCAGGCCTATTTCTGAAGCCTTCTATTCCATTGGTCTATTTTTCCATCTCTTTAGTCCTACAATCCTTTTTTAAGAACTCTATCTTGTAATAAACCTTCATATAATGATATCATAAGACAAACAATTTGGGTTCTTGGTAAATATTTTATTATTTTTGCCCTTTAAATTTCTATGCACATTATAGTATCATTTGTCAAAATATACACACGTGCACATGCACACGTGCATGAGCACACACACACACTCACACACACAGAGAAATGTTGGAATGTATTGATACTGCTTAGATTCTACAGATACATTTAGAGAACTGACATTTTATGTTTGAATCTTTCAAATTGCAAACTTTGTACAACCCTTCATTTGTACCTTTAATTGTTCTCAGTAATGTTTTGTAGTTTTCAGTTTAGGGGCCTTGCATCAGACTTTTTTGCTATGTAATTGAAGTCTGCTCAATATTACAGATAGTATTTTATTTAATTTTCTGAGTATTGGTAGAAAACAAAATGCAATAATTTTTGCAACTCTGACAACCATGCAAACTTTACTTATTATTTATAATAGTTTATAGATTATTTTTGTATTTTTTAATACTCAATCATGTTGATTGTGAATAATGACAATTATATTTCTCTCTTTCTGATATTTATACTTTTATTTCTTCCTTGTACCTTACTGTATTGACTAAAACCTTCAGTATAATTGAATCAAACTAGCAATGGTAGACAACTTCACCTCATTTGCAATCTAAATGAGAAAGGTTTCAGTATTGCATCATTAAATCTGATATTTACTATATGTTTCTTCATAGCTACTTTTTATCAAATTAAGTCTCCTTTTATTTCTGGTGTGCAAAGAAATTTAACCATGGACAAGAAATGCATACTTAAATCTTTCTGATCTACACAGATAGATCATGTTTTTCTCTATCTTCTCTCAATATTTTAATTTGAATAAACACATTTTTAAATGTTATAATCTGTCCCTGTATTCCCTGACTGTAATGTTTTGTATATTAGTGAGTTTGTTTTGCTAATATGTTACTTAAGATTTGTATATCAGAAGCAGGCTGTTAATTCTCCTTTCTTGTAATATTCTTGTCAGGTTTTAGCATCAAGATTACACTGACTTTGGGACATAGAGTGGGAAATGCTCCCTCTTTCACTATTCTCTGTTGAAATTTATATCGGTGAGTTCATTTGAGCATGAGAACTTAGGTGCTAGAGTTGGTAATTATGGATTCAATTATTCAATAGAGAAGTAATAGACATATTTTTTCTGTTTTTTCTTATTTATGCCATTTGGCAAAGCCTGTGTTTTTAAACTTGCCTCTATCACAATACATTTTTAAAGTTTTTGACATAAATATGTTCATGTTGTGTTTATGCTAAATGTATTCATATTTTTGCCAATAACTTTTAAAGTTGTAATAAATATTTCCATTACTTTTTTTTTTTTTTAATTTTTCCTTTTTAAAAGCAGACTGCCACATGCCACGCCTCATTTGGATGTGTCTGAGGTCTTGGAAGCTTGACTACTGTACGTTCTCCTACAAATGAAGCTTGAGAGCTTGTTTGAAGATTCTAGAAGGGGAGCACAGCTACTCCTATATTCTTGACCGAAGATCGGTCCTCCTCGGGGATGGTCCTTTTCTTCCATGTAGGGTGCAGCTTCAGGAAGGATGCACTTGAAGCGGTAAGGGAGGAAGGGGACACCAGCTTAGCCAGCCAGATCAGCCAAATCAACCCTGGCAATCAATGGGGTGACACACGTCGCAGCCTGATCACCCTCACATCCTTCCATTATCTGTTTGAATCTCTATAGAAGTTGTAGCAATGCTTCCTTCTTCATTTCTGATATTGACGACTTGCCTTCTTATTTTCCCTTGCAAGGTTTTATCAATTTCTTTCATTTTTTGAACAGCTGTTAGTTCTGTTGAATTTCACTATTGTACATTTGTTTTCAATTTCATTATTTTCTATCCTTACTTATTTTCACCTTTCTGCTACTTTTTAAATTTTAATTTTCTTGTCATTTTCAGCCCCTTTGAAGTGGATGCTTAGACAATAGATTTTCAACACTTCTTCTTTTCTAATGTAGACACTTAAAGTCAATTTCCCTGTGGGCACTGTGTTAACTCTGTCCCACATGATTTGCCATGTCATTGTTTTGCTATCATTCATTTTTTAAACGTGTCAATTTCTTTTGTGGTTTATTCTGTTTTTCATGGGTTATTTAGAAGTGTGTGGTTTAATTTTCAATACTTAAGAATAATTTAAGTTTTTGTTGTTGTTACTCATTTTTAAAACTTAATGCCACTGCTAAGAAGGTATATACTGCATGTGATGAGTTGTTTTAGGACACAGTTTTTGGCCATTTTGGGTCAACGTTTCAAGTTTGTTTGACAAGAATGATTTTTTCTGTAACTCTTTAGTGTAGTATTTTATACCTTCCAATTAAATAAATTTATTAATCATGATATTAAATGTTCTCTATCTTCAGTTTCTCAGTCTACTTGTTCTAATTGTTGGTTTATCTGTTGCTCACTTAAATTCTGTCAATATTTTACTTTATATACTCGACAAATACATTATAAGGTATATAGGAATTCAGGATTTTTACATCTTGCTGAATTTAGTTATTTATCATTATAACATTTTTCTCCGTATTTGGGGAAATATTTCTTTCTTCTTAGTTTACACCTGAACAACTTTCCTTCAGTTTGAATTTGCAGTCAGATCTTGTTTCAATCATCTCAGTGTCTATTTATCCTTCTATTACAGCTTTATCTGTGATAAGAGACATGATCTGTGCATTGCTTGCTTTTTATATCTAATCTGACAATGTATATCTAATATTAAAGTACATAACCATATAGGTTTGGATTTCTTTTTGTAATTTTTTAATGTTTTTTAAAAACATTTTTCCCCTTTTCTATGGTTTTTAATTAATTAGTTTTAATTATTCCATTCCTCCATTATTATATTTCTTACATAGTCTTTAATTAATATTATTTTAGTGACAACACTAAATGTATAATTCATATATGTACCCTTGATTTACTAAAGTATATCTTAAAGTAATGTATCAAATATTATATGTATAATGAAAGAATATTTGCAATGCATTGTTTATAATTTATATTACACCCTTCCCGCTTCCATCATTTTTGTTATGTATTTTAATTCTACTACGACTTTATACGTGTAACACATTCTAATTATGTTAAGTAGTATTTATTATTTTGTATTTTCCCACATATTAATATTTTTGCTTATCTTCTTTCTTTTCTATATTATCATATTGCCATTTAGGCTGGTTTTTATTTTATTTTTTTTAGAAAAATACATTTCTAAAAATGTTTTCAGTGAAAAACTGCTGGTAATGCGTTTTATTGAGTTTTTCTTTTTTCTGAAAGAAAACAGCTTAATTTGAAGGCTCTTTTCTCTTGACTTGGCAATTATTTTCCTTCTGTCCTTTAAAATGACATTCTTTGACTCTGCCTTTCATAATTTATATTATCAAATAAACTGTCAGCTTGAGATATTAATTTTTAAGACATTAATGTTTTGGGTTAATTTTAAATTCTCATTGTCTTTATTTTTAGCGGTGTTACTATGATGTGTCCTGATATGCTTTTCTTTGTATTTCCCCTGTTTAAGAGTTCACTGAGCCACTTGAATTTACATCTTGATGATTTCTATCAGATTTGAAAATTTGTGACCACTATTTCTTCAACTATTGCATCTTCTCTCTTCTTCCTCCTCTCTGGAGTGTCAGTTTCAAATATAATATGCCTTTGCTTTACATATAATCTATGTCATATGCTCCTATTTGTATTTTTATTATTGTTTTCTTTCTGTGATTCTTCCTGTTTCTTTTTTCTTTTTTTTCTTTCTTTTTTTTCTATTCTAAATCTGGTTTGCAAACCTACTGTTTCAATTGATTATATTATCACTTTAACACACTGGATTTTTCAGCTTTAGTCTTTTTCTTTGATGGTTTGCATAGGCTCCATGTCTTTGGGCAAACTATCCATTTCATTTGTTATCTATTCTCTTGGACGTGTTAACTATATTTATTCTTAGTTGGAAAATTTGATTATCTGTATCATTTAGATATTTTTCAATTGTCTTTTTTCTGACTGTTGCAGGTCTACTCCTCCTTGGTAGCATTTCAAAAATTTTTAATTGGATTTTGAAAATTTCGTATAAAAGGTGTTATCTCCCTTTAGACAAATTTGGTTTCTTCTTCCAGGAAGATACGTTTAGATATATCAATTTGATACCACTAAGACCGGATTTCAGAATTATGGGGATTAATTTAATTTCTGAGTTTCTGTTACTTCTAGGGTCCCTTATTTCTGTTACACTGCTAAAATATTTGTTTAGCTTTTTAGCTTCTTAGCACTAGCTCTTTGATAGGTTTAAATCCTCTTACTTTTGCACATGTTAAGATGTGGCAAATTCATCAAGGGTGAAAAAACTCCCATTCTTCTCTAATGATCTTTGCTCTGTGACCCCGGTCTCTCAATTTCTAGATACCTCGGTAATCCTGAAATCTAACTTTTGTCTCCAGAGTCCCATAAATCCATCAAAAACTCCAGGTCACTGATTTCCATTTGGTTTCTATGTCCTGTGAGTTGAATCAGTTAAACTCTGAAAGGAATAAGCAGTGCTAACTTGAGGAGTCACCTCAATTTGTTTTCTTTCTCTCTGGTATCTGAGTTCCTTAGGTGCTGGCCGCCTTCAAATCGTGTTGTTCTGCCTAACTTTGTAGTTGTTCTCCATGGGAGAGTGTCTGATGGAAGTTACCATCATAGACGTAAGGAAAACACTTGATATCCCCCCAACACACACACACACACAGACACACACACACAATGATGTAATGTGTTCATTATTTCCCCCAAGAAAAATAAACTGTAAATCACCCTGTACTTGTTTAGCAACAGACAAAATTTACTCTAGAAGGACTCTAATCCTCTGTGAGTTTAAAGGACGTTGTTGGCAGTGCCTGACAGAATTCGTGGATTAAGATTGTGCTATCTTTAGGTGATGCTCTGGCTACAAAACCAGACCAATTTCTTGAGACTGCTTTTCCTCAGTCTATGCTTTTGCCAAAGTAAATTCTGCATTTATGGTGACAGTGGACCAAGATGCATGCACCACATTGAGTTAAATAAACAAATACATAATTCAAGATGAAAGATTAGCAGAATTAAAGATGAATGATGAACAGAACTGGCTGGAATGATTATAGTACAACCCACTATCACAGTTTCAAGTACATAAAAATAAAATAGATGTTGTTGATTTACTCCCAGATGTTAACATTAAATGCCTTGGATGTATGCGAATATAAACGCAGATACACAGTCACATTTATACATTACTGCTTCCTCTAACTCCATTAGTATCCACAAAATCATCTGTCCATCTACGCATGTTAGAAAGGTAACTAGAGATAGACTATTATGTATTCTTGTAATAAGATTGTAAAAGATACATTGAGTAAAATATGCAAATCTGCAAGAAACAGGAAACATTCTTTCTGGGTTTTGGTTTTTGATGTATTTGCAGAGGTAATGCAGAGGGCTTGTGTTTAATGACATTATCCTGCTCAAGATGCTTGTAAGTCTTTTTAAAAAGCATAGTGAAAATGATGTGCTAGCTTCACAAAAATTCACTTTTGAAATACTCACCATGTTGATGGAAAGTTAATAAACTAATCTTGGACCCAGTGAATCTATCATGCAAATTTTCAATATAGAGCAATAGGGATGCTGACAGGGACAAAGCATCAAGCTTATTCCAAAACATTATGAGAAAGTGAGAAAATATAGACCAATATTGGAGTCTTCAATGTTATTAACAAAATAATTCCAAATCATGTCAAAAAAGAAAACCTGCTAGAGGTTTATTTTTACCCTGAATTAATGCAGGATGGGAAAATCTTTGTTTGTTACCAGAAATATTTTAATTTCTAAAATTAAAAAAAATGGTAAAATTAAAAAAAATTGTTGGCATACTAAAATTAAAAAAAAAAAGATGCAGGAAAAAAATCCACTGTAACTAAAAATGCTAAGTTCAATTGTTGACATCTGCATTTCTGCTGTTGCAAAGAATCCAGTTGTTGGTGGTGGTCTCCTTGACATGGCCTGGCATCATTGGGGCAGGGCTTTGAACACAATTATTTGGGTAAAAAATCAGTTATTTCCATATATTGGCACATGCCTCTTAGAACATCAAACGGTTTGATGTAGATTTTTTCCATCAAGGCACTGGAACCAGTCAGTGGAGAATAAACCACTTTGGTTGACTTCTTCCTCAGCACTGTTCTAGGTGTTATAGAGATTAATATGCTTGGTGTCCAAGCTCTATGTATTCTTTATATGAGCCTCAGTCAGTACAACCAAACTAACATTGAAATCCTACTCGCAAACCAATACCCTACTCCATTAATAATCTATGTCTGCCATTTGAGAATGTCATCATCATCATCATCATCTTTTTAAGATTACGTGCTGTTTATTGAACACTTACTTACCATGTTTTAGTTTTCCTAACATCCTATAGAGAAAGTGGCATGATTATTTTCTCCAGAGTGACATGATTATTCTCTCATAAACATTTAACATATGATAATTGTATTTTCCAAAGTAACTTTCCAACATCCATTCATTAAAAAAATACTGAGTTTACACCTACTGAGTGCCAGATACTCTTATAGGCACTACAGATACCAAACAGAAAAACAAATAAACAGAGAAAACACATATTCACTTATATTCATAGATACTTAGAAATAAGGGGGATGACTGAGATATTATTGAAACTTATGAATAAAAAATAAAACTAGGTAAAGAAAAAAAGGAGAAATGTTGGAATGGGTTAGTCCTTCTAAATGTCGTTTCTCCACCTAAAGTCCTGTCTCTCATGCTTACAAACGATACATACAGAAATTCAATACCAAGTTATAAGAATGTAAACTTCCTTTCTCTATTTTCTTCTTCCAATGACCAATCCTGTCCTATCTCTACTTGGTTCTGACAATTTGACCCTGAGCATTCATCCTCAATATGAAAACAAAACAAGACCTATTCCTCTTTCTTAGTGCTTGCAGGGAAACTTGATCTACTCTCAGCAGCAGGCCTGTTGGCAAACAATGATGATCACAGAGTAACGGCTTCCAAAGGTCATCTATGCCCTAAAATATTTTGCCAACTGATGTTTGAGGAGGGTATATGTTGGTTGGAAGGAAAACCATTATTGTCTTTCTAATTCTATGAAGGAAACAAATGAGCTTATGGAATACTGGCTCTTCAAAACCAGGCTTGCAATACTGAGGTAAGGCAGAGTAGCAAATTCATTTCATTTGGAATATCTACAATAAAACATGTACAGTTTTTTTTTTTTTTTTTTTTTTTCTTTTAGAGTTCTTGTGGGTACCAGAACATTTGACATCATTTGATTCAATGGTTCTAGTTTGGAACCCAGGAACTTTTATTAGAGGAAAAAAAAAAAAAGCCACCAGAGCTTTCAGCAAGACCAATATGAATGATAAGAACTATAGTGGTAAAACTCCATATTTAAGAATCTTCCTCTGTCTATACCATGAATCTTGTAAGGGTTTGATAGACAGCCTTAATGCTTCCTATATTTATGTGCAGCCTTGAGAAACTTTGATTCTAGAAAGAAAGGATCTGTCCCAGGATTTTCTCTAGCAGTAGAAAATGGACTTTTATCTGACTGGTAAGCAAATGTTACAGTTTAGAAAACCCCAGTTAACATTCATAGAAGGTAAATTCCATCTGGAGAAAAATTTTGAGTCTTTCTTGTTCAAGGTTGTATTCCACATATTGTTCACTGATGTATTCAGAACAGCACCTGTTATCCTAAAGTCAAGATAATACCTATCTCAGGGGTTACTGAAAGGCTTGAATAAAATTATATATAAAAACACCAAGCAAATTTCAGAGTGTTGAAAGAGTTAGCTCTTGTTTTTTTGTCTCTGCTTTATTTTGTCTCTGCTCTGAACTTCCAAGTTACCTCTTTATGGGTTCAACTTCCTCTGAGATCCTGATATATCCGTGTCTAATTCCATAAACACATCTTTCTCCTTAGCCATGAGTCCAGAAAACTTAAACAGTGGTGTGTAAACTATTTTTAAAGGAACTTTGTACTTTACTGGCACATTTTAAAATATATTTTTTTATTTCAAATTTTATTTTAGATTCAATGGGAACATGTGTAGGCTTGTTACCTGGGTATATTTTGTGATGCTGACGTTTGGAATATAAATGATCCTGTCACCCAGGTAGTGAGCATAGTATTCAATAGCTGGTTTTTTAACCCTTGTCCCCCTCTGTCCCTCCCAGCTCTAGTAGTCATCAGTGTCTACTGCTGCCGTCTTTATACCTATGTGTAATCAATGGTTAGCTGCCAATTATAAGTGAGAAAATGTGGTATTTGGCTTTCTGTTCCTGTGTTAATTTGCTTAGGATAATGGTACTGGTACATTTTGGCTCACTCTAAGGAATTGCGTTCTAACATAGCTGTTCAAGAGAAAAACTACTCCATCTCCCAAGGTAGTAAGTTTCTGACCACTGCAAGTATGCAATCACAGGGTAAGACAGTGGCAGAGTGAAGTGGAATATGAAATGGTGTTTGTGGGGTAGGTTTAAATATCTCCTGCAATCATTAAATTAAAAGAAACATTGCATTTCATTCTGACTAATGTTTTAGCTACCAAACTTATATTGGGAAAGTTGAATCTCAGGGTTGCCTCAGTGAAACTAAATTAGGAAGTGTTATAATAATTTTCCATCTCACGTGGTTCCTACATTGAAATTACAGGTCATGGATTCACAACACCACAAATTTCTGTTTTTCCTATAAGCAGGTTGACTCTAGTTTATTATACATTCTTTCAAGTTTTCCTCCAACTAAATTATTAATCTTTGACTGACGGTGATGTCGCCCCCAGAATTCTCTATGAAAAATAAAACCCTCAAATAAAAATGCCACCAATGAGTTCCACCATGTAGTTTCTCATGCTAATATCCATATTTGATTCTAATTAACTGCATGAGAGCTATTCAGAATTTTATAATTTGAAATGTTGCCTATCCAGGTGATTTTTCATAGCTATGTGAGAATAAAAGGATTCCATAGCTTTTAATTTCTTGCACATAAACCCTCATTATAATTTCTTCTTAGGAAATTGTTGGAATTTGCTCAACACTAAAAAGAATTAATTGCCTAATGTATTAAAGCAATTAAACAAATCATTTCATCATATGAATAACAATGAGTATAGTTTCTGGGTAACACAGAAAATAAAAGCAAGGGAAGGAAAGAGAAAAAGGAAGTTAATAATGACAGATGCTCAGTGTCCAACACACATATGGCAAACAAAGATAAACAGAAGCTATCTCCCTTCATTGAAGTCAAACAATTAATAAATACCTACGCAATACAGCACAACATTCATATGTACCTAACTCTAAAACACATTCAAATCTCTTACAGTTATGCAATATCTGCCTTCAATTTGAGCTTTATATAGACATAGACACTGTAAAAGTGGAATCACACATTAGCAGAGAAGATTTTCCTCTACAAGGAAAACTGAGGTAAAATAGTTGGCACAAATGTTCTTCCATATTCTCCATTTAAAAAGAAAAAGCAGGTGAAGGTATTTTAAAAATTTACTTAAACGTGAGGCTCTAAAAAATGGCTTCAAGGAAAGAAGACACATCCAAGCTCAAGGTAAAAGACTGTCCAGTTACATTTTTGATCTGTCTTGATGTGCTTAAAGTCTCAAATGTGCAGAATGCATTAACATGGTGAATTAAAACAGTAAAAAGTTGGTTCATAGAGTCACTGCATAAAGACACTGTAGTGACAACTCTGAATTCAAATGCAAGTTTAGCTTAAAATTAACATGTTTTCCAACTGTTTTTGGTGTAGCAGGAAACATATTTCCTTTCCCTGTCCTTCACTCTCCACTTTTTGAAAACTGAAAGGTAATTATATTATATTGAGTTGTGAACTTTCTAGTTCAAATATTTGAAGATGTCTATGAAAACTAAGCATATTATTATACTACCATTTAATTATCCAATGATATTAGGTATTAGCCAATATTCTTCAAGCCAAATCATATTGTTAATAATTTATTCGTGGATTACCTATTCTCCCTTCTTTCATTTATTCAATCAACAGTTCCCTCATTCAATAAATATTTTATTGAAGGCTTACTACTCCAGATACTTTCCGAGATGTTAAGGAGATATCAGTTTATGGGATAAGACATTCTACTCAGTGGGGAAGAATTCATGAACATTGAACAGGATAACTAAATAGTATGGTATGCTAGAAAGGAGTAAGTGCCAATAAAAACAAATAAATCAGGGCAAGGAGGATCTGGTACTTGTGGGGATCAGAGAAGTCCTACTTCAGCAAAGACTTGAAAATAATGAAGTTAGCCATGACAATAGCAAGGGGATGCATATTCCAGGCAGAGATGTTACGGCAGGGACGCTAAAAGAACGACATGGCTAATGTCTTGAAGTAGTCAATCACAGATTTCTGGATGATTAGCAAAAATTTAATTTCTTACATGTAGTAACAGACTTGGCACATTATATGGACAGATTGCAAAGAGAATTAAACAACCCCCTTCTCTTGATTACTGAATTGAGATAATATAAGACAAAACTAAGTTTTAACAAAGAATTAGGCTTGGGTTATTAACTTTAAAGGAGAAAACTAACTGCTGTGTTCTTGTAGGATATTTTATTTTCTTTAGAAACCACTCCTGATACATCTCCACCTCAGAATATCTGCAAGCATTCTGTGTGCCATTTTCCCCATATCTTGACAGTCTGATATATTTTCCTTTCCTGAATAGTATTTTGTATATTATAAGTAAGTGATTAAAAACTCTGCAATTACATGCAAAAGTAGCCACGAAGATTATTTATTCATCCAATGAATATTTGCCAATCATTTATAAAGTGATACAGTACATGCTACAAGTTTACAAATATTGCAGAAAAGTGTAACGTGTATTATCTGCTCTTGAAGGCATTAGGCTGGAGAGGGAACAAAAGGCACATACACAAAGAACAAAAATTATAAATTAGATCAAACTGCCGTCTCTGAAAGTCCACTTATTTACAGCAACATAGATAGCTTTCTAAGGGAGGTAATGATCTGGACCTTGAAAGAAAAGTACTATGTGGAAGAGCAGAGATACGACAAGATATTTAAGGTAACAACCACGAAAACATATCATGGACAAAATTCCAGAGTAAAGGCACTGCACAAAATGTTTGAGACACGTGTGATGAGCAAGAAGATTTTTAATAAACTACTGTGGATACTAGACATCTCATGTAGTTTTGGATGAGAAAAACATTCATAGGATTTGATTCCAAAACATTTTCCTCAAGTTTAAAATGAAAGCCATACATTATTAATGGTGCTTGATATTTCTTTCTTTTTTCTTTTTCTTTCTTCTTTTTTTTTTTTAATTGAGATATGGTCTCATTCTGTCACCGAGGCTGGAGTGCAGTGCTGCAATCTCGGCTCAATGCAACCTCCACCTCATTGGCTCAAGCAATCCTCTCACCTCAGCCTCTGGAGTAGGTGGGACTACAGGCTTGCGCCAGCATGCCCATCTAATTTTTGTATTTTTAGTAGAGATGGTTTTTCACTATGTTGCCCAGGCTGGTCTCGGACTCCTGGCCTTAAGTGATTCGCACCCCTTAGCTTCCCAAAGTGCTGGGATTATCAGCATCAGCCGCTGCACGCAGCTGATACTTGACATTTCTAATCGATGGCAAGTATTACAAAGAAATAATGATTCCTATTTAAACAATTTTTATTCATAAAGAGGCTCTTAGAGGATACGTTCATATAGGCTATAAAATGATAACAGAGACACTGCGAGTTTAGATTTCGTAAGATAGTTTGGATTTTTAAATTATATTCAGTAAAAAAGTACTACACTTTATGATCCAAATCCAGTTACTGGGGCCAAAATTGAGCCAAATAATTAATATGTACCATGTCAGAAATAAAAAGTATCTAAGATCTTACTTGAATGGAGGTAGAAAATGTAATAATAACAAAAAAAAACAAGAAAAAAACAATAATAAAAACAGTAAGAACTTTCATCTGCCAGGTGTCACATTGGATATTATTATATATTACTTTTGTATTTAGTGAAAATTAAATCAGTATGATCACTCAAAATGAGGAAACTACATATGTTACCCATAAGAAATAAATGCAGGACTCCCAACATTTCTGGATTTAATTGTAAGATCTCAAACTTAGTTCTGTCTGAATAGGAAATCCCTTCCCTTTCTTAGGAAAACTTCTAGGTTCTCAAAGATAAAATCCTTTCTGATGTTCTTCAGCTTCCACACAAAAACTTAGCAACAAGGATTTTGATAAAATCGTGTAGATACAAGACATGTTACACAGTTTTCCATGAGAAATAAAAAATCATTGCATTTTATTCCAAAATATTTTTCTAAAGGTTAAAATCAAAGCCATGCATTATTATTGATCCTTGGTATTTCTAATAGATGTTAAGCATTCCAGGGAAATAATGACTCATGTGTTTCATTTATAATGATTATTCAATCACCAGATAAATTAATGAAAATATAATTAATAGCTGGGTTGATTGTTGGATGGATAAATGAGTGATTGCATGGACTGATAAGTCAAAGGAAAAATATTACCGGAAGCCATCTTTTTTTGTTGTTTTTGTTTTGTTTATATTTTTATTATATATAATAGTCGTACATACTTCGGGGGGTACATGTGATATTTTGATACATGTATAGAATGTATGATGATTAGATTATGATAATCAGGATATTCATTATCTCAAATATTTATTTTTTCTTTGAAACATTATAATTCTTCTAGCTATTTGAAAACATTACAATTCTTCTAGCTATTTTGAAATATACAATAAATCCTTGTTAACTATATTTTCCCTACTTTAATATTGAATACTAAAACCTATTTCTATCTAACTGCATTTTTTTTTCTTTTTTTTTAAATTTCAACTTTTATTTTATTTTATGTTCAGAGGGGACGTATGTAGGTTACCTGGGTATATCACATGATGCCGGGGGCGTGAATGGTCCCATCCACAAGGTAATGAGCATAGTACCCAACAGTTATAGTTTTTCAACCCTTGTCCCCTACTTGCTTCCCTCCTCTAGCAGGCCCCAGTCTACTGTTGCCAGCTTTATGTCCATGTGTACCCAATGTTTAGCTCCCACTTACAAGTCAGAACATGCAGTATTTAGCTTTCCAAGAGCAGTATATTTTGTTTAATGTAAAATGAAATTCAGAACCTCAAGTCAATATAGCAGATATAAGGCAAACAACGACTCTTGTGAAAAGGAAAGTTTCATCGTTAAGTCAGTTGGCAAGAGTTAGAATACGAGCCTCAGATAAATTCAGGCCAGTGAAGAGTGCAAAGTATTGGGTGAATGCCAACTATTTGTCAGTAATTGAGTATTAATCTTAATAAATTTATAATTATCACAAGGAGTTATAATTAACATACCAAATAATCAGAAAATAAGAATTTAACTGAACTGTGTGACTAAGATTATTAATATTTTTGTGTATATATAGTATACATTTAATGTCTCCATATCTTTATATAATTATTAAATATGTATTTATGTATAGCCATGTATGCATGTATGTTGTGTGTGTATACATGTATTCATATTAGTGACATAATTTGATACTGTTACTTTTGGTTAAATATTTCAAAATAGTAGAAATAATAGAGTGAATTAAAAAATTTAAAATGTGAGTTTCAAGAAAAGTTTACATAAATTTCAAATATATTAAATTTTATACAGGGACTGTGTGCTGGTTGTGAGCCTATGGACAATTTTGTTCTTTAATGATTTTCTCTTTTATTTTATTTATTTTATCTGTATTATCCACGCATCACACGTTTAATCAAGATAAAATAACTGAATTTTATTTTCTTTTCCTTAGTAGAGTTTTTCTTTCTTCTTCTTCTTCTTTTTTTTTTTTTTTTTTTTTTTTTTGGTGATGGGGACAGAGTCTCGCTCTGTCACCCAGGCTGGAGTACAATGGCGCGATCTAAGCTCACTACAACCTCTGCTTCCCTGGTTCAAGTGATTCTTGTGCCTCAGCCTCCAGAATAGCTGGGGTTACAGGCACGTGCCACCATGCCTGGCTAACGTTTGTAGTTTTAAAAGAGACGGGGTTTTGCCATGTTGGCCAGGCTGGTCTCGAACTCCTGGGTTCAAGTGATCCACCCACCCCAGCCTCCTAAAGTGCTGAGATTACAGGTGTGAGCCACTGCACCCGATCTTAATAGAGATTTTGTAACCAAGTTGTTACTTCCAGTCTCCAAAAACACTGATATTTTGTACATTTTTGTGTCTTTAAAACATAAAATACAAGCAAGATTTTCTTGTACATTTTCTGTCAGTTTCCTCTTCTCTGTTTTTCCAATAACCGCAATATTTTCTATTACTAAATATTTAAGGTAAATCTGAATTCATGTGTCATTCTCTCCACTTGCAATTTTACTTTATGAAACCATTGAAAACCATTTCAAGAAATTCCCCAGATGAAAATATTACATAGAGGATTACTACTAAAGTAAGAGAAATCATGAAGTATTACTAAGAGATAACCACTTCCTTTTTAGATTTTGGGAGGTAACAGAAATACACACATACACACATACACATTTGTAATTTACAATTATTCTGAATAACTGAAAATTGTAATTACATACAAGATACCAAGATCAAAAATCTTGTCTGAAGAGAGCAATTATGTGGTACTATTGTATTTAACATAATGTGCTATCCCAGCAAATCAAATAGAGAACATATTTTTTTGCAAATCTCTAGTTACTCTTCATTCTTTTCCCTCCATAAGATTTCTTAAAGTACATTCTAAATCTCAACCATTTTGAAATTATTTGAGATATTTGCAAAAAGCACATATTATTGATCCTGGCATATGTCCCATTGATAAGAATCTCTAGGATTTGGAAATGGGATTCTCACTGTCCTAGAAATTCGACAAACATACCTGCATCTTCCTGTGTGCACATAGTTACTGTTGAATGAATCCTAATCCAATCATTTCTCCAGTAAGCTGCCCCTTTTAGACCCCTGCAGTTTAGTAACTTAGACTCCATTTTTAGATACCCTGAGTTCCTGATTAAAATGTCTTTGCAATAAAGAAGTGTCGACACTACATTTGTATCTACATTACCTTTTTAAAATTTCCAATACATTGTCCCTATCTGACCATCACAATTCCCTCCAAGTTAAGTAGGAGAAATATTATTATTGTTTCCTGGTTTGCAGAGAAAAAGTAAAAAAAAAAAATTTAATGGATTTAAGAAACATTCCTTTCTCACACAGTGGGTTAGACTGCAAAGCCAAACCTTAACCAAGGATTAGTTTTACCCAAAAACAAAGCACAAAGAAAATATTTAAAGGGGTTTATGAAGAAACAGGCAAAATAAACAAATGCTCTTTGCTTTCAGAATGCTCTATGGTTTCAGGACTTACAACGGTTAAGGTATTTAAGAAGTATTTTATAATATTTAATATCTATTAATACTTAATGATAAAATATTATCATTTGATTTTTAAAGTCTTTGAGAGTTCTAATTATCTTATGTAACTTAATGCTTTCGTGTGATTCACAATCACACACACTTAAAGCATGGCTCCAAATTCTATGAAATGCCTTTCACCGAAAGATAGAGCAGTTGTTCTCTTGAATACAGGCTCTGTGATAGATCAATAGTATATGAACGAAGTGGCACTGTGCTAATTTCTAAGTTCACGTCTTGAGAAGTTAGCAGCTTCTATCTCTCTTGGGGTACTTCCTGTTAGAGTGCAAATACCAGGCCATGGAGAAGCCCAAACTCTCCCTTGGAAAGGCAGTGACGGCCACCACCAATTTCCCAGCCATATGATTGAGCCATCGCTCTTCCAAGCTGCTCCAGCTTATATCACATTCGGCAGAGACAAACTCTCCCTGGCAAGCCCTGCCCAAATTTCAAATTTGTGAGGAAAATAAATGGCGGTGTTTTTTTCTGCCGCTAAGTTCTGGGGTTTGTTGTAATGCCGCAGTAGATAATCAAAACAGATTTGAGTTCCTTGAAGTAAGGTACTGCTTTAATGACAACTTAAAGCATGTGGCACTGGTTCTGGGACCAGGTGGCAGGCAGGAGATAGATTAATTGAGAATATTGTAAGGAAAAACTTAACAGTCCTCAGGGATAATGTTAGTGAAAGAGAAAAGGATTTGCAGAAGCTGTTGGTGAGGTCTCATAGCAAAGTAACTACAACAAGGAAAGTATTATTGGAAATTAGAGGAAAGAAACCTGTGTATATACTGGTGAGAATTATGATCATGAAAACTTTGAGTTATGTAGAAAAAACAGAAAATGCCCCTAGTGAATTTGATGATTTAATTAAAGAGATTCAAAGAAGAGGCAGAATATTAGATTACTACATAGCTTTTTCTCAATACCTAAACAAAATGTGAATGGAGATAAATCAGTTAAAGAAGGAACTTTTTTGGAAAGTAGGACTGTTTGAGTTTTTGTTTTGTTTTGTTTTCTTTGAGACAGAGACGGAGTTTTTGTTTTCTTTGAGACAGAGTTGTTGTCCAGACTGGGGTGCAATGGCACGATCTTGGCTCACTGCAACCTCTGCCTCCCGGGTTCAAGGGATCCTCCTATCTCAGCCTCCCAAGTAGCTGGGATTACAGGTGCACGCCACCATGCCCAGCTTGTTTTTGTATCATTGGTAGAGACAGAGTTTCACCACGTTGGCCAAGCTGTTCTTGAACTCCTGACCTCAAGTGATCCGCCTACCTCAGCTTCCCAATGTTTGAGTTTGAAAATATATATTTTTTGATTCTCAGCTTCTCCAGAGAAAAATAATTCTCAAATTAAGAAAGAGTCTCAGTTCATAGATCAAATACATAATGGGGCTATATAATCTTTTATTGTTAATATTTCAGAAAGATCTGAGGTTTTTTTTAACTAGAACTTTCAAAGAAATAGAAGGTCCTCTGAGGAGCTTAATCCATTTATGCTGGGGTTGCAATTTCCTGGGTGTGAAAAATCAGACCTTCGTAATGACGTTGAGCAGTAGGATATAAAGAACTCCTACATGCTTAGCGTTCCAAAAATGGAACACGAGGCATAAATGGGCTAAGGACATGGCATGTCTCACAGACCCTCAACTAAGAATCGTAACAGCATTGACCATAGCAGATTCACAAGGTGTCCAAAGTCAAGAAGAGCTCACCTTGAAGAGATTTGTGAGTGTGACTGCTGTCTAATGAAATGAATTACAAATTGATTTGTAAGAACCTACTTACAAAATATTTAAAGAAAGCATATTGACTTTTACTAAAAAAGATAGCAAACAATGAAAAAATGCTGCCAGACTCCCAAACATTTACAGGCAGCATGTAGATTGAGAAGACGTCTCAGTTACAAACACAGATAATTTATTTTTAAAAAAGAAGAAAGAAGGAGGAAGAAGGAGAAGAGGATGAGGAGGAAGAAGAGGAAGAGGAAGAGAAGGAAAAGGAGAAGGAAAGTAATAGTAGTAGTATAGTAGTAGTAGTAGGAGGAGGAGGAGGAGGAGGAGGAGCAGATGGAGAGGGGAGGATGGGGACAGAACCAAGAGCCATGTGTCTCGAGTTAAAAGTCTAGGAGAATCAGTTCTCTGAAATGGTACTGGATACTCATCAAGGAACCAGCAACATGTGCCAAAATGATTCCAAGAATCACTATTTACCAGTAACTGCCATATGACTTCCACTTTCTCTGTTCTTGAGTAATGCTGTCTACAGAAATTATCCTTATTCTATCCCCCCATTGTATACTCGGTCAGCTCGAGAATGATGCTCTAATGATTTAAAATCTCAGAGTGTTTTTAGGAGGAATGCAAATATTTTGTGGCCAAAGGTCAACTGTGTTTGTTTTAAATCATGACATTAACTATTTAATGTTAAATAATGTTAAACTCTCATTGAGTTTCTTCCCCTGGATATGGGCTCTCTTACTGAATAAGTAATTGAAGATGACAGATGCAATGAATGTTGTGTCAGTATTAGAGCTGCTTGGACCTTAAGAAAATGGCAGGTTTGACTCTCTATCACTCTTTGGATTGTTACTCTTAGAACACCGATACCATGAAACATGGACACCATGAAACACAGATACCAACACACCCCCCACCCCCATCCAATTAAACCTTTATGGAGGTGAACCAAAACAAACCTCAGTTTCCCAGATGTTTGAATGAGCCACATGGGTATTCCAGCCTGTGTAAAACCACCCCAATTGATACTGTCTAGATTGGAAATGGTCTAACCCTACTTGGCCTTGCCCAAATTATACATTTTTGAACAAATTAATTGGTTGTTATTATTTTAAACCACTAGGTTTGGGATTGATTTGTTATGAGATAAAATATATTTGGAAGAAAATTTTATTTATTTATTTATTTATGTATCTATTTATCTATTGAGATGGAGTCTCACTCAGTCGCCCAGGCTGGAGTGTGGTGGCGCAATCTCGGGTCACTGCAACTTCTGTCCCCTAGGTTCAAGTGATTCTCCTGTCTCAGCCTCCCAGTAACTGGGATTACAGGTGCCTGCCACCACGCCCAGCTAATTTTTTTGAATTTTCAGTAGAGACGGGACTTCACCATGTTGGCCAGGCTGGTCTCAAGCCCCTGACCTCAAATGATTCGCCCACCCCGGCCTCTTAAAGTGCTGGGATTACAAGCGTGAGCCACCGCGCCTGGCAAGGAAGAGAATTTTAACAGCCTCTCTTATAAACTTGAAATGTCTAGAAATATTTAAGTAGAATCTCTCTCTAAAATAGAGGCTAAAACTAAAATAGTTTTAGTGGATAACATTGACTATTTGTCATATTAGTTATGTATAGCATAAACCTAATTACATGAGGCAGTATAAGAAACATCTAGCAAGTCACCTGATACATTAACATTAAACAAATAAAAATAACTCAAAACGTGGGTTAAAATTAATTATAAATATCAAACAAAGACAAGACATAAGTGTATTTGTAAAGTTCGTTTTCAAGAAGATGCAAAAAGAGAGGGAAGACACAAACAATGAATTTGAAGTAATTGTGTTTTCCAAGAGTATCAATTTGCAGATCTATAATTTGCTGAAAATTATTTTCCTCAATGTTCCATGACACACAAATACATCCATATCATCACATGGCATTGATTGTCTTATAACATTTCACATGATACGTATATAAATATATGTGTGTATAATTTAAAATTAATTATGATACTTTTAAAATTAGAAGAATACCAATATTTCTGATCTGGCTTAGAAAATATTGGATCAGAAAAACAAGAGCATGAGTGTCCACAGCAGAAATAATTGCCAATTTCAGTGTTTCAAACACAATGTTGCATGGGTATTATGAATAACTTTTCCCCAAGTTATAAATAGAGACCATCCTTACAGTATAAACAGTCTTTCTGTTTGACTTAGGAGTAAATTGAAGCTTTAGATACATATTCAAAACTCATTTCCCAGAAGATTTCTGGTTTTATAGTCTTTGATGATGAGAACTAATTCTGGCACATGTGCATTTTGTGTTTTTGGCTATTGGAAAGGGAAGTTCATCAACATGATCCTCTGAGTTGCAAACAATCCCTAGAGCTAAAGACCTCCCTTAATGGTAGGCAGAGTATAAACCCTGTCTGAATATTAAGATCACCTGGGAAGCTTCAAAAAATACAAACGTATGAGTTCCACATTAAAATAAATAAGAATACCGTGGTGACGCCTGGGCACTAGCAAGTTTCAATAGAATCTTCCTGTGGGTTATATACTGTATATTCCATTTGTATAACATTTTTATAATGACAAAATTAGGCCAGGTGCAGTGACTCATTCCTGTAATCCCAGGACTTTGGGAGGCCGAGGTGGGTGGATTACCTAAGTTCAGGAGTTAAAGACCAGCCTGGGCCATATAGTGAGACTCTGTCTCTACAAAAAATAAACAAAACTAGCTGGGTGTGGTGGCACATGCTTGTAGTCACAGCTACTCAGGAGGCTGAGGTGGGAGGATCACTTGAACTAGAGGTGTTGAGGCTGCAGTGAGCTGAGATTGAGCCACTGCACTTCAGCCTGGACAATAGAGCGAGACCTTGTCTCAAAAAATAAGTAAAAAGAAAAGGACAAAATTATAAAAATTGAAAATAGATTAGCGGTTGCCATGAACTAAAGATGGGAGGTGAGGCTCCGGAGGTAGGCAGATGTGGTGGGATTCTGGTGGTGGTGGACTTCCTCCGGGCGATGCCTGTGGTGGTATATGCATAAACTTACACATGTGGTAAAATTGCATAGAACTAACCACAAACACACATACACACAATGCATTTGTGGCTATCCAAGTAAACTGGGTAGATTGAATCAATGTGAATATTCTGGTTATAGTATTGTACTATAGTTTTGTAAGATGTTACCACTGGGAAAAAAAAAAAAAAACTATGTAAAGGTAAACATAGTCTGTCTGTATCATTTCTTAAAACTGCATGAGGCCGGGCACAGTGGCTCATGTCTGTAATCCCAACACTTTGGGAGGCCGAGACGGGCAGATCACGAGGTCAGGAGATCGAGACCATCCTGGCTAACATGGTGAAACCCCGTCTCTACTAAAAAATACAAAAAACTAGCCGGGCGTGGTGGCGGGCACCTGTAGTCCCAGCTACTCAGGAGGCTGAGGCAGGAGAATGGTGTAAACCCAGGAGGCGGCGCTTGCAGTGAGCTGAGATCAAGCTACTGCACTCCAGCCTGGGTGACAGAGCGAGACTCCATCTCAAAAAAAAAAAAAAAAAAAAAAAAACTGCATGCAAACATTGAAAATAGAAAGTCTAAGATGGCCGAATAGGAAGAGCTCCACTCTCCAGCTTCCAGCATGAGCGACACAGAAGACAGGTGATTTCTGCATTTTCAACTGAGGTACCGGGTTCATCTCACTGGGGAGTGCCGGACAATCGGTGCTGGTCAGCTGCTGCAGCCCGACCAGTGAGAACTGAAGCAGGGCAAGGCATCGCCTCACTTGGGAAGCTCAAGGGGGAAGGGAATCCATTTTCCTAGCCAGGGGAACTGAGACACACAACACCTGGAAAATCAGGTAACTCCCACCCCAATACTGCACTTTACCAAGGGTCTTAGCAAACGGCACACCAGGAGATTATATCCCACACCTGGCTGGGAGGGTCCCAGGCCCATGGAGCCTCCCTCATTGCTAGCATAGCAGTCTGTGATCTTACTGCAAGGCAGCAGCGAGGCTGGGGGAGGAGCATCCGCCATTGCTGAGGCTTAAGTAGGTCAACAAAGCCACTGGGAAGCTCAAACTGGGTGGAGCCCACAGCAGCTCAAGGAGGCCTGCCTGTCTCTGTAGACTCCACATCTGGGGACAGGGCATGGCTAAACAAAAAGCAGCAGAAACCTCTGCAGATGCAAACAACCCTGTCTGACAGCTTTGAAGAGAGCAGTGGATCTCCCAACATGGAGGTTGAGATCTGAGAACGGATAGACTGCCTGTTCAAGTGGGTCCCTGACCCCTGAGTAGCCTAACTGGGAGACATCCCCCACTAGGTGCAGACCGACACCCCACACCTCACATGGCGGGGAACACCCCTGAGATGAAGCTTCCAAAGCAAGAATCAGACAGATACACTCGCTGTTCAGCAATATTCTATCTTCTGCAGCCTCTGCTGCTGATACCCAGGCAAACAGGGTCTGGAGTGGACCTCAAGCAATCTCCAACAGACCTACAGCTGAGGGTCCTGACTGTTAGAAGGAAAACTAACAAACAGGAAGGACACCCACACCAAAACCCCATCAGTACGTCACCATCATCAAAGACCAGAGGCAGATAAAACCACAAAGATGGGGAAAAAGCAGGGCAAAAAAGCTGGAAATTCAAAAAATAAGAGCGCGTCTCCCCCTCCAAAGGAATGCAGCTCATCGCCAGCAATGGATCAAAGCTGGACCGTGAATGACTTCGACGAGTTGAGAGAAGAAGGCTTCAGTCTATCAAACTTCTCAGAGCCAAAGGAGGAATTATGTGCCCAGTACAAAGAAACTAAAAATCTTGAAAAAAGAATGGAAGAATGGATAACTAGAATAATCAATGCAGAGAAGGCCATAAACGAACTGACAGAGATAAAAACCATGACACGAGAAATACGTGACAAATACACAAGCTTCAGTAACTGACTCAATCAACGGGAAGAAAGAGTATCAGTGATTGAGGATCAAATGAATGAAATGAAGTGAGAAGAAAAGTCTAAATCAAAAAGAGGAAAAAGAAATGAACAAAGTCTTCAAGAAGTATGGGATTATGTGAAAAGACCAAATCTACATCTGATTGGGGTGCCTGAAAGTGAGGGGGAAAATGGAACCAAGTTGGAAAACACTCTGCAGGATATCATCCAGGAGAACTTCCCCAACCTAGTAAGGCAGGCCAATATTCAAATTCAGGAAATACAGAGAATGCCACAAAGATACTCCTTGAGAAGAGCAACTCCAGGACACATAATTGTCAGATTCACCAAAGTTGAAATGAAGGAAAAACTGTTAAGGGCAGCCAGAAAGAAAGGTCGGGTTACTCACAAAGGGAAGCCCATCAGACTAACAGCAGATCTCTTGGCAGAAATTCTCCAAACCAGAAGAGAGTGGGGGCCAATAGTCAACATTCTCAAAGAAAAGAATTTTCAACCCAGAATTTCATATCCAGCCAAACTAAGTTTCATAAGTGAAGGAGAAACAAAATCCTTTACAGACAAGCAAATGCTTAGAGATTTTGTCACCACCAGGCCTGCCCTACAAGAGACCTTGAAGGAAGCACTAAAGATGGAAAGGAACAACCGGTACTAGCCATTGCAAAAATTGATAGACTGCTAGCAAGACTCATAAAGAAGAAAAGAGAGAAGAATCAAATAGACGCAATAAAAAATGATAAAGGGGATATCACCACCGATCCCACAGAAATACAAACTACCATCAGAGAATACTATAAACACCTCTATGCAGATAAACTAGAAAATCTAGAAGAAATGGATAATTTCCTGGACACTTACACTCTCCCAAGACTAAAACAGGAAGAAGTTGAATCCCGGTATAGACCAATAGCAAGCTCTGAAATTGAGGCAATAATTAATAGCCTACCAACCAAAAAAAGTCCAGGACCAGATGGATTCACAGCTGAATTCTACCAGAGGTACAAGGAGGAGCTGGTACCATTCCTTCTGAAACTATTCCAATCAATAGAAAAAGAGGGAATCCTCCCTAACTCATTTTATGAGGCCAGCATCATCCTGATACCAAAGCCTGGCAGAGACACAACAAAAAAAGAATTTTAGACCAATATCCCTGATGAATATCGATGCAAAAATCCTCAATAAAATACTGGCAAACTGAATCCAGCAGCACATCAAAAAGCTTATCCACCATGATCAAGTGGGCTTCATCCCTGGGATGCAAGGCTGGCTCAACATATGCAAATCAATAAACATAATCCAGCATATAAACAGAACCAAAGACAAAAACCACATGATTATCTCAATAGATGCAGAAAAGGCCTTTGACAAAATTCAACAGCCCTTCATGCTAAAAACTCTCAATAAACTAGGTATTGATGGAACGTATCTCAAATCTCAAAATAATAAGAGCTATTTATGACAAACCCACAGCCAATATCATACTGAATGGGCAAAAACTGGAAGCATTCCTTTTGAAAACTGGCACAAGACAGGGATGCCCATTCTCACCACTCCTATTCAACATAGGATTGGAAGTTCTGGCTAGGGCAATCAGGCAAGAGAAAGAAATAAAGGTTATTCAATTAGGAAAAGAAGAAGTCAAATTGTCCCTGTTTGCAGATGACATGATTGTATATTTAGAAAACCCCATCATCTCAGCCCCAAATCTCCTTAAGCTGATAAGCAACTTCAGCAGAGTCTCAGGATACAAAATCAATGTGCAAAAATCACAAGCATTCTTATACACCAGGAACAGACAGACAGAGAGCCAAATCATGACTGAACTGCCATTCACAATTGCTTCAAAGAGAATAAAATACCTAGGAATCCAACTTACAAGGGATGTAAAGGACCTTTTCAAGGAGAACTACAAACCACTGCTCAGTGAAATAAAAGAGGACACAAACAAATGAAAGAACATACCATGCACACGGATAGGAAGAATCAATATCGTGAAAATGGCCATACTGCCCAAGGTAATTTATAGATTCAATGCCATCCCCATCAAGCTACCAGTGAGTTTCTTCACAGAATTGGAAAAAACTGCTTTAAAGTTCATGTGGAACCAAAAAAGAGCCCGCATTGCCAAGACAATCCTAAGTCAAAAGAACAAAGCTGGAGGCATCACGCTACCTGACTTCAAACTATAGTACAAGGCTGCAGTAACCAAAACAGCATGGTACTGGTACCAAAACAGAGATATAGAACAATGGAACGGAACAGAGCCCTCAGAAATAACACCACACATCTATAACCATCTGATCTTTGACAAACCTGAGAAAAACAAGAAAAAGATTCCCTATTTAATAAATGGTGCTGGGAAAATTATAAATCATGCTGCTATAAAGTCACATGCACACGTATGTTCATTGCAGCACTATTCACAATAACAAAGACTTGGAATCAACCCAAATGTCCATCAGTGACAGACTGGATTAAGAAAATGTGGCACATATATACCATGGAATACTATGCAGCCATAAAAAAGGATCAGTTTGTGTCCTTTGTAGGGACATGGATGCAGCTGGAAACCATCATTCTCAGCAAACTATCACAAGAATGGAAAACCAAACATTGCATGTTCTCACTCATAGGTGGGAACTGAACAATGAGATCACTTGGACTCAGGAAGGGGAACATTACACACCGGGGCCTATTATGGGGAGGGAGGAGGGAGGGGGGATTGCACTGGGAATTATACCTGATGTAAATGACGAGTTGATGGGTGCTGACGAGTTGATGGGTGCAGCACACCAACATGGCACAAGTATACATATGTAACAAACCTGCACGCTGTGCACATGTACCCTAGAACTTAAAGTGTAATAATAAAAATAAAAATTAAAAAAAGGAAAATAGAAAGTCTAAGTAAAAAACAAAACTTTCTGATGACTATTATCTGCCTAAGATTGGAAAACCAAATACCATTTTCAAAACTGTTAACAGAAGTTTCCAGATAGGAAAGGAGCTGGTCCAGGTCAATGGTTTGCAGCTAGTGGACTACACTGCAGTTACGAGCGTTGTTTAGATACTTATTAAAAATTCAAATTCTCAGGCCCCAAAGAAGACCTACTGAATCAGGAACTCTGAAGATGGCACCAAGTAATCTGCAATAATCCTTCCAGGTGAGTGTGCTACGTGCTAAACTTTCAGAGACACTAGCTTAGGGTTTTGTTTTGTGATAACTATTTCATATGAATAAATAGTATTAAATGCATATTATATATGAATAGAGGGTTGTTATTTATAGTCCACTGACCAGTGGAGTCAGCATCACCTAGAGGCTTTTTAGAAATGTAGAATCTGCACTCCAAACTTGGGGAATCCAAATCTGTGTTTTAACAAGATCCCCAGGTAATTCATAGGCACATAAAGGTTTGAGAAGCAGCGCCTTAGAGTATTTGCTGAATAACTATTAGATGCAGTCCACCAAAATGCAGCTGTGCTTCTAGTGAAAATAAGAACATTTGGACACCAACTTCCCGCTGGGGCAGGGATGTTAAACAAGTTGCCCTCGATCACACATCTCATAAGGAGGCCACCCAGGATTTGAGCTTGCATAGGACCTAAAAGAACAACAGGAAAGAGTCTTCTGGTCTGGATTCCTCCAGAGCCTATGTTCATAGCACTGTGCAAAACTGCCCAGGCTTTCTTCGTCTATTCGGCCAGCTCCTGTGGGCCAGTTCTGGTTTCCAAGCATTTACAGCAGGGAATGTCATGAATTGCATACACACGTGCCAGGGTCAGAATAGATACCATTATTCACTCAGACAGCTCTGTCCATATTACCATCTGAACACTAAGCTCATAACGGAAACTTCAAATCTACCACCCCAGGATTTTCTGGCTTCTGAATAGCAGAAAGTCTGCAAGTTCTCTTCCTCCTTCGCAAAGCATCCCATTGATCCTCTCATGTAAATCACAAGGCACAGACTCCAAGTCTACAGAATGCACATTAGCTGTAAAAGAATAGTGTTGGGAGCTAGAGTTGAATGGGAAATCTCTGATTGTCCTGGATAGGATTTTCTTCATGTTTATCTTCCAAACTTCAGTCCTGTAGAAGTGTGCAGGCAGAACCAAGCGTTACCTGGATGCACAACTGACAGCGTAAAAAATCATTTACCATTTTTATATATAGGGTTTAACTTCAAGAAAATAGCACAATTCACATTGAGTAGATAGATTTCAAGGGAAGGGGTAGTTTTAATTCTTTTGTTGAATAAGTAGGGAGGCATGACTGGAAGATGTTTCAAAGCTGTTAGGGGATAGGTGAGGATTCTGTATAATTTCATAGATCCTTAAGTGAAGTGATAAATAAATAAGATTATAGCTGTAAGAGCAAAACAAATGACTAATGGAGCAAGGTATCCCTTCATTAATAATAGTTAACAATCACAACTAATGTTATTGAACATGATGTGCTAGTTTCTCTGATAGCCTTGGATATTCAGAGATAAATAATTTAGGATGAGAAATGTATATGAATCAAATGAATTAATATGTCTGCTAAAATTACTTTAAATTGCAACGGGCCAGGCATAGTGAAATGGAAACTATAGCTTCTCTACTTTAAATCACATGACATTCCTATGATATTAATATTATCATTCATATTCCACAAAGCAGGAAACTGAAACTTAGGAAACGATTCTCCCATAGTCACACAGCAAGTTGGCGGCCCAGTCAAAATTCCAGCAAAGATCTCTCTGCCCAGAACTGGATTCTTCAATGCAAGAAGTGAGAAGGAGAATCGAAAATGAATAGGAGGAGGTCAGAAGGAGTTAGCTGAGAAAGGAGTAGATTTTAGACTCAAATCAAAGAGTTCTTCAATACTTGTCCTCTCTTACACAGATGATTTCTAATGTGCTCAGTTTGCCTTAGGAAAACTAAGACTAATTACTACCATCTATATGAACTGTTAACTATTCATATTCAATTCCTGATGCAACTTGATAACCATTTTACATGTCAGCAAAACTGTCAGATTAATGTTACTGTACATTTTGGTTCATCTCAATGCTTAAGTATACTGGAGACTCTCTGTTATCCTAGTCTCTCATATCATGAGTTACTGAAGGAAAGTGACACGTTTAGTGTTATGTAAAGGGTGGCATGATGCAGACAAAGAAATGAACTCAAAATAATTCTTAGTTCTCCAATGTTCATTTTAATGTATAGAAATGTTTTACCCCCCTTCCCTTCAGGATATAAATATAGATACAGATATGCAAATACCTCATCATGGTAAAAGTTTGAAAAATAATTTCCATGTGATGTTTGAGAATTAATGAGCTAGTATTTGTAAATTGTTCAAAGCAATATTGTAATTGTGAACCTGGAATGGTTTGGTCAAGCTTTCTACTGCCATCTTAGGGAAGTGATTTTCTATCTCATTTTGTCTTATTTTCTAAACTTGAAAAATGGGTCTAATAATCCCGGCCCTTTACACACCTCAGAGAGATGCTACCATAATTAATGAAATATGTGTAAAGAGCTGTAAACTGGATAAATTAAGATATCACTGCCATTACTCTATTGAATTCTTCAAATAAAATTTTCAGTAGAACTACGACCCTTCTGACTTTTGCCAATAAGGCAGACATGAAAATGTAGTAATAATATAATTTTAAAAGAGGTCTTTGCTGTTTAAATTAAGTATATAAATCATATGTCTAAATCTCAAACATATCTGAGAAACTATGCAATTTTTCTGGAGAAAAATAATGAATGCATGACAGGATCAAGAAATCAACAAAGAGATGATCTTCAAATACTTTAGACTGACATTTCAGTTTGTCCCCTCAATACCAGTTGAGATTATTGTCATTATAGCCATGATTTCAAAGATTTAATAAATAGACAATTATGGTTTGTTTCTCCTGAAATTTATCAAAATTAGTTGAGATACTCATTCAGCTTTTCCCCACATCTGTTGCTTGGCTGTGTCTGGGTAAAATGCCAGTTGATTTAATTTATCATTTTTGTTCCAGATGTTTTGGCATCACATAGTTATAGACAAATAATTGTATTGAAAAATGCTCTCAGATTAATGTAAGAGAGCTCTAGTGTTTTCTTTCCTCTGGGCTTTAACTGCAGTAAGAAAAGAAATAGCTTCATTGTTTTAAAATATAAAACTAAATGAAAATTTCATCTGCCTCAACACAGTACAGTAATAGACCAGTAGAAATTTTTCAAATTAGTTGCTCTTCTTTCAGAAATCCAAGGCTGATTCCATGGTAGAAGAGAAAGGGTAAGGCAGACAGAAATGATAAACAAAATAACAAACTAAATCTAGATAGCTGCCATGACTCCATGTGATATTGAATTGAAAATAGTCTATTGATATAGAAAGAAAGAACTGTGGACATTTTAATTCCACCACGTGCTAGGTCAGTGACCTTGAGGAAATCATTTCCCCCTGTATATTTCAATTTTATTTATTTATTTTCATTTTTTATTTTAATAGCCTTATGGTTACAGGTGGTTTTGCGTTACATATATGAATTGTGAAGTGGTGAAGTCTAAGATCTTAGTGCAACCATCATCCAAGAAGTGTACATTGTACCCAAAACGTAGTTTTTTGTTCTTCACCTCCCTCCCACCCTACCCCCTTCTGAGTTTCCAATGTCTATTATGCCATTCTGAATATTTTTGCATGTCCATAACTTAGCTGCCACTTACAAGTGAGAACATGTGGTATTTGATTTTCAACTCCTGAGTTACTTCAGTTAGAATAATGGCCCCCTGTTCCATCCAAATTGTTGCAAAAGATATTATTTCTTTTTTATGGCTGAGTAGTATTCCACAGTGTGTATGTGTGTATATATATATGTGTGTGTGTATGTGTATATATATATATGCTACATTTTCTTTATCCATTCACTGTTCGATGGACACTTATGTTGATTCTACATCCTAGCAACTGTGAATCGTACTGTGATAAACATACACATGCAGGTTACTTTTTGATATAGTGACTTCTTTTCCCTTGGGTAGATACCCAGCATGGGATTGCTGGATCAAATGGTAGATCTACTGTAATTATTTGAGAAATCTCCATACTGTTTTCCATAGAGGTTATACTAGTTTGCATTCCCACCAGTAGTGTATAAGCATTCCTTTTTCATCACTTCCACACCATCTATTTTTGTTTGTTTGTTTGTTTTTAACTTTTTAATAATGACCATTCTGGCTGAGGGTAAGGTGGTCTCTCATTTGTGGTTTTACTTTGATCTCAATTTTATAAAATGGAGATAACATAACCTACCTACTTCAGTAACTATTCATCACAATATTATGTGTAAGGAAATTATGCAAAAATAGTTAATACTCGTTTGTCCTGTGCAAGTTACTTATGTTGTGAAGAGAAGCTTCAGGCCAAGTTTATCCTGGCATTTTAAAATGCAGACCAACCTTTGAGCTGCAAGCATACTTCACTGTTGGGGTCTACGTATGTGCTTTGGATAAAACAATCTGCAGCAAAAGGAGAGAATGGGCATTTAATGGAGCAAGCCATCAGACATCTCGCCCTCTTGAAGAGTATGGAAATATCCATATTCTAAATTATATTTCTCTGCTATGCTGACACTACCCAAAGTGTCTACCAAAATGATTTCTGCATGACTTGTGGGTGTATGCGACACTTTCATACTATTTCTAGGTAAAATAATCACTCTACAAAACTGATGGTGATTTCTGTGTGAGCAACAGAAGCTATGATTGTTAGCATTGTCACCGTTTGTATCTCTGGAATCAATCTGATGTATATCTGTGCTTGCAGAATGAATATTAGTTAAGCACATTCTAATTATGAATTCATGAAAAGTCTTAGGGTTGAAGAATTACTTGACATCATCTTAGTTGAATGATCTTCAGGAAACAAGTCAGCTGTCTGAATTGTGGCTACATCACCTGAAACACAGGATAATAATACCAGCCATGGCCCATTTTATACTGTTGTTTTGAGGCTTCGCTGTAGTAAAGAATAAAGAATCAATGTACAATGTATAGGATATCATAATGGAAATGTTAAGAATTCCTGTTACTAACATTAAAAAAGTAGGGACGCCAAAGTTATTCTTCTCTGGCAAGAACCTTCGTTCATGACAAAATTTTTCAAAATGTCAGTAACCTTGCTAGGTTCACTGAGATTTAGGGTTTTGTCCTCAATTTGGTAGGAACAGGAATTTTAATCTGTCAGCACATTCCTAAAGTGAATGTTGCTTCAGCACAGACACGCATTAGCCAAGTTCTAAGAAGACGGTCACTTAACAATAAAGCTAATTTGTTAAGTTACAATAAAAAATAAAATGTCTGCCAAAAGCTTTGGATTGTGGCATACTGGTAAGGCAGAGGGTCTGCCTCAAAGCCTGGCTCCATCAATTATTTGCTGCAAAGTCTTTAGAACTCAGAGAGATACAATAGCCGCCCAATTTTCTCCTTCCTACAGTGTTGATAATAGAATTCCCCACAACATGGGGCAGTTTTGTAAAGTATATGGGTGATTCTCTTCAGAATGCTTTGTGTCAAGCACTGAGAGAAGAAGGCTCAAGAAATGGTGGGATGGTAGCTGTTATTACTATGGTTGTTATTATTATTATTATTGTTTAAGTAAGTATATATTATTGCAGCTGTTTGTAAAATTGAATAAAATAATCACCAAAAGTGATTTGAAAAGCACGGTGTTAAAGCTATGAGGGTAAGATGTGTAATTTAAATTTTAGTGGCCTTATACACTGATAATCTGCTCCAGTTCCAGAGGGTTGATCCCTAGAAGAGAACTTCAGGCTTTCTCTCTCTCTCTCTCTCTCTCTCTCTCTCTGTCTGTCTATCTCTTTCTCTCTCTCTCTCTCTCTCTCTCTCTCTCTCTCTGGCAGTGCCTGGATGAGTTTCCCCAGTTTCTACCCGTGTGACCCTATTAATTGCTCTGAAAGGGTAATACAAAGGAGTTATCAATGGGCGAGTCTTGATCTGGCCTGGGAACAATTTTGTCTCTTGAGAAGGCAACCTTATTTGCTGAGCTCCTAAAAGTGTAAATTATAATGCCAATGTTTTTCCTTTGGGGCTACCTTCATTTTCACTCTGCTCTTAACAATGATCCACATTTATTGAGCGCTTAATAATTACTCCATACCAAGAATCCTAATAAAGACATTATAAGCATTACTGCTTTGAATAGCCAACCAACACTTTACAGGTAACTGTTTCCATCAATGTTATATTCAAGATATATTAATAGTAACAATCCTTATTGTTACTATATCTCAAACTAATTACCTCAAGCTAATTGAGAAAATAAATTCCTTTCTAAGGCATCAATACTCAAACAATTTGGTCTCAGGGTCGCTTCACACACTTAAAAATTAATGAAGAACCCCAAAACCTTTTATGCATTAAAATTTTGTTATTGGGTTATACCTCTCAATATTTACCACATTGTAAGTTGAACACACACATACACACACACACACACACAAGAATATGGAAGCACAGATTCCATTAGCCATTGAGCTAATGGCTCAGTATGATATTAACATGTGCTATATAGTCTGTGGAAAAGTATGCTTTCAATTGTGAGACAGACGAAGGCAAACAGTGTTGTCATATTATTATAGAAAAGTATTTCAACCTTGCAGAACCCTTAAAAATGTCTCAAAGACTCTAAAGATCCCTGAACCACACTTTGAATATTATGGTCTTAAAGAATAAAACTCTGTTGCCCCATTTCCCCCAATATGTTTCAATTACTTACTTTAAGACTAATTACTATGTTAGATGCATTATACAACAACACAGAAAGAGATTATTATCTGCACCTTAATGTGATGAAACTGAGGTTTAAAAGGAATGAGTACTTTGACTAACATTGCATAACTTCCCAATATCATAGTCAGTTTACAATCCCATATCTTTCTGTCTAAATCTGTGCTCTTCACTATCATGTGATATACAGACACTAAAGATTTATCAAATGGAAATGCAAAACAAAAACTTAGTAATTGCCTCATTTCATCCACATACTGAAGAGAATTACGATGTTCAAAGGTACAATTACAAAAATCTCACAGATTGAATCAACATTTCCCAGATGGATTTATTTTACCCACCTCTTTGACTTTTAAAATTAGATGCTTCTATTGCAGGTAAAATAATAATAACATGTGAACATTAAAAAGAAAGATCAAACTATTCATGTGAAAGTCACAATAAGCCAAACTTCATGACCAGACTACACTGGATAAAATAAACATGCCATATTATATAACTGCTAGTTTTATGATTTTGCAACCAAGTTGGTGTAAGCAATGTGATTCCTGGATTTTTTATTCCTATATGTATATTACCTAATATAGGACCTGGTGACTTACGGTGCACTTGAAACTCTGTATAAAGATGAACCTTGTTTAGAGGATGTTTGTCCATCTATCACACTTAGTAGCATCAAGGAGTAGAGAGAGTTCAGACCTCGACATCAAATCTGGTGGATTCAAACCTCCCTTTATTACATCTATGGGCTTTTTCTTGTGTCCCAGCTTTCCTGTGTCTCGCATGACACATTTCTAAAACAGTGTTGAGGTTACATCCATCTAAACATTGTTATGAGGATTGAATGAAACAAGAAATGTAAGTACACAGAGACCAGCATTCTGCTTAGGATTAAGTAGCATCTTAAATGCTGGTTTATTTTCTGTTCTTTATTGTCACATGCAGATATCATTTAATGTTACAGATCTAGACATCGAACCAATAGAGAGCATGAAAGGGCAAGTGTATGTACCGCTTTTTTCTTCCACGCCATTTCCCGAAGTCATGATTCTTATGATGCCCAAGAAACAGCTTCTCCAGCCATTATTCAACCAAAGTTAGGCCTTGGGTATCTATTTATGCTGAGGCTTCCTTGTTAGTCTATTACTCATTCCTAAAGCACAGTCTCCAGATGGACATACAATGAAGTCTATCATAACCATAGCTGAATGAAAGAGACCAAGATCAACATGTTCCTCCTCTGTATCTAAAAATGTCCAAAACTTCCTGGATGGCTTCATGCTGTTCCCTTTGCCACCAACATTCTTGTTTTTCTTCTTCCCTTGCCACATGGTAGTATCTAGATTGACTGTGAAGGGCACCAGGGAAACCATCATACAGAAATCATGTCTTCCTCTTATTTGTGGTTTGGATGCTTTCTGTCTCTTTCAATTAAACAATTTAACTGTAGTCCAAAAGTTGTCCTCTCTACTACAGAACTTTCACCTCCAGGCCAGGAACTAGGTCTTCAACAATCTACATCGGAAGTGCCTAGGATAGGGGGGGCAAAAAATGTGTTCAACTCACCAATGTTTTTTGTATTCACTTTGCAATTATGTGGTACACTTAGTAACTGGTTTATTAGACCTAGAAACTCTTTAAGCTGGACACTACTGAGGACAAAAGCAATCATATAGAAAACAAGGCTCAAATAAAAAGATACCAAATTCAGCACTCACTCTCACAAAGGTCTCCTATTTAAATGCCAGGGGCCATTTGTAGAATATATAATTGCCTTTTAAAATCCATGTCTAACCAATCATTTTTAATAGGTATCCAGATATTCACAGATTTATTTTAGGTATCAGTTACCCTGAGAAGTCACCTGACACATCAATTTCTGTATTATCTTCTTTTTATGTCTTTTCTTAAATAAACAAACGTGGGTTTCTATGGTATTCTGTGGAGTTCAGCCTTTTGTTTCTTTGTAACTGCTACATAATTATATTGGAAATGTGAAAAACAGTTCAGCAGGAAATCAAATGCTGGCTCAGTATGGGTATTTTTATATCCAGAGATACTCAAATATGAACCAGCAAAGAGATTTGGATACTATGCCTCACACACAAATCTAATGATAAGCTGTATTTAAAAGCCAGAAAAAAACCACTTTTTGCTGACCAGTTTTTCTTTACAATGTATTAGGGCTGCTTATTTGTTTTACTAAACAAAAACAAAGCTTGGACAGAGGGGCTCTAAAAATTCAGAGTCCTTTAAACATCAAGCTCAGAGCAATCTAACTGAAAGAACAGGTTGATGAAGATTTGTCATTGCCATTGTTAAAAACAGTGCTTGCTAATTGAAGACATGTTTATGTCTAGTGACATATATATGTACACACACCCACACGCACACATATTCTGTGCATCAACTCAAGTGATTACAGGTTTTTATTCACTACTATAGTTTCTTTTTAACCAATAAGAAATAAATTATATAGGCCGAGAAAAGTTTTTCTTTCCTTTTTTTTTCAATAAATTTATTTTATTCTTTATTATTATTATTATTCTTTAAGTTCTAGGGTATATGTGCACAACATGCAGGTTTGTTACATGTGTATACATGTGCCATGTTGGTGTGCTGCACCCATTAACTCGTCATTTACATTAGGTATATCTCCTAATGCTATCCCTCCCGCCTCTCCCCACCCCACGACAGGCCCCAGTGTGTGATGTTCCCCTTCCTGTCTCCAAGTGTTCTCATTGTTCAATTCCCATCTATGAGAGAGAACATGCGGTGTTTGGTTTTCTGATCTTGCTGAGAATGATGGTTTCCAGCTGCATCCATGTCCCTACAAAGGACATGAACTCATCCTTTTTCATGGCTGCATAGTATTCCATGGTGTATATGTGCCACATTTTCCTAATCCAGTCTGTCATTGGTGGACATTTGCGTTGGTTCCAAGTCTTTGCTATTGTGAATAGTGCCGCAATAAACATATGTGTGCATGTGTCTTCATAGCAGCATGATTTATAATCCTTTGGGTATATACCCAGTGATGGGATGGCTGGGTCAAATGGTATTTCTAGTTCTACATCCTTGAGGAATCGCCACACTGTCTTCCATAATGGTTGAACTAGTTTACAGTACCACCAACCGTGTAAAAGTATTCCTATTTCTCCACATCCTCTCCAGCACCTGTTGTTTCCTGACTTTAGAATGATTGCCATTCTAACTGGTGTGAGATGGTATATCATTGTGGTTTTGATTTGCATTTCTCTGATGGCCAGTGATGATGGGCATTTTTTCATGTGTCTGTTGGCAGTAAAAATGTCTTCTTTTGAGAAGTGTCTGTTCATATCCTTTGCCCACTTTTTGATGGGGTTGTTTGTTTTTTTCTTGTACATTTGTTTGAGTTCTTTGTAGCTTCTGGATATTAGCCCTTTGTCAGATGAGTAGATTGCAAAAATTTTCTCCCATTCTGTAGGTTGCCTCTTCACTCTGATGGTAGTTTCTTTTGCTGTGCTGAAGCTCTTTAATTAAATCCCATTTGTCAATTTTGGCTTTTGATGCCATTGCTTTTGGTGTTTTAGACATGAAGTCCTTGCCCATGCCTATGTCCTGAATGGTATTACCTAGGTTTTCTTCTAGGGTTTTTATGGCATTAGGTCTAACATTTAAGTCTCTAATCCATCTTGAATTAATTTTTATATAAGGAGTAAGGAAGGGATCCAGTTTCAGCTTTCTACATATGGCTAGCCAGTTTTCACAGCACCATTTATTAAATAGGGAATCTTTCCCCATTTCTTGTTTTGTCAGGTTTGTCAAAGATCAGATGGTTGTAGATGTGTGGTATTATTTCTGAGGACTCGGTTCTGTTCCATTGGTCTATATCTGTTTTGGTACCAGTACGATGCTGTTTTGGTTACTGTAGCCTTGTAGTATAGTTTGAAGTCAGGTAGAATGATCCTCCAGCTTTGTGCTTTTGGCTTAGGATTGTCTTGGCAATGCGGGCTCTCTTTTGGTTCCATATGAACTTTAAAGTAGTTTTTTTCCAATTCTGTGAAGAAAGTCATTGGTAGCTTGATGAGAATGGCATTGAATCTATAAATTACCTTGGGCAGTATGGCCATTTTCACGATATTGATTCTTCCTATCTATGAGCATGGAATGTTCTTCCATTTGTCTGCGTCCTCTTTTATTTCATTGAGTAGTGGTTTGTAGTTCTCCTTGAAGAGGTCCTTCACATCCCTTGTAAGTTGGATTCCTAGGTATTTTATTCTCTTTGAAGCAATTGTGAATGGCAGTTCAGTCATGATTTGGCTCTCTGTCTGTCTGTTCCTGGTGTATAAGAATGCTTGTGATTTTTGCACATTGATTTTGTATCCTGAGACTCTGCTGAAGTTGCTTATCAGCTTAAGGAGTTAAGGAGATTTTGGGCTGAGATGATGGGGTTTTCTAAATATACAATCATGTCATCTGCAAACAGGGACAAGTTGACTTCCTCTCTTCCTAATTGAATACCCTTTATTTCTTTCTCTTGCCTGATTGCCCTGGTCAGAACTTCAACACTATGTTGAATAGAAGTGGTGAGAGAGGGCATGCCTGTCTTGTGCCAGTTTTCAAAAGGAATGCTTCCAGTTTTTGCCCATTCAGTATGATATTGGCTGTGGGTTTGTCATAAATAGCTCTTATTATTTTGAGATGTGTTCCATCAATGCTGAATTTATTGAGAGTTTTTAGCATGAAGGGCTGTTGAATTTTGTCAAAGGCCTTTTCTGCATCTATTGAGATAATCATGTGGTTTTTGTCTTTGGTTCTGTTTATATGCTGGATTACGTTTATTGATTTGCAAATGTTGAACCAGCCTTGCATCCCAGGGATGAAGCCCACTTGATCATGGTGTGTAAGCTTTTTGATGTGCTGCTGGATTCAGTTTGCCAGTATTTTATTGAGGATTTTTGCATCGATATTCATCAGGGATATTGGTCTAAAATTCTCCTTTTTTGTTGTGTCTCTGCCAGGCTTTGGTATCAGGATGATGTTGGCCTCATAAAATGAGTTAGGGAGGAGTCCCTCTTTTCCTATTGATTGGAATAGTTTCAGAAGGAATGGTACCAGCTCCTCCTTGTCCCTCTGGTAGAATTCAGCTGTGAATCCATCTGGTGCTGGACTTTTTTTGGTTGGTAGGCTATTAATTATTGCCTCAGTTTCAGAGCCTACTATTGGTCTATTCCGGGATTCAACTTCTTCCTGTTTTAGTCTTGGGAGAGTGTAAGTGTCCAGGAAATTATCCATTTCTTCTAGATTTTCTAGTTTATCTGCATAGAGGTGTTTATAGTATTCTCTGATGGTAGTTTGTATTTCTGTGGGGTCGGTGGTGATATCCCCTTTATAATTTTTTGTTGTATCTATTTGATTCTTCTCTCTTTTCTTCTTTATGAGTCTTGCTAGTGGTCTGTCAATTTTGTTGATCTTTTCAAAAAACCAGCTCCTGGATTCACTGATTTTTTGAAGGGTTTTTTGTGTCTCTATCTCCTTCAGTTCTGTTCTGATCTTAGTTATTTCTTGCCTTCTGCTAGCTTTTGTATGTGTTTGCTCTTGCTTCTTTAGTTCTTTTAATTGTGATGCTAGGGTGTCAATTTCATATCTTTCCAGCTTTCTCTTGTGGGCATTTAGTTCTGTAAATTTCCCTCTACACACTGCTTTAAACATGTCCCACAGATTCTGGTATGTTGTGTCTTTGTTCTCATTGGTTTCAAAGAACATCTTTATTTCTGCCTTCATTTCGTTATGTACCCAGTAGTCATTCAGGAGCAGGTTGTTCAGTTTCCATGTAGTTGAGCGGTTTTGAGTGAGTTTCTTAATCCTGAGTTCTAGTTTGATTGCACTGTGGTCTGAGAGACAGTTTGTTATAATTTCTATTCTTTTACATTTGCTAAGGAGTGCTTTACTTCCAACTATGTGGTCAATTTTGGAATAAGTGTGATGTGGTACTGAGAAGAATGTATATTCTGCTCACGTGCAGAGACACACAGAGGCTCAAAATAAAGGGATGGAGGAAGATCTACCAAACAAATGGAAAACAAAAAAAGGCAGGGGTTGCAATCCTACTCTCTGATAAAACAGACTTTAAACCAACAAGGATGAAAAGAGACAAAGAAGACCATTACATAATGGTAAAGGGATCAATTCAACGAAGTTTTTCTTGCGAGCAGGTAATTTTTAAGGAAATCTACACTGAAATTCATATCTATTTGACTGCAATGTACCAGTTTTTTCCCCCACACGTGGCATCCACATCTCCCTTCTCCAGCCTAATGTTATGTATTCATTGTTAAATTTTGGCAACAGGTGTGGAACAGACTTCAGCATCATTCTAGGCTTATTTGAGAGGGCAGCAGGAGCACTCAAACTTCAACATCAGCTCCTCATTTAAACTCTATTTTATTTTAAAATTTCAGAACCCAGAGGTTTCTAAATATCCAAATTCCTCTGGAACAAGGATCACAGGTGCAAATGTTAAATTTCTAACTCTCATGTGGACCTCCCCCACCTAACCACTCCATGCAGTTACTTCAGTGGGGATGAAAGTCTACCAATAGTATCTCATTGTGTTCCAAACTCTTTTACAAACTGGATGAAGGAAGGCTGTGGAAAAGTTGGGCCATCTTTTCCGTAATCTGATTTGTTAGTATCACTCATGGTCTGTCTTAATAGCAATTGGGTTCTCCCTAGGAGAACTGAGATGCAAAATGTTTAGAAATTAGTCTGAAAAGTGAGACAAAGCTAGGATTAAATCCAATGAGGCTGAGCTCTGGTATCTTTATTAGATGAATTAACTGAGGGCATTAATACATACAGCTATTGTGAAAATGAAACATGCCAAAGAGCACAGAAAGGGTTAAAATGCTGCCTAGCACACAGTAAGCTGCAACACTTTTAATTCTAATTATATTTGTCCTTGTTGTCAAGGCTTATGATCTCCAGCAGAATTTGCTTTTCTTGTTTCCTCGTTAGTTTTAACCAGATGCCAATTTCTGTTTACTCAAACTCCATCTCTAAAGCAGGTTTAGTTTTAGTATGAATTAAGACTGCAGGGATTATAGCTATGGTTCTCAAGGCATGGTCCCTGGACCAGCAGCATCAGCCTCACATGGAAACTTGTTAGAAATACAAATTCCTGACCAGCAAGCTATGCTTTAACAAGCCCTCCAGGTGATTCTGACGCACCAAAAAATTAAGAAACACCTTTTTTTTTTTCCTATTCTCTATGTCATAGACTCACTACTCCATTCATAACTTATTCTGCTCCTGAATTTGAATGCTAATATCCTGGACCATATATTTTCCTCTTTCAATGCATTTGATGGGCTGTTTTAATGTGGGGAATGAGATTATTTCCTTGATATGGCACCCAAAGGCAACCATAGTATCACCTAACTGAATAGGCTTTACTTGAACTTTCTAGCCATATCTACTTCACATTCCTGATTCCCCTCATCTTCAGAAGATATCCGAAGCTCTTCTCCTCTTGATCAAGCCATTTTCTAATTTTTAAATGCATCTCTTACTGCTACTTCCCAATGCTGATGAAAACTCCTACAGAGAATCTTCACAGAGAATCTCTCCCATGTAGTGGAAGAATCTCACCCTATGCCACACTACATACATGACTTTTTTGTGTGAACGATTTGCTAGAGTTTTAAATGCATGTCTCTAGTTTGTTGTCTCCACTTTGCAAAGCTTAAAGGGGCCATGTCTTGTTTTCTAAGTGCTCACCTCTTAACGCACAGTTGGTGCACATGGAAAACTTACAGAAATAAGCTGAATCCTATCTGTATTGGGTATTTGTGTATTGTTTATAAAATTTTAGAGAAATAATACAGATATGAGAAGATGGGAGTACTATGTTTCTGGCAAGAATTGCTCTGTGAGTTTTGGCTTTGTGGGCCTGTGGCACTGGTTCCACATCTCAGAGTACAGTTCCTCATCATTCCTCCAAGGAGTTCAGTGAGGCTGAAATAGACAGAGCTTCTCAAGAGATCTACACAGTGCCTGGCCCAAAGATGCTGCTCAAAGGATATCAGTTTCTTTTTTCTTAGCTAATTTGAATTCCAGGGTGGATAGAATTGGCAGCCATAAAAGGAGCGGGCGTAACTATTCTTGTGACACATAGCAAAACCTTTGAACTTGGGTGACATGTGATATGACTCCTTGTCCTATAGAGGCTCTAGGAATTAGAAAATATCAGCACTACAAGTAAGTGAGTAGAGTAACTGACACCCTGACAGCCCAAATTAGATGGAAACCAAGTTATCATTTAAATGTCCACCATCTGGCTAAAGGGCTACCTGACCCGGTACTGAAATGCCAGGTGGGTGAGGGTGGATAAGGATGGAATTGGTGCCTATTTTTAGCCCCTGTCTCTAAGCTTTGGATTAGGGATTCCTGGAATCAGAAAACGTGCTGCATTTTCATTCTTTCGGCTTTGCTGCTTTGTAACCTGCTTGCATTTGTTCAATACAGATCAGACTAACTGATAAACGGGCTTGTTGGGTAATGAAGTGTGGGCTGGCATTATTCAGGGCTTGCCTCCAGGCTCTCAGAAGGGAAGAAAAATCAAGGTTCCAAGATCAGAAGCCTGACTCCTTAGGGAGACAGACAGGGGACCTGAGGCTCCTCTCTGCCAGCACCTTTCTCATGGTCTCTAACTCCCAAGATTGGTTAATATTCTGTGGGGATCCTTCCCTGTGAACGCAGTCAGTGCCCCACAATTTTTCTACAAGGAGAGCACAGTTCTTTCTGCCCTTTCTGTCTCAGCTTCAATCACTCAGGAAAAAAAAAAAAAGACTTATAAAGATCCATAAAAGCCATAATGCATGTGTGCCTATCTGCATGGGATTTTTAACAAAGAGCTGTGTGGGGTATATTAAAACAAAGATCCTCCCTGCCAATCAATTAATAGTGTCTGTTTGGAGTTAGAAATCATCAGGGTACTCCCTCATTATACTAATTCATTATATCCTTTCTTCATTCACTCATTCATTTAACCAATATTTACTGGGAGCCCCAAAGCACTATGGTAGGCCCGCAGGATAAAGCAATAATAAAATGCTACATGAGAACAGGGAATGTAACCATTTCTCCCCTTAGAAATTTATTTTCAAAACCTCAACCAAATTCGTAGGTGTTATAAGCATTGAACAGTCATTTAAAATAAAATAAACACGTAAAACAAAGTGAGAACTTGTAACAAAGGAACCAGATCCAACCAGGTTATCAGGAGATAATAAATAGTAAGTGCTAACACTTACAGTAGCATGTATGCAGCAGAAGTTGTTCTGAGCATTAAAATGCATTAACAGATATAATGAGTTAATACAAATAGCTATTTAAGATGAAATTATAAAGAATCTATAGTTAACCAATTGGTGGCTGTTAGAAAGATTGTGTCCACACACACCTATAGTGTGGTGGCCCATGCCTGTAACCCCAGCATTTTGGGAGACCAAAGCAGCTGAATTGCTTGAGCCCAGGAGTTTGACACCAGCCTGACCAAAATTGGGAGACCCCATCTCTAATTTTAAAGAAATAAATAAAAAATAAAATAAAAATGAAGACAAAATAATAAAAAGAGAAATATTGTTCAATCCTTTTGGCCAAATAAATAAGGGGTTGGAGCAAAGGATTTTGACTATGCATGCATTATCCTGAGAAGAAGATTCTGGAAAGAAGGCAGGAGAGTAATTATGTGGAAACTACAATTTAACATCCCTCAGTCCTACATACTGAGATTCAGCCTCCCAGTCTGAAGTATATTATTAATAAGAAAAAAAAAATGGCCATATTATTTCTAACTCCTCTCCTCAAGAGATGACACTTCTCTAGCTCTTGTATCTGCTCTTGATCATGTGGCTTGTTTTGGTCAATGAACTATTATCAAACAGGATGCAAATAAAGGCTTGTAAAGTGCTTACTCAATGGGGCTTCCTGTTGCTTTGCTGCTTCTTGTAACATTGAGAACATAATTAAAAAGCTAAGCTAGCCTGCTAGAGGATGAGAGACAAGCTGTCTGCTAAGACACCCTGGACTAAACAGCCCACCATATAAATATATGAGGCCAAGATTGACTTCCAGTCCCACATAAGCCATCAGCTGACCAGAAAGAGTACCAAAATCAGTTCAAACCAAAAGAACTGCCCAGCTGCTCCAGAGAACCAGAAGAAAAACATTAGGTTAAGCCACCAAATTGTGTCATGATGTAATACGTAGCAAAAGTGAATTAATACATATTACCATCTCCATATGACTATTTGAGCCCTCTTTCTCTCTAAGCCCAAGTGGTTTGAATAAAGGAAGAAAATGAATGACAAATACAATCTTTTAGATATAGGACTGAGATGATAAGGGATGTAAAAGTTGGCAAGCACCAGGTTTCACCTGAAAGAGGATAGAGAGGAGGATAGAAAAGGGAAGGCAGGGGGATGAAAGAGAAAACACAAAGAATATCGAGTCCTTACCATAAGCTAGGCTCTGTTTATGCACTTTGCCTGTGTTATCTCATTTAACTCCATAACAAACTTCAAATATAGCCATTGAGACTTACAGAGATTGGATAAGCTATTTAAGTCACACATTTAATGTATGTTCGACCCAGTGTTTTCGCTGGGGCAATTTGACTTCATAGCTTATGTCCCTGACTAATAACCTCTACTATAACTCAACAGTTTATGTCCTTAACTAATAACTTCTATTGCTATAAAAAAAAAGTTGTTATAGAACAATGCCTATGACCTTGATTTTGGATGAGGAAAGAGTTTTTAAAGTTGCCAACCTGGCTAGGATACTTGGGACTGACAGAGGAAAGAAGATGCTCCTATTGTATATACATAATTGAGGAAAATTATGTCCCTCAAATAATCCCAAAATGATACATTCTTGAACAAACAATTTGAGAGATTCTTGGATTAAGTTGGATAGTTTTGCTTGATGACAAACATGGTCACTTTTTGGCAAATTCTTTTTAATTATACAATAATGATAGAATTGAGTTCATATTATGATTAATATGATAAAATTGATATTAGCATTGACATTATTATCAAGTTTGCCTTAAGTTAGGCAAGATTATAGCACTTAAATATATTTGCTCTTCATCACACATTTCTAAAGGTGCACCAGCACATTCCCCATTGTACTAGGCTTAATACTTCAGTGACGAAATAATCTGTACAACAAACCCCCAGGACACAAGTTCACTTAAGTTACAAACCTGCACATGCACCCCTGAACTTAGAACAAAAGTTTAAAAAATGCATTACTCATTTTATAGATATCAAAACTAAGCCACCACAGAAGAAGTTGAGTAGCTTAACGACAGAGTGAGCATGGATAAGTGAAAAAGCAATGATTCTCACCTAGCAAACAGATTTACCAGCCTGGATACTTAACCACTATCTTTTTCCCTTCAACTGCTGGACTGATAACTTCATTTTCTCCTCCAAGTCCTAATGACTTCTCCATCCCTAAAGAAAACCAAAGCCTGAGGGTTAAATCAACCCAATATTATCCTATCTTTAAAATCTGTTCAGATATCTAGGGTTTTCCCTACTTCCTTTTATCTGGTACTCCAAACCTGGAGATGACCATTTGCTATGAGTGGCCAGTTAGCAGCAACTTGCACCTGAAAAGCTAGCATTCATGTTTTCTTTTCTGCCTACCTTCTTTCTATATTTTGTCTATAATTGTTGACAGTAAGAGTTACTGTTGTGGCTTTGGAGAGGGTGGTTTATAAAGAGTGATAAGGGCAAGACGTAGGTATAGAAGTCCTCTTATCTACTCTTATTTTTTAGCTTGGGACTGGGAGGCTATTAATCACACTGACATCCTAAAGGAATGCCTGGCTAAAATCTGTTCCTCCATTCTCAATCCACATGTTCTTTCTAAGTAAACTAGAAGGAACAAGGGCAGGAAAGATGAAAGGAAGAGGTGGTAGGAGAAAATTAGTAGAATGGTTGCAGAACAAAGTAAAAATCAGGGAGAAATTCCCAAGTCAAGTCTACTGCTACCTACGTTGCAGGGATAGCCAGAGAGTCACAATGATTAGAATAAAACTGACATGGGCTATGTGCAGAATTACATCCATTTTGTGCCTGCATCACTTATTTCTTTGGACTTGGAAGGATATGGACCCCCATTCTTCCCTGTAGGAAATCATGCTTTGGATTCTGATTCCCTCCCCAGGAACCTGTAGCTTCCCTTTCGCTTTCTTATATTTTAGTTTTCACTTTCCTTCACTGTGTTTCTCTTTGCTAAGAACAATGATCTCCAGCTTAGACTGCCTGCATGCCTATCTAAAGTGAGGGACCTAGATAGGAACTTGTCACATGACTGTATTCCCAGACAGGCTTATCAGTCTTACTGCTGCAACCTGTGTGATATTTAGGAGTCCCTTAACCACCTCTGTACCTAAATTTCACTGCCCACTTTAGGCTCTTATCACCTCTTCTCTTCCATGAGTGTTATCTAACTCAATAATAGCTTCTCTGCAACTATCACCACTTCACCCCGCACAAGGGAATGGCTATTGATCTTTACGGAGCTCTCGCTCTATGTCATAGGCAATAGAGAGAGATGGATATATATTAAGCACAATCTTGATATAAAATCTAAAGTCTTTAGTAAGCATGTGCCTGCCTCATTATGAGGGCCGTTTCTTAGCCATTGATCAATCTACCATGCCTCAACCAAGGGCAAGAAGAAGGTCAATGAACAAACATATTGGCTATGCAATGCAGAAACATAACTGCAGCTAGAAGCAACACACAGGCCATAATTACCAACTATTTTGTTGTGGAAAGGGGAAGGGGAACAGACAAAAAATTAAATAAATAATTTTAAATGAAACCGTGATTCAAAGCCCAGCTTAAGGGCTGTGTTAACCATAAGAACATACACCATGTCTCCATCACTTTCTTAAGATTGTAGGTAAATTATTTGCTAAGAGACATAGTACTAACATTTTTATTTCAATTCTCACTATACCCACAAGTTTAAAGAATAATCATTTCCATTCACAGATGAGGAAACTGAGAGTAAAATAAGAAATAATGTACCCAAGGTTATATGATCAAAATGTGGCAAGGACTCCAACTCCATCCAACTCCAGAACCCAAGATTGCTCTAAACAATGAACTGCCTATAAAGATATATGTTTTTCTAAGTAGCCTGGGTTGGACAAAGCAATTATTCTGGCAACTGGGCCCCATGCCAGGAAAAAACAATGCTTAAGTGCTATAAAACTAGTGTTTTCCCTGGGAGATTTAACCATCATTATCGAAAAGCTTCATTTGCAATAATGTGTGCAGCCCGCTGTAGTGGGCCAGAGCAATGCATGATCACTAACTCAAAGAGATTAATTTAATGGGCAATTATATGCTTCCTGCTTTGAAATACTTTCAGGTAACCAATAGTCATGTACTTTCTGCAAATGCCATGCCAATTGCCTGCTCCCAGGTACAGAGTGTCAGAGAGCGTTGCAACTTTCCATTCCACACCATCACGTTCTCTGTGAAGGACACTTTAAAACGAGCATTCAGTGCATCTACAATGCCCCTGCAGAGAGTCTGTTCTAAGCAAATTGATTCCCACATTCTCAGTATACTTTACTGTCCTATGGTTATAGTCAGCATGGGAAAATTCTTTTAAAAAAGACCAAACAAACCAATAATGCCTCATCTTTCTTTGCCTCTCTTTGCAGTATTGTCAAATTTTAATGATCGTATATTTGTGTGGGGGGGGGGGGCGGTGTGGGTGTGTGTGTATGTGTATGTGCATGGTGAGGGAAACAAGGAAGAAGTTGTGAGAAGTAAATTCCTGAAACTCTCCCTTGAGTTTCTAATTTAATAGGTTTCAAATGAAGTCTGGACTATTTTTTATTTGTTTTAGACAATTTTCTAGGCAATTCTAATCAATGGTCTGCTTTGAAAAACAGTCTCCTAAAATGTACTATGCTGTGTTCTCTATTCTATGTTCTTCAGTTTCCTAATCTATAAAATAGGACTTGGATTCTGGTTTTAGAAGTTCCAGAGCTCTGCTGTTTATTAGGCAATATTCTTACTCTCCGTAATAAACTGCGTGCTTGTTCATTCCTTCACCGCACCCTTGTCCTTGCCCTAGCCTTTTGCTTTGCACAGAAAAATGGTTTCATTCACTTGATTCAGGAAATGATGTAGCAGTATCGGAAGCTAAAATTGAGCAAGAAGATAAAGAGGAAAGAAGATAGAAGTGAGGTTTCTGTGGACGGTGTTTAAGAATATATATTCTGCAGTTAAACAAAGGTCTGATCCTGTACCTCCACTCCCATCCTTGCCCACTATGAAATTTTGAAATTTATGAAATTTTGAAACATGTATCTGAGTTTCTTTGCCTGGTAAATGCTTATAATAATAGTAGTCACTTTTCAGCAAACATTATGAGAATTAAACGCATTTAAGGGCTTTTTCAGTTTATTTTCTCATTGTTTTCATTATTCAGCTACATTTACCTTAAATCTTCATTATCATGGTAAACAGCAGCCATGCACTGTAGTTTCAGGGAATGGGCTTACTACTAGCAGAGACAGTTAGCAGAGATATACTATACAAGCCTAATCTCTTGTTAGCACATGGACATCCACCTGCCAGCTCAAGTGATAAGATGTGCCAGTTGATCATGATGACAAGTTAGATCTACTACCACTGAAATACTTGGGTAATAAACACAGTGAAGCATCTCAGCCTCAGTTAAGTGAATCTGACACAAGAGGATAAAGAATGACATCTCCATTCTCATTAAGAGATAACAGATGGACTTCGCTAAAATCCATTTTTTAGCCTAATTTCATTTGTTTAAATCTTTTGTCTGATGAGATAGCATTCTGAGAGTCATTTTAAATTGTTCTCCCTGGAATGACGATTTCTTTATCATTATTAGAACCTCCCCCTATGGGGTTCTGTTATTCTGAATGGTTTTAAATATTCCTCTCAGATGAATTCTATAAATCTCCCTTTAATATTTTTTTTTCCCCCAAGACATGGTGTGTGGCTTTGGAAGATAAACATCATATGATGGGCTAAATAATCAAACCAAGTCAAAACAAGTTTCTAAGCTATGTTCATAGTAATTTCCATTTTTCAAATTTCTCTGTGATCTTATGATTTCTACTTCCCTTTGTGATCAAGAACAAAGGTGGTTTAATTGTACGCTTAAAGTTTTCAAATTTATGCCACCCCAGCTAGTAGTTCGCAGCTAAAATTTAAAGCTCTCTTTTGTATTCTCACCCTTGTTTGTTCTAAGAAAGAAATCTGCAAAAATTCAAACAAAGTCAGACAGATTTTTAAGCTTAGAGTCTAACATTTCTTAAGATGTTTAACATGAATTAAGCTTGTTTCTTGGCCAAAATGCACCTGTGTGGTTTTAGTTTTCAATCTCTGACAAAAAGTAAAAAGAAAAAGTGAGACAACTCCCATCAACACTGATTTGAACGGAATCAATGTATGTTTGGGCACATATTTTAAATTCTCTGTGGTTCCTGAGCAAGCCTGAGGCTCAGCATATGAGCACAGGTACACTGTGTTTGTTCTCCATATGGAGCCAACTGTAAACCTGAATCTGAGACATGATTGAATCACTTCTCTAAAAACATTCAGAAAATTTTATCTCATCTACGTTTTATATTTTCAGTTATTTGGTTATACTGTGTTTATAATAATAATATTAATACCACTTAAAAATCTTAGCTAGTAATTTTACTAATATACATAAAGTCTTGATTTTTTCATAGGTATTTTGAAGTAATTTTTAATATCATATCCTCATTGAAGGAGGTCAGTAGCTGCATTTATTTTCACAGCACCAATGTGGAATTGCTTGAACTTTCAACATTCATCATCTTCTTTCTTACCTCTGTGCCTTTCTTTATGCATATATCAGCAGGTTCCAATTTACCCTTTGATATGCAGGTAGTCCCAGGTGCTACCAGAAAGAAAACTCCAAGAGGAGCAGGATTTATGCCTACTTTACTCCCTGCTATATCCTCAGTCACTAGATGAGTGCTTAGTGATAGTAAAGACTTAATAAATAATGATTGAATGAATGAGCCAATGAACATCTTCCCCGACTTAGCTTGGTAGCCTTGTCACCCTGCAGCTAACAGTTCAATGCCCTGGAGCAGCTGTTTTGCTATCTGTCTTTCTTGTCTAGGATTTCTCAAAAATGAGTACTTTGTTTCTGGATTGTCCTGAAATGTTTCTTAAGCAAATGCTCTGTGTATTCATTGCTTTGAGCACATTTTGCTGATAACTGATAAACCTTGATGGATATTTAAGTAAAGGAATCTATCTCATTTTTAAAAGGTGGCATAGGCCTTGTGTGTGGATCATGTTTATAATCCCAGCAGGAGGATCAGTTGAGGTGAGGTGCTTGAGACTAGCCTGGGCAACGTAGTGAGACCCTGTTTCTCCAAAAAAAAAAAAAAAAAAAAGAAACAATAATTAGCCAGGCATGGTGGCTTGTGCCTGTAGGCCCAGACACTGGGGAGTTTAAAGCAGGAGGATCACTTGAGCCCAGGAGATAGAGGGTGGAGTGAGTGAGCTATGATGGTGCCTGGGCAACAGAAAGAGAGATCTATCTCAAAGGTAACATCAATTAAGTTTAACTCTACTAGATTGTGTTTTCAGTATATGAGAAAATTCTTTAAAAGTAGTTATTGACTATACACATTAAAGAAGACTGGGTTTTTTTTGAGCTTTTTATAAAGCCTTAAATCATATAAATAGATACAGCTTTTCTGAGAAGCTTAAGGTGATAATCAGGCTTCAACATGGTAAATTATTAAAAAATTATGTCTACATATTTCTAAATGAGGTTGACACTTCTAATAAACCAGAATCACCAGATGGCATGCTTTATTTGCTTCTTCTCTTCATGCTACAAGGGGAAACTACCATCAGGTTAAGACACTAGGGAAGAAAATACTACTCCTAAGGCAGGAAAAACACCAAAGTTTCCAAAGCTCTGTCTCTATCCAGAGCCAGAGTTTGGTAGCGTGGAAACTACATATCAACTTGACTTCGTGTTCTCTCCCTGCACTCAAGGCTGCTATAAGAAACAAATATTCTTCGCTCTTGAATTTTCACTGTTTCACACAAGAGTTCTTTTTATAAGCCTTGGTAGAGGACATTTTCCTCACATCACAAAACCAGAAAAAAAAAAAAAAAAAGTTTGTCTCCTGAACACACGGATTACTCTTTTTTTAATACAAATAAATTAATCATTTTTCACAGAGATATTTCCCCTTTTTCACATTAGCTGCCAGAGAGTAGAGTGGATTTTAGGGCACATTTCCTATAATTATCATCTATATTTCTCTATACGGTATGTGTGCCCATGAATCTTTCTTAACATTGATTTTTATTTTCTTTTTCAAATTACCTTTACCCCAACTCTCTTGGAATTTATTGTCTCTGAATTTGTGTACAACTTCGAAGGATTCATCCAGTCCTTTATAAAAAGAAGATATTCGGATGATAAGAAACATGTATTTTGCTAGGAAGTAAAATGAACATCACGTCCCTTTTTCATATTTTTGTGTGACTAAAGTTGATAAAGTAGATGTAAGCTCTCAAAGACAGTGTGGCACCAAATTTCACCATATAGCTATTGTTTAGAGACTCCATCATAGTTTTATCAAGTGCAAAGAAGAAAAAAAAATAAAATAAAAAGATTAACATGTTATTTTAACAACCCTAGACTCTCCTCCCCTATAATAAAATAACTCAAATGTTTTCACAAAATTTATGAAAAAGATTACAGTGGATTTATATTGGTATAATTTTAAACATTCCATGATTACTGTGTAAAATACATTAGATTGTAAAAAACAAAACAAAATATTATCTATAATCTCTCCTACCCAAAATAATATTGATAAAGCTTCCGTCTATATTTTCCACATGTATGTGTGCATATGTATGATTTAAATATGTAATTGTTTCTATACTGTATGTACTATACTATATGTATATGTGTGTCCATTTATTTAAATTATAATGTACAGTTCTTGACTTTTTTTACATACTTTTTTTTTTTATTTTTCTGAGACAGAGTCTTGCTCTGTCGCCTAGGCTGGAGTGCAGTGGTGCAATCTCAGCTCACTTCAAGCTCCACCTCCCTGGTTCATGCCATTCTCCTGCCTAAACCTCCCGAGTAGCTGGGACTACAGGCACCCGCCACCACGCTGACTTAATTTTTCTGTATTTTTAGTAGAGAAGGGGTTTCACCGTGTTAACCAGGAAGGTCTCGAACTCCTGACCTCATGATCCACCTGCCTCGGCCTCCCAAAGTGCTGGGATTACAGGCATGAGCCACCGTGCCCAGCTATCCACTGTTTTATACTAAATCTTTTCCTTTTCCTTTAAAATGCAAAACATTGTTTTTAATGGCTGAATAACGGATATAAGAATGTTTCCTTCTCACATATCCTGAAACATTTCAGTAATTCACCACGGTGTAAGTTATTTTGTGTTGAGATGATACATTCAAAGGCTCCTTGGGAACAATAAACTAAGTTCCAATGGCAAGGTATCTAACAGAAACAGGGGCTGCTTATCACGTTATTAATAGGCATAAATTGAACTCAGTCACACAAGGAAGAAATGAACAAACCCAGGCACTTACTAATCTCAGTAGCAATGATTGTTATGTTGTGCCATACACTTAATTCTCTGTCAAGTGGTGTTGCCAGCGTTATCTTCCCATCGTCTGCGTTAATGTTGAACTGCCTCTCCAGGTCAGTGTGCCGGTCGATGGAAAACCTACAAAACAGACACATCTGTAATCTACTTCAATGTTTATATGATCCATACATTCCACAGCAGACCTTTAGTAATCCTTGGAGAGCCATAGTTGTGAAGTCAAATGAATTGGGAAACTCAGTGGCATCATAATGTATAAAACAAAATGACTGAATGAGGCACAAGAAACTTAATAATTATTGTCCAAGGAGCAATTAGCTACATATGCAACATGTAGGTCATAAACTGCCATCAGTTTCAATAGATAGCATCTTCAAAAATGGATGCTGATGAAGAGTTAATTGGACAATCCATCACATTTATTGGACAGCTTATGATAATTAGCAGTTGCCACGAAATATCATATAAAACAATGAATTCAAGCCCAAAGCAGGATGGCACTAGGCAACATGTTATGTATGTCCATTCAAATAAAATATGTATTTTGTTAAACTTTCATTTGACTGTACTGAATTTATGGGATTTCATTTTGTTGGTGGCAGTGGTTGTTTGTTTTGTTTTGTTTTGTTTTCATTTTAAGTGTGTATTTAGGTTTTCTATTAATCTCAGTCCATAGAAATTGGATAGTTGTTGATTCCATGGTTGTTTTTAAATAGTTGTTTATTCTATAGTTAATGTTTTTTAAAAGTTAGAATCTATATTTTAACATATTTAAACACTACAGTCTACTAAATTAAGAATTTCAAACGGACATATTAGTAGTTCTTTTATCAAGCAAACTCGTTCAGATAAGAAAATACGTGAGATGTGTGGTGTCTAGAGCAAACTGCTTCTCAGGACCACTAAGTATCAGGGTAGTATCAAGACAAAGAAAAGAAATTATTTTCTCATGACATTTATTAATACCTTTTTTATACACCAAGATTAGTTTCCTGGCTATGGAATGCTGGACCCAATAATCTTTACGTTTTAAAGACTACAAGGCAGACTTAGAAAGATTGGCCCATAAATAAGCAGTGATGCACTAAAACAGGATAGGATGGAGGCCCAAAGAAAGATGTATGCAATTGCATTTCAGGAAGAAAGACTGAAGAAGGCCTTCATGATTGAGTGAATGGCTTAGGAAGTGCACATGAAATCTCTCTATTCATTGATACTCATTAAACTCAAATTTGAAGCATGGTCCATGCCAGTTAACACTGAGCATATTTCTTATACATGTTCTTTATAGATACTTATTATATGACAAAAAACAAGACTATGTCATTATAAGAAAATAAAAAAGTAAATTTTCCATAATCCTCCAACTATAATTTTGCAGTTAACATTTTAGTAGAGTTCATTGAAAACATTTTATATGTATGTATACGAATATGCATCTACCAATTTATATCTATACCTACCTATAAAGATGGCTAGATAAATAACCTATACAGCAAGTTACTAGTTAGATAGTTGGATAGGTACAGATAGATATATGAACGGATTTTTCCTTCTCCTTTTAGCTATTTCTTTTTCACTAGAGAAGGTATGCATATCATTTATACTAGATTCAAAGGCCATTGTAAAAAGACCTTCTTGTTAAATCCTGCCCACCAAAGAAAAGCATAATTAAAAGATTTGGAATAATAGTTAAAATGATTTAATTTTATTGACAATTGTGTATTGAGAAATCATTTGAAAAAAAATTATTATAAAATGACATAATAACTGCCCATTTAGTAATGACTTAACTACAAATAAAAACTAAGACACTGACTTGTACCTATACACTAGGCATCTACAAATCACTCCCATCCCCAATCCCCAGGATACTGGAGAAATTCAGAGAGAATTTAAGAACTGAGAGACAGGTGAATTAACAGTGCTTTCAACAAAATCCTGAACATGAGGATGTGTTTACGGCAAAGTGTTTAAATGTGTTGTATTATGGAAAGAAGACCAAAAGCCATTTTCCTGGGGAATAATGATGGTTGATTCAACCAATGATATTCCAAGTTTAACTGTAAAATAACTAAACAGACATGTGTTTTGCTTCAGATATCATGTACACTCTGACTCTTAAAAGAGCTAAAAAATGTCCAGAGGATTAATTATCACTTTCTGCATTATATTCATAAATAAACTTTGCAGGCATTTCTGGTTCTAGTAATTTTATTATCTCACTGCCGATATTTCACACATCCATGCGTCAACCAATTTCCCAGAGGCCACAGTAAACAAGAATTAGTCTAATCACTGATACTCATGAATCCCAAATCAGAAACACATTCCATGGCTATTTGGTTGCTGTCCAGTAATTGCCTAGAATTTCTAGCCCCAGGGAAGCAATGGGAGCAACAACGGGGTATTTGGAAGTTGGCATAAAAAAAAAAAAAATGTTGCTGTTTGTTAATCCCTTATTCAGATATGTGTCATGCAGAACTCAGATTTGGAGCAAATTTTATCTCTATTACTTATGTATTGCTGTTTCTGGGATAATTAGTAAATTCACTGAGCCTCAATTTATTTGCTGGTGAAATAAGAATTATTTATATCCCAGAAACAGTTGTGAAGACTAAAAACAAAGCTTAAATCAATCTCTGGCACTTAGTATGTACTAAAAATAGGCTCATCATCATCGTCGTCATCTTCATCTCTCATGAAATGATGTATTAATAAACTTCCCTATTTAGAAGGTAGCAAAGAATGCCCCTTCCTTAGCAATTTATAAATGGCAGAAAACTTAAAAAAAAAGAAGTGTGTTATTTAACTCCTATAACTCTAACAAAGGCAGAGATATTTTTCTCATTTTTTAAAGTTCCAGCTCATGACAGACTTTATGGGGTGAGTCACAGGAATTTATAAAATAGTCTATAAATACAGCCCTTTAGTGAGATCAGAGGTAGGAATGTCATAATATTACCAGATTACACAATAGAAGGAACTTGATGGGAAATAAATGACTTGGTTTAAAATTCACTTTAAAGTCTACCTCAACTATTTTGGAAAACTCCTACTGCTTCTATAGAAATTTCACACATTTTATTGCCTAGTAGACTTTATGATAACAGCTCCCAAGAATGACTAAACAGCACAAAAATTCTGACTCAACGTTTTGGTCAACAAGCATGCATGAAACACCAAATTTGTACCAAGCACAGTGCTAGATTCCTTTTCCTTCTCCCACCCTTCTTTTCTTGGTTTCTTATATAATGAATAACAGAAAAATAAAACTCTTAGAGACTAGGACATTTTAGGTAACACAACTGTTAAAACAGCGGAACCAGAATGAATACTCACATCTGAGTCATTGTGAAGTCCATGTATATACCAACCACATAAAGGGCTTATCTTATTCATGCATAAAATGGGGATAGTAATAGTCCCTGGCTAACAAGATTGCTGTGAAGATCACATGAGATGATAGGTGTGGCACACTTCACCAACATGTGTGTGCTGACACTGTGACACAGTGTGAAGGGCTCTCATATCATTTGTATCATGGTGACATCCTTGAATGCCTACACATGTACTCAATTTTCTGAACTCCAAACTGAGACACAACATTCTATTATTTGAATGTTTGTGTGCTTCCCAAAATACATATGTTGAATCCTAACTCCCAAGGTGATCGTGTTAGAAGGTGGGCCTTTCAGGAGGTGATTAGGATGTGAAGCCCTCACAAATGAAATCAGTTCCCTTATAAAAAAGACCCCAGGGATCTAGCAAGCCCCCTTCCTCCATTGTGAGGACACAGTGAGAAGTTGATTGTCTCCAACCCAGAGGCGGGCCCTTACCAGAATCCGATCACACTGGCATGCTAATCTTGGACTTCCCAACCTTCAGAATTTCGATTAATTCATTTCTTTGTTTTATCTTTATTTTAAGCTCAGAGTTACATGTGCAGGATGTGCAGGTTTGTTACGTAGGTAAACGTGTGTCATGGGGGTTTATTGTACAGATTATTTCATCACCCAGGTCTTAAGCCTAGTATCCATTGGTTATTTTTTCTGATCCTCTCCCTCTTCCCTTCTTCTGCCCTCTAGCCAGCCCCAGTGTTCCCCTTTATGTGTCCATATGTCTCATCATTTAGTTCCCTGTTATAAGTGAGAACATGTGGTATTTGGATTTATGTTCCTGAATTAGTTTGCTAAGGATAATGGCCTCCAGCTCCATTCATGTCTCTGCAAAGGACATGATCTCATTCTTTTTTATGGCTGCATAGTATTCCGTGGTATATGTGTGCCACATTTTCCTTATCCAGTCTATTGTTGATGGGCATTTCAGTTGATTCCATGTCTTTGGTATTGTGAATAGTGCTGCAATTAACCTATGCATGCATGTGTCTTTATAACAGAATGATTTATATTCCTTTGAGTATATACCCAGTAATGGAATGGCTGGGTCAAATGCTATTTCTGTCTCTAGGTAACTGAGGGATCACCACACTGCCTTCCACAACGGTTGAACTAATTCATATTCCCACCAACAGAAGAAATTATTTTCTATATGGTTTATAAGCCATCCAGTCTATTTTGTATTTTGAATTTTGTATAGAAGCCCAAATGGACTACAAAACAGAGGATAACAAGTGATTATTTTTCTCGTTTTGGAATATACTGATTTGAACATATCTTAGACACCTAAATATTAAAACACAATGTCTAAGTGAAGATGATTTACTGAATAAGATGATAAGAATTTAGACCTTCCCTGAAAGTGAAAGAATAAAAGCTTCCATCTCTCAAGTTCTTTATAGGCCTATGGATAAACTTTAAATCCACCTTCATTTTCTCACAAACTCTGCTCTGCTGCTTGAAGACATGACCTGGATTTCTGTGTGTTTCTTTAGGCTGCCAGGAGAGTCTTAGTCCATAGGCCACTCACATACTCATAGTCTCCTCACAAAAAAACATGGGTCCTCAGTCTGTTAGCCTGAGTTCTCATCTTAGTCTCATTACTGGCATATATGTGATTTAATCATGTTATTAATGATCCCTCATCTGTAAAATGGGGATTATAACATGATTTATGAACTTTAAATGAGGTAATGCTTATAAAATCTTATTACGGGTCTGACACTAAAACAAAAGCTCAATAAACATGTATTTTAAAAGCTTTAGTGTTAGCATTATTTATAAGGAAAAGACAGTAAGATTTCTATTGATGATTTCCTGACTTTTTCTAAGGTCCAAGGTAGTTTTTCTTTCACTCTTTATTTCTCTGTCCTTAAAGAAGTTCATCCGGGTCTTAATGTTAGTGGAAGCAGGAAAATAGAGGAATTTGGGTTAAGTGATGAAAGGTGAAGTTGGGAAGGGAGAATAAATAGGAACCAATCTCTGCATTTCTGGTACCAGTATTTTTTTTCCACCAACTTTTCTAACCAAAATCTCTGTCCTTGAACTGATCATTGAAGATTCAAAGGTTTATTAGGTTGATTTTTGTATTCATATTGAGTAGTCTATAAGCCTTTAATCTTAGTTATAAGATTAATCACAAAATCAGAAAGGATGCCATTTTTGGAATGCAAATGCTGTCCCAATCACCCTCTTCCCCACCCCCATGCCACAGCTATGCCAACCTCATCTCTAGCTGCAAAGATTCAGTCTGCTTTTTTCTGGTCCTCACAGCTGCCACCATACATTCCACCATTTTAATTACTCCCCTCTCTTCCTACTCATTTCACTGTGTGATAAAACTGTAGCATCAATAAAGGACAACACTTCATTATAAAACTCTGATATAGGCCCTTTCCTTAAGCCAAGTCACAGAAAATACTTTTAAAAAAAGAGTGGGTTAAAAATAACAACTCTAGGGTAATGGCTTAAATTTCAGAATTCAAGGTATCTGTATCATGTAATTTCTCAGGCATCATGATTTGGGGTAGAAACCTCAGAAGTAGACCCTCAAGCCACTTTGTTTTCCTGTGACTCTCAGCATCCTTCTGAGTGGCACCACATAAAATAGAATAAAAACAACCTGAGAAGCCAGAGAGTCTTCAGTGGAATCTAACCTGGGGGAATAACATTGAAACTCTCAGGTTGGTGCAAAGCTAATTATGGTTTTTGCCATCTCTTAATCTCAGATGTTCATCTATAAATAGGAAAAAATATCTACTTCACAAGGATTGCTTTGCAGTAAATGAGTTGATAAATGATTCACATTAGATACAAAAACAAATACATATAAATGATGAGCCAATTCTTTAATCTGTAAGAGTTCTCTTAAAGTCCATATTGACTGTGGAGATGAATATCAAAAAATGAAAAGAAATAAATAAGAACTACTAGTCACATGTTTTAGTAGCTTTGGGAAAGACAGGATTCTTTATGTGACACTAAAAAAGTATTTCCAAATTCTTTGTGGTGTTTGTCTATACCAGAGTTTACTATTTTCAAAATATCTGTTACTATAGATATCTCCATAGAGCATAGACTTAAAGAGATGAGAAGCTATATTGGTTTTCCTTGCTCACATCTTACCTACAGGAGCCTTTTATACCTGGCCCTAGAGTTTGCTGGTTGACCCTTTCTTAAGAATTTTCTCTCCCATGTTTGTATAAACATTTGCCTGACCTTTGCTCTTTAAGCACAAAGAAAGAATGTTTGATTCATATAGCGTCACATAATTATTGAAGTTACTCAAAAAAGGCTTGCTAGAAGGATGTATTATTAAGCATGGAATATTATTTTGTGTGAAATATAGTACTAAAAATATGAGGAAAAGGAATAGATGGGAGAGAAAAAGAGAAATAAAAAAGGGAATAGATCAGAGAGAAAAAGAGAAAGAAAAACATTAATTTGGATCCTACTTTTCATATTGAAAAGCGCAATGAGTTTTATTTTAGGTTTTAAAAAAATCTAGTATTTTTATCTTTATAATTGAAGTTTCTGTTCTAATTTCTTCAGAATTGTGCATGTATTGGATTTGCTGCTCATTTGCAGAATTATTTGAAATGCTTTCGACAGAAGAGCTAGTTTTGAGAAGACTAGCATGCACATTGGAGAGTCATCTTCCTGCCACAGTAAGAAGAAACTTCTCATTAACACAATGGGAGGTGGCATGTGAGAAAATGGCCTCCTTGGGTCATGTTAATATCAATTCTAACGAAGGAAGTTTTAGAAATAGACAGTCCCTTTCTACTGCAATAGATACAGTTTAGAAACTGCATTGTCCTTGATAACCAATATTCACAAGAGCCTTATTTAAACTTTCTCATTTTTAATCCAACAAGTATCCAGATTGGCTTTTAAATATCACCATTCCTCTAATCCACAGTAGTATTTCTTGGAAGTAAATGCTAAGAAATTGATCCCTTTACTTTGTGAAATTAAGGATAAAAATTCAAGAAAATTCCTGATGGTTCAAAGATGGTAATTTAATACACAGCACACTAACCACAGACACAAGTTGATGTCACCAGTTCATTCAATTCAGAGTAGCTTGCAGAGATCAAAAGTAAATTTAAGAAAATACACTGGTGTAGTGGTTGGCAATAAGTCAAAATGGCCAACTGAATATTATTGCTTTGGGGAAATAACATACTTCTGCATTGCTGCTACTGTTGATATTAAATAGAAACCTTCACCAGAGTAATACGTTTCCTCAATTATCACAGCCCAGCTGCATACATTTCATACTGATATTTGGCACAAAAATTCCACCTCTTTGTGTGTGTGTGTGTGGATTTACATTAGATTTTTTGTTGTTAACATATATTTATTTAAAGCATCTCCTACCTCCTTTCAGTCAATCCATACCCAATGCTACATATCCACACAAAGCCTCCATCTCCCACTCTATTACTTTTGATTTTTTGTAATAAAAACATCAATCTGTGACAATAGACACGCAGAACACTTTCAACATTTTCAGAACAGAGTTTCGAATGTCGTGGATCTTTCATTTTTACTCCCTGTGACTCCAGTACAACACGAACAAACTGCAATTAAGTCTGGAATGTACACAGCAGTCATACTGATTACCACAACAGATAAACGAATAATAGGTGAAAAAAGTTATTCTGAACTGCATTCTTTCTACTGCAATTTGTGTGAAACATCTGATGACTTTTCCAGGGACTAGCTCTTTTGTTCCTAACTTCTGTGCTATGCCAATTTATATATCTGCACTTCAATTACCTCATCTAAAAAATGAGAACAACAGGATTGCCTTAAAAGGTTAATACGCCCCAAGTGAGAGTACGCATTCAAGATTTCCTTGTACTTTAAAACGTGGCCTCACAGTGAGTGTTTATCATTACTTGTAGATGACACTGCCAAATATCCAGATTTTTTTAAAACAACAAACATATTTGAAAGATTCTGGTGTGTGGGCTCTACATGAAGAGTCATGATTTTGTGATATTTCTACTCGCTATTTGCACCAACAGGATGAAGCAAATTCACTCAACATGATCAACGTATCTTGTACATTATTTAGGGTAAATATAGAAGTCTCAGATTCCAAATCTATGTCAATTCATTTCAGGTCTCATTTCTTCAGTGTGTTTGTGTTGTTTTATAGTTTGTTCCACAAACACTTTCAGAAAATAACATAATGAAACCATAATCACATGTATACTTTTATGTAACACTGGAACAAAAAAAAAAAAAAAAAAGAAAATGCTCCAGAGTAAATCCCACATTCAGTTTGCCTCATGATCAATTCTTCAATATTTACATAATACTTTTGGAGAAATTTGAACTTTTTTTCCCCTGGAGCCAGGAAAATAATAGTGCATTACTGAGAATTCTAAATGTGATGATGTGGTAACAAAAAATGTAAAAATGGAATGCAGTTTTACACACTGTGAAAGGATTACATTGCAAATTTGATTTTTTATTTAATGTCAACAAAGTTTTAGTGACTGCCCCTTAGTGCCAACTATCATAGAACTATCATGTTTGTATGTGTGCATAATATTAAGAGGAGTGATATGATATAAACTCAGAAGTGACATGATCTAAACCACAGCTGAATTGCATAGAACTTTATATGGTAGTAGAAATATGCTCTGTGTTATCCAATATGGTAACCACTAACTATATGTGGCTATTTCACCCTAGCTATCTAGCTACTGTAACTGAGAAATCAAAATTTTTATTTTATTTAAATTAATTTTCAGTAATTTCAAATTATTTTTCTGAAATTTCAATGAGCTATATTTGGCTAGTGGCCACATATTGGGCAGCACAGGTTGAAACTGAGGTAGAAATCATCTTGGCAGCTGTGTGGAGATCAAAGGATAAGAGATGAGCAAATGAGGCTGTTATCACTATTCAAGTTAGAGATGATGGTGTTTGAGCTTAGGAAGTAAAATAAACCAGGCATAGTGATTACTTGAACATGGAAAGCAAAGGAAGTGAAGAGGTCTTGAAGAAACACTCCTATAGCATGTTTGTAACATGTTCAATTAATCTATATTGCTTTTCAAGTTAAAAATAGTTCTGTCTTGTTTTCTTTTACCCATTCCTATGTAATTATTCAAGTACAACAAATGGATCAGAAATATTCACATAAATATTAGCAAAAGATGACTAAATATTTCTAGAAATACATGGAATCTGGAAGTTCTGGTAGCTATCTGAGATTTATCTCTTGTGTGTGCTTCTCTATGACGGGAGGTTACGAGTTATGAGGATAAACTCTCTCACACCAAAGCCCTTCTGATGACCTTGATCCTCACGGCTTACTCCCAGGACACAGGAAGCCCAATCAATTTCTATGAATGTCCACAGGTCCACATTGACCCAGCAATGCCAAGGACAATCTAGAAGTGAAGAGAATCTTTCCCCTCTCTGGAATGGTATCTTTTTGGAGCTGTTGATCGTGCCTGTCATACTTCTCTCCATAGGAAATAGAGTCAAGGTTGATAAACACTAATAGATAACAGAATAGAGATGATGAAGTATAGAAAAAGCATCTTACAATGTAACAGTCCAGACCATAGGACCAGATCCAGTATTGATATTTAATAATACATTTAATGCATTTATTGAATCTTTCCTAATTCTTGGCCTTTCTGCTAAACCCTGTATATTAATTTTTCATTTAATCCTTCCTATAATCTAGTGGAGTAGCCCATTATAGACTTTCTTGTCTCTCAATGTTTATAGTTGTAAAATGGGGATAACATGCATTTCCCCTGTCATAAAGTTAGTAAGAGAAACATGTGTAATATTTCGACCATAGTATCTGTCACATAATAAACTCTTATTAAATGTTGGAAAGTTATGCAGATGGTGATATTTGATTATATAAGTGGTTTCCATTTTGGTAAAAATCATTTACAATATAGAAAAAAAATGTTTAAGGAAAGCATGCACACCAAAATTAATTTTTAAAGTACTGTATAACTATGTCAAATTAGGTTTTGTAAAATGTCATAAATGTGTACATAATTTGAAATTTTAATTGGATATTAAGGTTCATTTAGCAAATAATAAGGAGTTTGGAAAATACTGGAAATGAACTGTTGAGCACAATATGGTCTATTAGCTCTTTTTTTTTTTTTTTCCTTTTTCCCCAAAGACCAGGTCTCCCTCTGTCACCTAAGCTGGAGTACAGTGACACGATCCCAGCTCACTGCCATCTTCACCTGCCAGGATCAAGTGATCCTCTTGCCTCAGCCTCCTGGGTAGCTGAGATTACAGGTATGCACCACCATGCCCAGATATTTCTTTGTATGTTTTATAGATAGGGGGTTTCACCATGTTGCCTAGGCTGGTGGTCTCTCAACCTTAAAACTAGAGATGCATTTATATTCAAGTGAAGTGCTTGCTTATTTACACACTATATACACTATAGTAATAGGATAAACACATCATTCCAGTGTTCTGCCAGATGTAATTCTTTCTGGGGACAAAAATATTTTTTTAAAAAAATACTTATTCCTAAGCGCAATGTCTACCCACGTGGTTTCACCTGGTCTTGTACAATTAAACAAATGCAAAACCCAAGATCATGTATTTGATGTCCAATAAAGGTTAGCCAGAAATATGTCTTCTTTTGCCATTAAACAGACAATTCTCTTCACCACAGTCTACACCCTGTTCCCCTTCCACACTTGTTCTGTCCAATTTCAGACCCTTGGCTTTGAAAGGGGCTTTAGGTATTTTCCTGTGCTTTGTGCCATTAAATGTATTTTCCATGACTTTGACCCTTTTTAAGGACTTTCATAATTTGTATTCTCCTTTACTATGAAGGTGTGAACCTCAATAGATCATCCCAAACTTGATTTGTCCCCTATCTCCTGTTTCAAAGGCACTTTGGCTAGACCCGTCCCATCCCCCAGGAAGCAGACTTCATACTTATGGGGTAAAGCTAATAAGCCTTTGATAAATGAATGAAAATGGAAGTTCCCCATTTCTACTGTGCTGTCTTCTTAAAATATGCATTACTACATTTTCCTCCACAACATTAAGTCAAATCTGATTGTCCTTTATCAAAAGCAAAGTTGTATAATACATCATGCCAAATGAGAATGTAGAAATATAAGGAAAAATAAAGGTGTAGTTAAAATGACTCCCATAAATATTTGAACATCAGATAAGGATGTCAATCTCCCTTTGTCATGATGCAAAATAGAGGACTTATTTTGCCTTATGAGTGTAATAATATCAGATATCATGACTCAGCCTACACAAGCATCTTTGTTTCTCTCAGAATATAAGCATTATTATTAAGTTTTGTTCCCTACAGAATACAGAGGCTTCACCAATCAGAAAAAAAGCTGATTTTAAACCCTAGATCAGCACTTTCTTTTTTGTTTCTCTCTCAAGATTCTTGTGCAATTTTTACCACCTTAGATCACTAGTTTTAAAATATTTTACTAATACATGTAATTTGATTATTATTTATAACTAATAGCCAGGTCTAGTATATGACATTAATAATATTTCAGACAGCTTAACTCTCCACTATGAGGTTTGCATCTCAAAATGTGTTACAAATATGTATTTATCCAAGGGAAGACATTGTAGGTTGAGAAGTGTGCCCTGTGCTGTCCAATATGGTAACCACTGTGGATTTGGGAGGTAGACAGCTGGTGGTGTGAATTCAGTAAAATTACTTCATTACTACAGAGTTTCAGTGTGCATACACATTATAGGCATGAAGAACTGCTGTGCAGATTGCCCTTCAAGGGAAGGGTGCCAGAGATGTGAAGGGTGTGGTCAAGAGATAGTCTCCCGCTACCCACTACTTAGGGTCCACCTCTGTTTCAGAAAATTCCCTTTCCAGAGGTTATCTGAAGACTAAGCAAACAGAGGTATAAAGGTCCTACCATTTTGGCATGATGTAGGACTCCTCTGACGAGCAACACTAATTCCAAAGGAACCCACCAGTCTGGGCCAAGGTTTGGCTTGGACTGAGCTGCAGTTTCATTTCACTGTCTGTCTATCATGCTCCTGCTCCTTTCCTTTCACAGGTGGTAATCCCTAGCAAACAGCTTTCATTTCAGACTCCATGTACTTTCAAACCTGTAACATATTTGTTTAATGGGAATAAGAATACGTGTAATTCAGGGAGTTAATGCTACAAAGTGTAAATGAAATATATGCAAAAAGAACTGCATTAAAATGCTAAATATGCATGAACAAAGATATATAAAATATTTTTTCATATCCTTTGTTGAAAACCTAGTGTCATACAGAAGAATGCATATTTGAGTTTCATGTATACACTACAAATCTATTCAATGTCAGTTTCTTGTTTTTCCCACTTCGTTCATTTAGGCAGAGAAATGCTACTGAAATCAAAGAATACGCGAAGAGACTAAAGTGCAGAGACTAGGGTTTGGCTAAGGCGGTCGACAGCCTCAATTCCAAACCCTGTATTATAGCCATCACTGAGGACAGAAAAAGAAAAGGAACAGGTGGAAAAAAACCCACAGATTTATAATAAAACCATGAAGGAAACAAATTCCTCACTCTTAGCAGCGAAGCATCACAGTATTTATCAGGGTACCCATTGCATCCTGCATCAGGGTTACGAAAATGTCCTCAAAAGCTACGCTGAGGAAGCCAGCTTTTTCTGGCAGATTCAACATGGGTACATGCTGTCATGGGTCCATGAGTACTAAGATTCCAAGGGCTCTAAGGCAATGATGGGAATGACAATTTTCATCAAAGGTAGCTGGATCCTAATACAAAAAAAGTTATTTGACTGCTAAAATTTTTTCAATTATTTTGAGAAGTTTATTTCAGGGAGCTTTGAGACAGAGTAAAATCCTGGAATGATATGGGAGCTGACTGTTCAAATTACTGATGGAAACCAAACCTCCATCAGTCTTGTGTAGGGGGTGACAAAGTTTTTTGTAAAGAACATATTTTAGGTTTTGCAGTCCATAGTGTTTCTAGCACAGCAATTCAACTCTGCAGTTGTAGGGCATAAAAGGATGACGGTGACTGTGGTCCAATAAGACTTTACTAGACCGGGCACAGTGGTAGCTCACGCCTATAATCCTTACACTTTTGGAGGCCAAGGCGGGCGGATCAACTGAGGTCGGGAGTTCAAGGTCAGCCTGACCAATATGGAGAAACCCCATCTCTACTAAAAATACAAAATCAGCCGGGCATGGTGGCCCATGCCTGTAATACCAGGTACTCGGGAAGCTGAGGCAGGAGAATCGCTTGAACCCGGCAGGTGGAGGCTGTAGTGAGCTGAGATCGAGCCATTGCACTCCAGCCTGGGCAACAAGAGCAAAACGCCATCTCAAAAAAAAAAAAAAAGACTTTACAAAAAAATAAAAGAAGTAGCAGGCCGTATTTGGCCCACAGGCTGACCCCTGGCCTAGTGTAATGGAGTCAAAGTATTCACTAACATCATGGACTTTTGTCCCTTTAGTAAGCTCTTTAGAAAGAAAACCAGGTGAAGTTCCCACATGTTCTCACTCATAAGTGGGAGTTGAACAATGAGAACACATGGACACAGGGAGGACAACATCACACACCTGTGCCCATCAAAGGGTCGGGGGCAAGGGGAGGGAGAGCACTATATAGCTAATGCATGCGGAGCTTAAAACCTAGATGATGGGTTGATGGGTGCAGCAAACCACCGTGGCACATGTATACCTATGTAACAAACCTACATGTTCTGCACATATATCCCAGAACTTAAAGTAAAATTTTAAAAAGAAAAGAAAAAAGGTGAAAATTATGCAGTCATAGGCAACACAGTCTATTGGCAGAAAGCGTCATGATATTTTCATTGCTCAGTGCACTGGAATTTAGAGGACAGATCAGGACAGGAGCCTGAGTGCCCTCTTTTACATCAGCATGGTTCTCAGCATACTTTAGATGCTGTGCAGAACAAAACACAAAGTTCCAAAATCGAAGATGCTACTTACATTCTCCCCTCAGAGGGTGCAACTCACCGGTGAAGTCCTATAGCAAAGACCCTGGAATTCAAAGTGACCTGGTCTCCCTATCTTTAGTCCCAGTTAGTGATTATTAGAGCTCCATTAGGGAGTCCCTGCCCTTGGAGAAAGACTGTGTATCTATTTTTCAAATTTAAATGGCATAAATGCACTTTTATATCATAAAAAAATGTTTTGGTAAACATTGGTTTGCAGCATCTGTATGGAAAATTTATAGGAAGATACAATTGTGAGCCAACTGCAAGTGAAGATGCTATTTAGAGCCACACATAATGAAATAAACCCCTTAGTTATGAATCAGTTATTATATTTCACTGAACTCCAACTGTTTCTTTCTCACTGCTTAATTTCATTCTAGCTTTTGTTATTATGCCTAAAGAAACCATTTTAACATTTTCTCGCATGCACGTTGAGTATCAAAAATTCCATCTACAAGTTTTCAGCTTTTTGCCTCTAATTGCTCCACTGGTTGCTCTAACTGCTTTAATAAATAATATTATCTGAGTTCTGCTAGTTCCAGAATTCTAAGGTCCCTGCATCACATACTATTTATTATTCCTCTAAGGAAAAGAAGGAACCTTTTTTTACCCAAATAATTTCTTTATAGTCAGAGAGGAGAGAGAGAGAGAGAGACAGAAAATGAAGGGAGAATAAAAATGTGAGAAAACAATAAACAAAATCTACCCTTCAAATTACTACAAGGTTCTCTACAGGGTGAGATATTTTCACTTTAACATTATTGGCATCCTTGGATATCTATGAACTTCTATTCAAAATGCATTAGGAAATATTTTCCTCCATGTGACCTTAAAGCTCTACAATTCTATTTTGTTTACCATTTTCAGATAGCATGTATAAAAGACTAGTTAGATAAGACCGGGCACAGTGGTTCATGCCTGTAATTCCAGAACTTTGGGAGGCCAAGGCGGGCGGATCACGAGGTTAAGAGTTTGAGACCAGCCTGGCCAACATGGTGAAACCCCGTCCCTACTAAAAACGCAAAAAATTAGCCAGGTATGGTGGTACATGCCTGCAGTCCCAGCTACTCAGGGGGCTGAGGCAGAAGAATTTCTTGAACCTGGGAGGCGGAGGTTGTAGTGAGCTGAGATTGTGCCACTGTACTTCAGCCTAGGTGACAGAGTGAGACTCTAGCTAAAAAAAAAAAAAAAAAAAAAAAAAGACTAGTTAGATAACTGTCAAGGGCTTTGGTTTTCTGGAGATATTCAGCCAACAAAGACATATATTATGTCTTTCTAGAAATTTCTTTACAAAATGTAATAATTGGACAAAACGTCAGTTAAAATATAGATAAATGACTAGATGAATTAATGTAAATGAGTGAATGAATGAGTTTCTGAATATGTGACTTAATGAATTAATTACCGTTAGTTGAATTAGCAGGTATAGTGAGTTTTTTGAAACAGTGTGCTGTTTTCAAATTGGGGACAACCAAATTTTTATCTGGCCATGACAGTGCAAGAATTAAATGAAACAAGTTTTAATTATTTAAAAATACTAGATTATTATACGCCATTGATAGGAATGCAAAATGGTGGAGCTGTTATGGAAAACAGTATGGAAGTTCCTCAAAAACTTAAAAACAGAATCACTATATGATTAAGAAATCTCACTTCTGAGTACTTATCCCAAAGAATCGAAATCAAGATATTAAAAAGATATTAGCACTCCTATGTTCACTGCATTTACAATAGCCAAAATGGGAAAACAACCTAAACATTCATTGATGAATGGATAAAGAAAATGTGGTATAGAGAGATATTGAAACACTATTCAGCCTTTAAAAAGAAGGAGATCCTGCAATACACAACAACATGAATGAATGTTAAGGACATTCTACTAAGAGAAATAAGCCAGTCACGAAAAGACAAATACTACATGATTCCACTTTTATGAGGTATCTAAAATAGTCAAATCCAAAGAATCAGAGAGAAGGATTGTGGTTGCCAGACACTGGAGAAAAAGAAAATGGGGAATTGCTAATCAACAGTCATAAAGTTTTAGTTATGCAAAACAAATAAGCTCTAAAGACGTGCTGTACAATGTTGCACCTATTGTTAATAATACTATACTGTGCACTTAAAAATGTTATAAGATAGTGGATCTCTTATTAAGCGCTCTTAACACACACAAACACACACATCACACACACACGCTCTTCACCAAAAATGAGAGTTACTGCAAGATTGAGGAGGGAATCAATCAAAACACCGTCTACTATCTAAATTAATTCCAAGTTTTCTACAGTATGAAATATTTTCACTTTAGCATCCTTGGATATCATGAATATAAAGAGTGTTTTCAGGAGAATTGATGATGAACAGCCACCCTGGTAACTCAGGTGAATTATAGAAATGCCAGAATACCAGTAGGAAAAAAAAAATGCAATGCTCCTGTGTTGAGTGGGTATTTATATTCAAGAGAGGAATTAGGACAACACAGCACTGTGGCCACAGTGATTATATGTTGACTTCCTACTCTGCCTGCTGAATGACCATCATTTCCACTTTTAACTTAAGCAGCTCATGCAGCCTCATTCAAGGTGAATGCTTGGGAAACAATAGAAAGTTATTTCCTTAGAAACAATCACATCTCAAAGCCACGGTACACCCAATACACACTCAAAATAAGTTTATGAGATGAGAAAATAAAATGAGCCATAGCAGATTTACATGAAAGAACTGACTTATTTTTAATACCTGTTCTGGACTAGGAATGCTTACCTTAAATATAAATAATTTGCTGCATATAACAACTTTTCAGAGTGTCTGTCACAAAGTATGGGCTCAGTAAACACCGACTGTCATCATCGTATTCCACTTTCAAGAATCCATAATCTAGAAGAGCATGCATAGGTATAGCGGCCAATGATAAGCAGAAACTTGTATTTAACCTCTTGTCCTGCTTCTACGTGATATATCACCGAGTACAGGAAGCTTATCCTTTTTTAAGTTTCCTTCTTTATAAAACTGAAATCATACTGAGTATTTCTTGGTGTCATTTGTAAGAATTAAGTGAGATAATATATAATAGGAGCTTAGCATGGTGTCGGATTCATCAAATAAAAATAACATTGTTTTCCCCCTTACCTTGCCCATCACAATCTGGTTCACAGCCAAAGGTAATAAACCCATATCAGGTGGCTAGGCAGATGAGCAAAGATCACAGCATTTATACTCTGGTTAATTCCACAGATTTGGTTTATTTTTCTTCTTTCCTGATATTCAGTGAGGTCATTTAGAGAATGAGTAGTCAATTATTTCCATTATAATTGGTCCTACTCAGTCATCCTAAAGCTAAAGCTCATAGGCACAATTGGAGTTACAGAAATCACGAGGAAAAGAAAGGACTGTGGATTGTCAAGGCACCATCATAAGACCCAGGTGCACACCCCAGTTCCACTTCTAACTATTTGTGTGATACTGGGCAAGTTAGTTCTTTAATCCTCAGGTTTCACATCTCTTAAATAGGTGTAACTGAGACAGCCAAATGCCTAAATAGATAAAAGGTACCCGGAGAATCTCCGACCTGCCCCACCAGTGTTTACATCAGATGCTTTTGTGCAGATGAGGAAAGTGCCCAGTGCTGTGTCTGAGTATGCCTATATGTGCACTGGGGGAAGAGGGCAGAGCCACGGGCAGGGGGAGGAGCCTGGCCTCTTCACTTCCCGTGTCGTGACCCCGGAGATTCAATCTGTGAGGTGGGGAAACTTTACCTGGGGATTTGAGAAATGGTCCATTGGCCATTCTCGGTTCTAAAGAAATTTCACAAACTATAGACATACACAATGGCCCACATTTGGCTAAGAAAATTATATTTATTAATGGGCCGATGTTGAATGCAATGGGAGGAATATCCAAAAATATTTACTTTGGCATGAATTTCCTGAAAATATAGTGAAACTATGCAATGGTTTGCTTTGCTTTTTTTTTTTTCTTCTTCCTCTCTCTGTTTGCCCAATAAAATCCTCTCCTACTCACCTTTCAACGTGTCCTCGTGCCTAAATTTTCCTGGTTATGTGACAAGAACCCAGCTTTAGCTGAACTGAGGAGCAAACTCCTGCAACATGATGACTCCACATAGAGGTGTTAGAGAATGAAATCAGTATATGTAGCACAGTTCCTGACATATACTAAGCACTCACTAGTAACAACACCCATAGCAGAAGCGGGAAAAAAATTAGACTAAATGATATTAATTAGACTATTTAGCATATAACTGTCAAATAAAAAAAAACAGAATTCTGCACACAGTCAGCCACTTAGGTGAATCTCTACTAAAATAAGTTTTAGGTTTTTAATTTGCTTTTAAGATGTGAAATTGATGGTGGCTTGCCTTTTATTAACTGGTAACACTACTAGCTACCACATATTTTATTTAATATGGTCACTTAATCATCTCATTAACACTGCAAGAAAGTTGATATTATCCCATACGGAGGAGAAAACTGAATTTCAGAGAATTCCAGGGACTAGTTCTCCGACTGGGAAGCAATAGTGATATGATTTCAACCTTAGTCTCACTAAGTTCAAAACATGTCATCTTTTCAATAATTTACACACCTTTATTTTACATTACTGAAAGACATGGTATTGCAGAAAGTAGCAAGGAACTAATTAATGTTCCTACAAATGAGAGGGTAAGATGATGGATTTTTCTCTATGTCACTGTTCATTTTCCCCTCGAAAGGAATATACAGACATAAACATACAGATAGAGATATAGTATTAGGTATAATAATTCAAAAATACATGTTATTTCTAGCTTGACAACGTGCTCTAAAAAGAAATTGAACTGCATGAGAAGCTGACCAACCAACAAATAACTGCATTTTTTAGCATGGCAGATGCTGGGATAAATGCCTACTTCTTGCTGGATAGCAAATTAAGCATTATCCTAAAAGATGGATACATTCTTGTCAGTGCATACAATAGAACAGTCCTAAAGAGAAAATAATGCATAGCTGTGTGTTATGCAGTAATTCCCTGAATATCCATGTCCTCTGGTTCTGTCTAAAAAGGTTAAATGGCTCCAAATCTGTCCGCTAGACTCATAAGGAGCTACGCATTGCTCTGGCTAGTCAGGAAATTTAATTTTCTTCTGAAATTAACCAATTGTGCATAGAGAGAGGGAAGCTGCTCTCCAGATCCAACTGGGGTGGAGGTGGGGGCAGAGAACTGTAGAAATGCAGAACAGATGTTGAAAAATATGGTTTGTGATTCTTGAGTTCTCATCCCATGGAGCCAAGCCAGGTTTAATCAAAAATGTGTGGGCTCCCCCTTCTGAATGACACATCAAAGGCTGCTGTAAATGCTTTGAAACAGCATTCGTCCCTTCTTTGGGTAGAACCAGAGATGCGGAGGAACTAGCATTTGCCTGACATCTATCAGAAGCACAGATAGGCCTGTGTCACCAAATAGTGCTTTATCTGTCCATCTCTTCCTGGTAAAAACACTCTCAAATCCCCTTTAGCTTGTCTGAAAATGAAATGCTTCTAAGCTGGACAGTTATTTCTAAACAGCCTCAAGCTTCCTCTACACAAACTTTCCTACCAGTAACAGTAATAAAAGTAGCAATAGCAATAATAATAACTAGCGGCTACAATGAGAATCTTCGCTTGATTCCCTGTGAACTGGAATTAGTATCAGTAAATCTCCATTTTTACATCAGTAAAATGAATAGATTATAAAATGTGCAGCCATATGTGGACAACTACGCACCTGGATTTATAGCTAGCTCTGCCAATAAGATGCTACTTTTATTATGGCATGAAAAGTTCCTCAAGCCTCATCTCTAGATGATTGAGATCGTGTCTCTGCACAGCCAGTCCACTCCCACTGGTACCATGTATTCCATGTTGGGAGCTTATATTATTGTGCTGATATTTGAACCCTTATTTTCCCTAAGGATCCTTGGCTTGGCAGACTCTGGAGCCCTTACATGCTCCTGGCTGACAAGAGTAGAAACCTTGTCAAATCAAGCACTAAAACTGGTTCTCTGATCAGTCTCTAAGTGGAACCGATCTCACTCACTTCCTTCACGTTCTGTCTTCTGCTTGGAGATGTAAAGGATGTGGCAACGACTCCTTTTTGAGTTCCTTTCAGAGGTAAAAATTGAGAAACATAAAAACAGGGCAGATTCATCCACTCCACAAATATCGTTGCCCCCATTCATGTCAGCATTCCAGCATAAAGCCATTGCATAATTTCACGATAGTTTCAGGAAATTCATGCCAAAGCAAATATTTTTGGATATTCCTCCCATTGCATTCAACACTGGCCCATTAATAGATATAATTTTCTTAGCCAAATATGGGCCGTTGTGTATGTCTATAGTTTGTGAAATTTCTTTAGAACCGAGAATGGCCAATGGACCATTTCTCAAATCCCCAGGTAAAGTTCCATCTTCTTAGAGGTCAGACTCTTCTGCAGGAAACCTTCTTTGTATCCTTATTGGCTGCAGTCTTATTTGTTGTTCTGAATTTAGAAATGATTTGTACTTAAAAACAAAAAGTGGCCGGGCGAGGTGGCTCAAGCCTGTAATCCCAGCACTTTGGGAGGCCGAGACGGGCGGATCACGAGGTCAGGAGATCGAGACCATCCTGGCTAACACGGTGAAACCCCGTCTCTACTAAAAATACAAAAAAATTAGCCGGGCGAGGTGGCGGGCGCCTGTAGTCCCAGCTACTCAGGAGGCTGAGGCAGGAGAATGGCGTGAACCCGGGAGGCGGAGCTTGCAGTGAGCTGAGATCCGGCCACTGCACTCCAGCCTGGGTGACAGAGCGAGACTCCGTCTCAAAAAAAAAAAAAAAAAAAGTGCTGTAAATAATTTTTGTACAAACTCAACTTATTTGGGGTGCTGACTGTTCTGCAAGGTTTTAATCTCAGCCTCAGAGTCTCAGCACCCTTGTGAGTAACAGGAATTTAATACTTTTTTTTTAAAAAATCGAACAAATAAACCTACAGATAACTCACTTTACCAGGGTTTCCCCAAATGAAGTAATTGGAAGCATATCTGCCCTAGTTATCTGTGACTTATAAATTGAAAGGGTTTGGTATGAGCTGACATCTAACTCAGAAATTAACTGGACAATTCTTTAAAATTGTATTCCTCCATCTACTTCTCACTATCTCCTTGATTTTGCAACAAATATTCGTAAGACAATATTTGAAATTCACATTCAAACACATCATTAGCAAACACTTCACCCTTGGAGACCAGCATAGAAGTTACAGATTTTCAGTGTGCTTTCGGGAGAAAGCTATTTAGCTGGAGAACCTGTACTGTCATTTGGGTGACTGGAAAAAGAGAAAAAGGTGTGTACGGTACAACAGAAAAAAAAAATCAAGCTGAGCTTCATTTCTAAAGTAAAGGCAGAAAAGCTTTAATAAAGAATTATTTCTCATCCTGGGGAAAAATTTTGAGCAGAAAAACTATAAACAAAAGGTATTTTTGAAATGCAGAGAAAGATTTTTATCTAGGAGACACCAAACCAGATATGCTGACCTATCAGAAATGTCCAAGAAGTGATAAAAAGATAATTTCAAAGGCAAACACCAAATGCAGAAATAAGATAGGAGCCTCTTAATGCATTGACACAGTGGTCTCACGCCTCTAAATTCTAATATATAATTCACCATAACTGTCAAAAGAGACAGAGGATACACTAGCAATGCTTCCCCAAAGCTAAACAAACAAACAAACAAAAAAAACCACTAACAAACAAAAACATAAAAATAACAAGATCCACCCAAATGTATTGCAAACATTTGCAACTCTGCATTTTCATAGAGCTCTCTGAGAGCTGGAATAGCTGAATTCATCTTGATATTCCTGGCTCTGGGCTCTGTGTAGCACTTAGTAGGTACACATGCGCATGTACACACACCATACACACACACACCATACACACACACACACACACACACACACACACACACACACACACAGAGTATGGGCTAACCAACATTATTTGGTGATGTGAGCATAGTCCCAAGGGCAGCCACACAGAAAGTACATGCAAAGGCATTTTGCACTGATCTGCTTGTCATTTGCAGTATCCAGTATTCCTTTTAAAAGACAAATACCTTATAGGACTGGAAGTGATATCAGGGTCACGAGCAGTCACTTGCCCAATCACGGAGTTCAGAGCAGCATTTTCATGAACTTCAAGCAGGTAAGTCGGTGAAGAGAAGACCGGAGGCTCATCAGCATCTTCAACGACGATTTTGACTGTCGCCGTGTCTTTGAAGGGTCCCCTGCCACTGAAACGTGGGTCAATATGGACATTGGCTGCCTCTACCTTTAGCGTATAGGATTTTTTGGTCTCAAAGTCCAGAGGCTGTTAAGAAATGACAAAGATAAATGCTTCTCACTAATGACCAGAGCAGCAAGAACAAATGAGTATAATGCTGATGGATGAAAGTTATGTGCATTTAAACCCATTTGTGAGCCTTAATGGGATCACTCTCCAGTCCCCCAGATTCAACCTGTAAATTTTATGGGCATTTATTGGTATCTGTTTATTATACAAGCTCAGTGAATCTAATAACCTATTGTTTTGTTTTGTTTTGCTCATTTCACTTGGAATTCACAAAATATTCACAGTCATGAATTGTGCCATCAAAATTTCACTTCAGAGTCATAATAAAATTTTACTAGTGACAGCATGACCTGCATACTAATCAGCCACTTAATCGGGCCTCTGCTGGTGGCAGATAAGGCGACATCGAACACAATCTCTATCTGGGAAGAATATTTTATCATCTCTGCAACAGAGTGTGAAATGTAAAGAACTAGAAATAATCATTGTTTAGTCCAAGGAGACATTATAAAGCATAATTTAGCACTAATCCCCACAAAGAGTATTTTCTGATTTCACTTTAAAGCATTGCTACTCTACTGATCATGTGGTTAAAATAAGGTTTATTATTTTTTAGGACATTCTTAGAGGCTCTCTATTATGAATTTATGCTATGAGGCAGGTGGGCATGTAAAGAAATATGTGCACCAATACATATGTATGTACTTGTGTTTATATTTAGAAGAAGAAATTATTCGAGCAGTATAAATAGATAACTGAATCTAACTGTGCCCCCACCAACCACTTATAAGCAATTTGAAATTACCCCATTGCACCATTACTGACAATGTGTCTGACATTAATTCTTCATTCCCTAAAACTCTGAGAGACTTTGGTCGATGACCTAGGTAAGTAAAGCTAGGTAAAAAGAAGCCACCTTCAATAAGCCAGAAGCCCATGTGCATTAGCACCTTTATAGTCCAATTTTTGGTGAATCACAATACTTCAGATTTCAAGAATGCAAGTCTATCGACTTCAAAGTTGTATACTGTATACATTATTCAAAGTTGTATAATGTATACTGTTCAAAGAGACATTATACATCTGCATTACACATTTCTCAAAAGAAATATAACTTTAAATAGGCAATGAAGATTTTTTAAAATAAGCTAGAAGACAAACTGGCACCAGTGAACTCTTTCAGAATTCCAGTACAAGCTTAATTATATATTCTTATTTCAAACTATTGTGTTGGTTTTTACATTCGAATTCTGATCTAATGGGACTTGGCTCCTTTTTTCCCCCCATATTTTCTAGTAAACCAGGCAGGCACTCACTTTCCTATCTATTCTAAAATTACTAGGCACATGCATCCATGAATAGATCCTGCAACATCAGCATATTCACAATTTGCCAATCACCTTTACTGTAACAATTTTGCAATTTCAAATTCTTCGCAAACATTGTTAAGTATAACAAATTATGTTCTGCTTAATTCCAGCTCAACATAATGACGATGAACCCAGACACATTCTGGTGTCCCAAGAATTTTATTGGACAAAAAACAGGGCCTATAAATTGTAGAAATACAACTCCTTTGCACTGTTCTCTAGGGTAAAATACATGTTTTACTTGGTGTCAAGGTGTATAGTATATGCTTCAAAGTTTAGGACTAACAGCAAATAAAAATAAAGCAAATGGCTAATTGTTTCAGTTTATAACTGCACTTTACGGCAAAAAAATGGGAATAATAACAATAAAAATGACATTAGGAATCATTAGTCAAGGAAAATGTGACTCTGGGTTATTCAATAATTGACTCAAATATTATGCTATACTTTATTTCAAACATGGCTTTTTAAATGTTTTGTAGTTCTTAATGCTAAACTGAAACCAAGATTTTGGTAGAAAGATCGCGTTGCTCAGCAGAGAGTTAAAATAAATGTAGACATCTTTTTCAAAATTGATTTTTAAAAATATTTTTTATAAAAACGAATATCCAGAAAACTTTAGGTTTCCATTGTTAAGACCTCTTCAGTGGGGGCGATTTTTAGAGCAAGACCATTGGAAATAGGTCTCTGTGTGGCACGATGGAGATTCAGATAGTAACCTTACACTCATATCTACATGATGCTGATGAAGAAAGTGAAAAAAATTATTGACTTCCAATTGTGTGGTCCACCATCTATCTTATTTGAGAACAAGCAAATCCATTTAAAAACTAGTTTGATCTACTTCATGACAAAGGTTTGAAGAACAGTACTGAAGAAAATAATCAGGATGAGGATCAAAGAGTATTCTCCTTGCAAGTGCTTTGTGACTATAAAGTAAGGAACTATGTTCCACACATTTTTTATGAGTGTAGATTTTATGATGAGAAATATAAATGGAAAATGTCGTACAGAATTTTTCTACATCTACCATAAAAGCAAGAGATTGCTAACAAAAGCAGTCTCAAATTTTCCTACATTATTTATGCTTGTTATGGAGATGTTTCTTTCTTCAATGGTAGCTCCCTATCCAGAAGCAAGGGAAAGATGAGCTTCATTTCCCATGATGCTCAAACCTCTGAGCCATAGTTTGGAGTATGCAATGGTAGCAGGTTTGGCCCTGTCCTTCAGGCACTAGAGAAAGCCAGGATAACTGAACCAGGATAACTGAACCTGAATGTTCTGCCTGTTTTTTTGTTTTTTTTTTTGTTTTTTTTTTTTTTTACTTTCTATGAAAGCATAGCCTTCAATAAGGACTTGGGAAGTTTCAGTGCATTTGGGGAAGATATTTCAGGAAGCAAGAGTTCAAACATGAGGAGAATTATATACAGAAAGACTAAAAGCCACTGAACTCGTCACCTCTGTGGGCAACTGAGGCCTGTTTTCACTGAGAATCCTTTTACAACCTTAAACAATATGACTCAGAACAGTTTCTTCGAACGATAGTAACTGTCCACCAATTTTTCTCCCCCTTTGGTTGAGGGCTGCCTTCACAGGATATTGACTTCCCCACACAGTTGAAGTGCCCTGTCTAAGGACTCAGTAAATTCCTGTGGTTATGGGTAATAGGTAAGTTGGAGGAGCAGCACTATTATGGTAGCCATTTACCAGACCTTTAGCAGAAATGTGAAGGGGGCCCAAGAGATAAGAGGTGCCAAAAGGACTGTACTAGTTATCTTGTCTTATTGCTCAATGCTAAACATCTACCAGCTCTACAATTCTGTCAGGAAGTCCATACAAGTACCTCAACTTTAAAACTCAAGTTTCAAAGAGGTATTTTGAAGATGAACAAAAGTTTCCTTAGCTTACTTTTCTTAGCCTTATAATGCCATCCTGGGCCTGGGCATCAGAAGTGATTTCAAAAAGTGCTGTTCCATCTCCATCAATGATGTCATATGATGACTGTGCATTTTCACCAATATCCTGATCATTGGCCTTCACCCTGCCTATTGCAGTGCCAAGAACCACATCTTCCGGTACTGAGAAGTGATACAGGCCTTTAAAAGAGGAGAAAAATGAGCGTCACACAAATTCCAACCATTCATTCATTCATATGACAAATATCTTTTGGGCACCTCCTTTGTTCTGGTCATTCCTTTATTTATGCTACCAATAAAGTGACAGAAGAGACAGAAATATCCATTTCCATTGTGGAATGTTCAGTCTTTTAACTGAATCAGAGACAAACAGTTCCCAGAAGAAGGCATGAGCCCTTTTCAAGACTCTTCTGAGATATGAAACTTACTCAACCATATGTTTACCAAGTGTATATTTGGAGCAGCTAAATCAAGACTATTAGGGAATCTATGTGTGCATTTTTTTTCCTTTTTGCTGTATAATCACATTTACTGCCCATGGGGATATTCTTTGTTGCCAACATAAAATATTAAGCTAATTTCAGCACAGAAAGATGCAATGTGTAACACACTGGAAGTCACTTTTGAACGTACCTTTATATTTACAGACTTTTAGACCATTTTTGATAAAATTCAATTACTGAACTTTTGCTGTGCCCTGCAGCAAGCTGTTCAGACACATGAAACACTCCTCTTGTTGCTGAAGTTCTCATTGCTCTAAAGACAAAAATCCTGCCTTCAACACTTCCTAGGCAAAATACAATCAAGTGTATCTTCACTCTCATATTGGGGCAATAAAGTGTGTCTAATTAGTGGCATTAGTCCATTTTTAACTCAAGTCACTTTAGTTGTTATACTGCTGTCACTCACTTTCATTGGTGTAGAGGAAGCTGTTGGTGTCCCAACCATAACCCCTGGCCATTACTACTGTAGTGTACACCTGTCTTACATCTAACTGCCACTCCTGCATTTCTTTGCCTGAGGGTTATTTCTGGCCTTCAGAACCCATTTTGCCCACTGAATGTCAGGCCAGAAATGCCAGAAAATTAATGCTTCCTGCAGAAGCAGCCCTCAAAGACTCACAGGAGTTAGTATATAAAATTCTAGGTCTCTCCATTCTGTGGTAGGATAACTTTGAGTTTTTTCTTTTCTTTTCTTTCTTTACAATGGTCCAGAGTTTCTCCAATGGGATAAAGTTCCAGTAACCCACGGTAGTAGCTGGCTCAATAATGCACCTTTTGTGTGTGTGTGGCTATTTCTCTCTCTCTCTCTCTGTCTCCTTTCTTCATTGGTATTTCTTGGTCCTATCTCCAAGTTAAACTCACAATCAAATTCTTGTCTCAGTGTCTGCTTCTGGGGAATCCAAACTCAAAAAGCCAAAAAGTTTTAGGCCCCTTGCAACCACAACGAGGGAAAATTAAACATTCAATGACCTAAAAACCCAAAAGGAAAAATCAAATCTGGAGAACATTACCTAATTCTCGTTTGAGCTCAAATCCACTGAGTCCCTCGGATAAACTAAGGCTCATTATACTCAACATTAACAGTAAGGTTTCTTCTAGCCCTAACACCCCTTTACTTAACAATGGGATAAAAACATCTCTCTTAGAATCACAAAGTTATAGGACTGGGGATTGAAACATTTTCCAAATAGTTTTGCCATAAGGTAGGCACTGAAAATCCTCACTTCAAGCAAAGTCTTCCAGTTTTCTTATAATTGGTGTAATGATTCCATTTTCCACAAACTTTATATTCCAGGTAAGGTTTGAGATGATCTCTTTCGGTATGCTTATTAAATAAATAAGACAGCCAGGGATCATGCCGTGCTGCTAGTCCTACATGGGGAGTCTTGGGAAGCCAAACAAATGGAACATACCTTTATCCATTCCTATTCTGTGCCTGCTCCTCATCTCTATCAGTGTGATCATACTTAATAGTTATTATCTCTAAGAAAAGGCACACGTTTGAAATTGATCTGCCACTATTGGATTGAATAATCATTTTCTTATAAAGAAATATGGCATCTTGCTGTATTCACTGTAATGCAATTGCAAAGGCAAAAAAAGTGAGGGAAAGATGAGAAGAAATGGTGTTCTCCATTTCAATAATTTTGTTTAAAAGGGTTGCATTGTTATCTGATTTATGAATTGCCAGATGTAAAAATTCTAAAATTCTTAATGAAAATGCGTCTCCTCTACTCTTTCTAGCTTGGAATTTCTTCAGATAAATCATCAAAGATACTTCAAATGTGTCATTTGCAAGCTCCACACACATTTCTCTCTCTCTCACTCTCCCCTCTCTCTCCCCACACCCACCTTCCCTCCTTCATCTCTTTAAAAACCAGATTTCCTATGGTATTTTCTATACCAACAAATAGAACCAGCATGCATCTAATCTCTCATGTTAGAAATATGATCATCCATCTTCCTCAACTGAAAATGCAATCTATCCTTAGACTTTTGTCCTCTCTGACTCAACTGTGCATCACACCCACACACTTTTCTCTGCATCCAACACAACCACCCTTGCTTGCCAGGGCTACCATCACCTTTTATGTGAATGATTGCAAATAACTCTTTAACTGGCTGCAAAGCAGAGAAGACAATGAAGGAAGGCCAGATTTAATTTCTTTCCAATTTCCCTGGAACCAGAGCCTATCACTCAAGCTGCAATTTAAAATCTTTAAATGGTCTCCTAATGATCTTAGGATAAAGGTTCTCATACTTCAAATGGCCTTCAAATCCAAGTATGACTAATTTCTGTCTAATCTAACTCTCCAGACTCTTGCTGTAGCACTTTCCCGGGCACCCTCTGCTCCAGCTGCAGTGAAATTATTTCCATTCCCATACACGGCTGTATACCATCCTTCCACAGGGCTTCTTGTGTTTTATTATTGACTATATTTAAGGTATACACTATGATGTTTCGATAAAAGAAACCGCTGCCTTGGAAAGATGTCTGCACTTTCATTTTCATTCCAGGATTCTTCAGAATAGCAAAGAAATGGACATTACCCAAGTATCTACTGACAGATGAATGGCTAAAGAAGTTGTGGCGTGTATTTATACAATGAAACATCATTCAGCCTTTAAAAAGGAGATCCTGTCATTTGCAACAACGTGGATGAACCTAGAGATATTATGTTAAGCGAAATAAGTCAGATCAAAGGGAAAAAAAGTCCTGCCTGATCTTACTTACATGTGGAATCTTAAAATAATAATAATAATAATAATAATAGTAATAATAAGTATGTAGACACAGGGCTTTTGAACATCCTTTTTAGCTGCACTATTCACCCTCCCTCCCATGGCTTCACTCTGTTCCAACTCATGGTATTCACTTTTTCATATCTCAATTCAAGAGTCCCCAGATCAGAAAGGCCTTATCAAATCATGTCTCTGTCATATTACTTGAATAAATGCTCAGAAGAAAGTGTTCGATGAGAGTACAATAAAGTTGCCAAATAATGATTGTCTCCCTGATTCTTTCATGTTGGCTGCCTAGAATGTATGCTGCTGAAATTTCCAAGGGAGAGCATGGCTTTAGCAGGGAAGAGTGGAGTCTTACTGATGTCCTCCCAGTTGCAGGAAGAAGGAGTGTACGTTTTGCAGCAAGCCTACTGCATATTTGTTTTCCCTACCTTGGGCACTAGATATTTGATTTCCTTCATAAAACAATGGGGCTAATAACAGAGCAATATCTGAGCTTCATTTTCATCATCCTCTCAAGCTTTCATAAAGAGAGATAGTGTGCAAAAGAGAAAGGAGTGCACAGCTTGCAGTCAGACATACTGGTTCTAATTCTTACTTACTACATGCTTGATGTTTGGAAATGTTATCAACTGCTTTGTAATCTGTAAAATGGGAATAAGTTTAGTACCAAAATCATGCCATACCTGGTACATAATAAGCCACTCAATAGTTGCTGTCAGGTTTTAAAATATGACTAAAAATTATAATATAAATTCCAATGGAAACATCATACCAAGATTCTCATCCAGTGAAGGAAATTAACTTACTCTGTGCAAATTTTGGAGGATTGTCATTAACATCAGTAAGAGTCACTGTAAGTGTCGTGGTCCCAGACAGGCCACCAGAGTGTCCACCCATATCTTTGGCTTGGATAACAACCAGGTACTCCTCCTTGGCTTCTCTGTCCATGTTGGGAAGGGCAGTTTTTATAATAGCTGAGGGGGAAAATGGAAGAATGGCTTTCAGTCAGAGAGCTAAATAAACAACGAAAGTATTAATCTCACACACGCACATACAGAAACACACAAGCATACACCAAGTCCCTACTCAGATAATTTTCTGAGTTCTTCTGACATTTGATTTGTGTTTGCCTGTTATATCAACGAGAAAGATTGTGGTCATAGACATTTACAGATAATTTGCAAAAATGTGTTTTATAATGTATAAAAAAGAACTTGCAAAAATATGTATTAGAAAATAAACTGAATGACATCCCTTGTCTACCAAACTATAAAGTACATCAGAACACAGTCTTGTCCACCCCAGAAAACCCTGGAAGTGAAAGAATCCTCCAATTTATCACAGATCCCAATTCCCCTAAAAGAGGAGTAAACGCACAAATAGCTTGAAGGCTATGAGGTCAAAGATAAATTATTCTGAAGTTCACAAATACATTAGAGAGATGAAATAAATAAATGCATCATTAGAATCAACTCAGATGAATAAAATAACAATCAGAATTAAAATAGTCAAGTGTCTTAAGTTCTAATCTACTGTTCAACTATATTTATATTTTAATTGTTTAGATGCATCTTCTCTTTGTAAAAGTGTAGCAAATAGTTTAGAAAAATAGGAAGATATAGGAAAAGGTGAATACAATATAAAATTACATAAAATACAATAAAATAATCACTGCTCCAATCTTAATATTTTTTCTTCTGCTACATATTCAGGGTTTCATGTGGGCTTGTCTGTTTGTTTCACTGGTAATTTAATACCCTTGTTAAAGATCCAAAATTTGCTTAGATCCTCCTGAAGTTATTTTGAAAATCAAAAATCCTTATTTAGCTCTCTCTCTCTCTACCTCCACATAGTTTTTTCATAGATAATGCTGACATTTTGAGGTGCAAAATTACAAGGCCATGATATGTACACACACAGAAATGTGTGTATAAACATTTAACCACAGACATGATCTTAATATAGGCAGCATTCTGAGACTTTCTTTTTTCACAGGAGATGTTTTTTAAAAACTTCCTCATCACTGGGTAGAAGTTCACCTCATTACTTCCTACAGTTGCATAATTTTTCATTGTACAATATACTATACGTGGTTAAGGCATTCTCATATTGATAAATGTTGTAGGTATTTCATATTTTCCCATGTCACACAACTGAGAGATATATTCGTATGACAATATTGTATTTTTTAATTTCCTGCATTTTTACTTAACTCTATGTCATAAGATGCCCCTTACCCATATTACTAAATGTCCATAATAAAACTTGTTTTGACTAGTCCAGAATATTTCTATTGAATTGATGTGTGTTACATTTCTGGTCAAGGTAAAAGGAAGACGTCCAGATTAAAGATAATTTAACCCCTTCACTTCTACCCCAGGGGCACCATACATGTTCAATTCAAATTAAAGCTGAGCCATTGCCTTGGCCACTTCCGAAGTTGTAATTCTTTTTTTTAAAATTCATATGGTTTTTTAAAATCATCTGTCTGTAAAAGCATTGCAAGGAGTTCAAGTCCCTGAATCATTTGAGTAGCAAATGAGTCCCAAGAGTGACCACAGAAATACAATGCACCTACACAGGGAGCAGGCTCTGGGGAGAACTGCAAGTTCTTATATACTTTATTAGACTCTGACACAATTTAATAATAGGGCTTCCCATTCAGGGAGCACTGAATTAGATAACCTTGCTTATTTGCAAACATTTGTAATACTATGATGATATTTTTCAATGCAATGCTTTGTTTCAGGATTTGATCACATCATAATGTAACTCATAGATCATACCTATATAGTTAAAAATAAAAACAGAAAGAAAAGTAGAAATATGTCAACCATTCAGATTTAGATCACTGTGAGGCATTTTTGAGAAGAAAACAAACAGATAAGCAAAACACAGCAACAAAGATAACAAACCTCATTATATTAGCATGTTGAGATACCAACATAGCTACTCTGCTATGAATATACATTTTTATAACCTAGAATATTTTCATTAGGGCTCAGATTTTCAGTAAAGAAGATAAGAACATTGTTTTCCTCCCGTGACATTTACATGAATGCTTGTACCACCACATTCTAAGGTCATCACTGATTATGTCACCCATTGGACTTTGGAATTTGACATGGAGCTTCTAACAATCAGAGCAAAATAATGCCATTCTCCAAGGAAGGCAGCAATATTTTTCAAGAAAGTTGATGAGGTGAGGTCTATGCATGAGACTTTTCAGGTTACCTGCGTGAAAGAACTCCTACAACTTCTCCAAGTCAAAAAAAGATTGGTATGTGTTATTCTCATCATTTCTTTTATATGTTGTGAAAGTGAAAATGTAAAATAAAACAAAACTGTGATGTCTCTCAGGCATTTGGAATTAAAATAGTTTTTTTACTCACTTGGAAATAACACCTTTGGGTTAGTGTCGACGAGTTAGATCAGAATATGAGTGAAGCATCGCAGTGGAGAATCTTGTTTATCAAATAGGACAAGAAATGCTGCATGGGACTTCATCAATTGCAAAAGTCTTTTTACCCTCCCGCATTGAGGTAAGCAGCTTCATGCTACCTAAGATGCATATACAGTTGACTCTTGAACAACACGGGGGGTTAGGGGCACTGACTCCACATGCAGTTGAAAATCCGTATGTCACTTTTGACTCCCCCAAAACTGAACTGCTAATAAGCTACCATTGACCACAAACCTTTCTGATAACACAGTCAATTAACATATAAATAGAATATTGAAGAGGCTTGTGAACCGGAACAACTCCGTCTTGAATAGGGGCTAGGTAAAATAAAGCTGAGACCTTCTGAGCTGCATTCCCAGACAGTTAAGGCATTCTAATTTACAGGATGAGATAGGAAGCCAGAACAAGATACAGATCATAAAGACCTTGCTGATAAAACAGGTTGGAGTAAAGAAACTGGCCCAAACCCACCAAAACCAAGATAGCGACAAGATGACCTCTGGTCGTCCTTACTGCTACACTCCCACCAGCACCGTGACAGTTTACAAATGCCACATCAATTTCAGGAAGTTACTCTATATGGTCTAAAAAAGGGGAAGCATGAATAATCCAACCATTGCTCAGCATATCATCAAGAAATAAACATAAACATGGGCAACTAACAACCCCAGGACTGCTCTGTCTATGGAATAGCCATTCTTTTATTCCTTTACTTTCTTAATAAACTTGCTTTCACTATTCTACAGACTTGCCCTTATTTCTTTCTTGCACGACATCCAAGAACCCTCTTTCCGGTAATAATAGTATCTACACACATTTTATGCATTCATGATATTCATTTTTCTTAATGTTTTTAACATTCTAGGCTACCTAGTTCATCTGTCAATTTTTCCAAATTGTTGAAAATCTCAGAAAAATTTACAAAATATTTATTGAAAAAAATGTACATGTAAGTAGAACCTCACAGTTTAAAACTGTGTTGTTCAAGGGTCAACCAAGTATTTTCAAGTTTGATTCCTCTTATCAATGTTCCCCTCCTAATTGAAATCAAGCAGGTTTGCATTTTTTATCTTAGTCTTAAGCTTACCAACTTTGTGACCATGAATAAATTATTAAACTCATCAAAACTCCATATCCTCTCAAACAAAGATAATAACCAGCTTCTCATTGTGGATATTCCAAGATGATGTGAGATAATTCAGGCCAAGTTCTTGGTACACAGTAGTTACCCAAACATACTGTTTCCCTTCCCCAGGCAGACTTTTTCATGTTTATGTGGATGATGGTAAGAGTACAGAATATTCTACAATTGCTCCTACAAGTCCACTGCCCAGCCCTATCCACCCAGTGTTGGCATGGAAGGGTAGCCTTAATAGATTGCCTCAATTAATTCCCTTACTCTCTGGCTTTTTGTTAGACTCCACCAACACACATTAACCTGGGAGGTTGTGCAAATGACTCCCCCAAAGACTCCTACAAAGTCTTTATTCCTGTATTTGGCCATTCAGGTTATTATTTAGAGATATTGTTAAAGTAAAATTCTATCTAGTGTCCAATAACTGCCACCTTCCTTTGCTCCTTAAGACCTAGGAGTCTTGATGGTACTTCTATTGCTAGCATCTGGTGCTGAATTCTTCCATGAAGGTCTCTCTTAACCAGGCCATACCTTTGTCAACAGTCCCTTTGTTAAATTCTCCTCAACTGCCTCTTTCCTGACAAGATCCTAAAATATGTGGCTACAAAACTGGGACTCTGTCCAAGTACCAAACATTTTGCCCACATGTTACTCTTACACAGACATCTATAGTTCAAAAGTACTTCAATGTAATAATGTACTAAGGTCCAAGTCCACTCCTTAAGAAGGCAGGGCAGATTGTTTTCTTACCTGTAAAATGAGAGCAATACCTATTCATTTAAGTGAGTTGCTCAAGATGGCCCCACTGGGAGGCTGCACCTCTGAGAGTCTTTGCATCTCCTCTTTTCTTCTACAACATTGGGAGTAGGTTTTCTGATTTCTAAGGCGAGTAGGGAGTCTCTCCAAGGTTTCTTTAGAACATGCAGCACAGTTAATTGGCTTCAGTTCAAACTGAATAATGAACAGCTCTTGCTTTCCTGAGTCCACTGCCTCTAGTCTCAACCCCACGACTAGCAGAAACTCATTAAAAAATCCAAGACAGAATTTTTGGAACCCTTTTTATGCTATTTTGTAGCTGTAAAGGCAGAATAGGGGAAACCACAATTGCCCTGGATCCTCTTATTTTTCTCTTTGTGTTGGGCTTATCTACACATATTACTTAACTTTACTATTCCTATTCACAATGTATTTCACTTCCATAGATACTTCAAGATATTGACAAGCTTCTAAAATAGAAGATGAAAATAGCCTTACTATTCCCTTCTACTTCTTTTCTCCTGCTTTGGCTAACATATCTCCCAAGCACTAGCAGCTTCAGGCTGTTTCTTTTAAGGAAAGAAATGTGTTTGACGAGAAACTCTGTGTCCAATAAAACAAATTCATGAGTAAACAAAATTATGGACAACAGATAACTCTTCTATTTTAAAAATCATTGTTTGGTATGAAACACCACCTAATACAGAGCACAAAATATAGTAATTAGGCAAGACTGTTTTCAAATTTGAGAAGGATTTAAATTCTCAGATTTGAGAAGTTAAAAAATTTGAACTGTGAATGCTAAAAAATGACTTAAATCTTCAATAAAACGGCATTTCTTAACCATTTTCAACTTTTATTCTGAAAAGCCAGAGAGAAGATTCTGACTCACTATTTGCCAAAATAAACTCATTTAAAGCAAATTTTGATGGTGCTACTTTATTAACGTCCCATTGCCCAAGACATAAACTGTGTCTGTCTTTTTTCATAAATGGTCAAGCAGGAGTAGTGTCCATGTCCCTAGCATGCTTATGGTCACACATTGTCAACACTCAGCAACATGTTCAGAAGCTCGCATAAGTTTAAGCTTCCATTACACCAATGTGGTGACAAGTTAGGGGTTTCAAGTTTGGGAGAAGCCATACGATAAAATGCTTTCTTTTGAAGCAATTAGTAAAATTCTTGATGTGGATATTTGATAAATAACCTCACAATAACTTAGAAAACAACTTGGATCATTTTTTCCAGCATAGAAATTCAAGGATAAGACTGTTGAGTTGATAAAATTATCTGATCACATCTTTTATTTTTGACTTTTATAAATTTCCAACAGTAATGGTTCTAGGATTTAGATTTAGACCCTTTCATAATCAGCTAGCCTTGGACTAACAAGAGAACATCCCTTGGACAAACTTTTTTCCTTGAAAATGGGGGGTTATAACATTTTGTAATTTTGAAAAGGAAAAATCACACTTGGTGTTCAGGGGTACCCAGCCCTCCTGGAGTCTCAGTAGCTTAAGCTGCATAGCATTTCCAGATGAGGGAATGCAAACGATTATACATTAGAAGTTTCCCTGGAATTTCATTTTGAAAATTCAAGCAAATAAGACAATTCAACTAATGAGAACCCTCCATTCTCCAGGAAGTTAATTCAATGGAAATTTGAACCTGGCACTGGGGAGTAGAAGAAGATTAGGGGGTGAATTCTAGTAGAAGAATTACGAGGAAAAGGAGGATCATCTTGTTTGAAACCAACATTCATTACCTTGCTATGAACAGACTGATGTGTTTGATTCTCCTGTATTTAAGACATGATTTTATCTTTATGTTATTCAATCAAATCGAGATTTTCCTGGTTCAGGAGTTTAAGAATTTAAATCCTAGACTGGCCTAAGTTCCTCTCAGTGCTCAACAGCTGTTTCTTATGTCTCATCATCCAGGGAGTACTTCTGATTAGAATCCAGCTTCAGTCATCTCAAAAACATTAAACTTGTGTGTGTGTTCTTTTTTCTTCCCATTGTCTTTGGCGTTATCATTTGAGAAGCATTTTGTATCCGTCACGAAGATTTCTTTTTATAATTTCTGTGATATCACCAGATTGAGAGGCTTCACAAGAAAGGCAAGGCGATGCTGATTGACTCTTTTGTCATTTTGAAGGCTGATTACTGTAATTCACTCTTCACGGGTCTCCCAGATTGTGCTGTTCAAAGATTGCAGTTGATATAAAATGCTGTGCTAGACTCCTCTTTTGAATAAGACTTGTTGAACACATTATCCTAGTTATGAAACCACTAGCTTTGTTATCCCCAAAAACCCTTTCCAATTCAATATGCAATTATCATTTTATTATCTGTGAAAAGGGGTCTTTTACTTATGAGGTTAAGTGATGAAAGGTTATAAGAGACAATTCTTTTATAAGTGGGGGGGTCATGTACTGCACCCACACTTTCTGCTAGCTATGTGATTTATACTACATGCTACCAGTTATGAAGAATAAAGTATATATAACCGGACATACTTCCACACACGCCCACCTTACCACTGAATAACAGAATCACAACAATGTCAAGCTTGCACAGATATACCGCAAAGGAAAAAATGCAACACTTAGATAAACACATTAGAAAATAATTCAGACTCCATAAGGCTCAAAGAAAACAGCATTTCCCTTTCTTTGCGACTAATAATTTATGATTTAGATAGATAAGGGAGATATTATAGAGGAAGACAGATAGATAGATAGATAGATAGATAGATAGATAGATAGATAGATAGATAAATAGAGAGATAGACAGATAAATAGACATATAGATAGATTGGCCTGAATTTGGAGAAACTGTATCGCCTCTTACACATTTCTCATGCTTTTTAAAAATATAACAGCCCATTTGGAAATACAACTTATCAAGCGAATCAGCAATCGAAAGCTCGTTTACACATTTTGACCAGTACTTTTTAAACTAAGAACTTATTCTAAGAAAATCATAAATTTTATTTTCTCCTGGTTACTCATATTTTTAGTTTTAGATGTTCACTTATCTGTACAATATTTTTTAAAAGAAAAGCAATTTAAATAATAACAAGAAAAATATTAAGGTAGTGGTTAAGGTTATAGAGATCAAAGGCATACAATATTAAGCAGACATTAAAAACTGTTACAAAGAGCCTATTAAAAATGATTACATTATAATAATTTTTAATATTATTTTAAATTATATATGTCATGATTAGCCTCCATTATATTGTGCATATAAAACCTTGGAAATAAATACACCCAAAGATAGCTTGATGTGTTTTAGTGCAGGCACTGAAAGTGTCCCTCCCATATTTCTCAGCTGTTTATAACAAAAAGCACAGATCTGTGCTTAGAGAATGGGCTCTGGAGTTAGCTAGAAGAGAAATTATTTTTGTAGAACTATTACCAGCCATGTGATCTTGGGCAGGTCGCTGAAATTCCCAGAGGCTCACTGATCTCATACACAAAATGTTATTAATTGAATTGCAATCAAGAATTTAGACTCAGTATTATTGTTTGGTATTATTACATGATAAGTAAAAAGGCAAATGTTTTATTTTCCACATTTTACATATAATATTATATATACACACAGTATATATATTTTATAAACATACACATATACATATGCACACTTATAGCTGTAAATATATACATATAAATGTAGATAAATTTTGTATTTCTTTGTATAAATATATACATTCATATATGATATATAGATTCATACATATGTAAATACATGCATGTTTTCTACTTAGGTTTTATAAATGTATACAAGCATACATATATACATATGTCAAATGAAATTTAGGTATTAATTCAGTGGTTATGATAATCAGCAAATATTTATGCTATTTTTAAAATTAGAAACAAAGTTTATATTCAGAAAACCTACTACAAGGTGTGAACAGCTCTCACCAGTTTCAAAAAGGTAATGCTTCCACAGTGATTTCCAGGTAACAAAGTGATTTTTCTCTTATTCAAATCTTTACTTGACTTGTCCCCAAACATCTTTTACTGTAGCATTCTACACAGCATATGCCTTTGATTTTCCAAACACTTCCCTTTCTTTGGATTTGCCATATACTTGGTTCCTCCACAATTTTGTGTGGATAATACAGTCTAGAACACCCTTACTCTTTCCTGGACCTCCTAAAATTCCATGCATCCTTTCAGTCCCAGCTCTGATGTTTCAGCTGCCAAGAAGTCTTTCCAAGTAGGACTAATTGCTCTCTTCCTTTTGATTGTATGCACCTTTGCTAGAAACTTCCTCATAGCATTTGTTTTTATGTTTCTTTCCATTTCACCACCTCCTCTATTTCAACCTATCCTGCTAGCAAATTAATGGGTATGAAAGTCATGTCATAATTATCCTTGTATGCCCAGAACCTAATGTAATCCCTGGCACATAATAGGTTATTCAACAAATGTAAGAGGGATGAAAATACTACAAGAGAAAAAGAGAGGATAGGGGAGAATGAAGGTGGAAGAAGAAAGAGAGAGGAAAAAATGGTAATTGAAGCTTGCTGGTTCAGGGCCTCAGCCTTGAAGCATGCAACCACTTGAAAAATATTAGTAATTGCCATGTCTCCAGGGACTGGAGACATCCAGATATTGTCACACAATCACAGAGCCACTAAGTGTGTGTGTCTGGTGGGAGGGTTGGGGGTGTGTGTGGCAGTATTCGACTTCAAGTCTTACTGCTTTAAGGCTCAAGGGCTACTTCATTCCATCACAGCCTGAGTCATATCTTCAGGTTATATTGGTTTGCCAGAAGAAGGACATAGCACCACAATTAATGCTAGTGAGGTGTGTGTGTTTTATAAACTGAAGAACACAGGGTTCTCATTGTTTCTGTAGATATTTTATTCATTCCATAATTGACATTTGAAGTATTAATTAAATGTCTCAATATAAATTCGTAGGGCAGTATTCTAATATTTCATATATTCTCAGGAATACTCAAAAAAGGGTGGTGCTGATGAGCTATGTATCCTAGAAATATTTCATGAATATAATTACTTGGGGATGAATTCATGAAAAAACAATTTATTTGATATACATGCTTTATCAATGAATGATGTTCTGGTGTTACTTGGTATTTTTGAAGTTTCATAGTTATTTATTTCTATTGGCACATATATAGTTATGACATGCAAATTCTCCTATAAGAGTTGATAGGAAAACAATTCATTTTCCAAAGGCGAAAATGTATTATCACATGAAGGTTAGGAATTCAGAATATGACCTGGCAATGAGAAAGGTCTTGGACAAGGTCCCACAGCCTGCAGCTGTGGGGTCCAAATCTTAGTCTTTAGCATCTTAATTATAAAATATTTTTTAATTTGCCTAGAAACTTCATGTCTGATAAAAAGAACGTAGAAAATAACATACTCTCCTTTGCCAAAAATTATCTCTGCAGAATGCTTAGTAAGATATTTGTCCAACAATCGCCTTCTATGCTATCCCAGCATCTTAATATGAGTCTGTTTAACAGTCATAGCTCTGTCATATAGGTTTTATATATTAACATCTATATTCCCTGCCCTATTTATGCTTGGAAATTGTTGCTATAGAACAGCAGGCTTGAAAGCTTTAAATCAGACCGCTGAGGATCATTCCACTATCTGAATGTGTAAAAATTACTTCCTTACATGTGAATTTCCTGTTTTATAATGTAGCATATTCTTAGACTAAAAAAACTACAACTTCTTAATTATCCTCCTGTGTAGATCGCAGTCATCTCTATATCCATATCCATATGGAATAACATATGAAATTCCTGCAAGTGAATTAACTATTATATCCCATCTCTATATTTTTACTCCCAACATGCATAGTGACTTCGTATAGACTGTTACTTCTGTAGCTCTCGGATTCCCTGTTAAATAATTCTCCGTAGGCCACCATTTCCAGTACCAACATATGGCTAGCCAATGACTGATGCTACCTAAATTGCCAATTTAGAGTTACACTGAAATACTTCCAATTATTCCTATTCAGAATTAAGGTGAAGTTTCTTTTTTCCTAAATGAAAACATTTCCAGAGGCTCTTCAATCAAGTGGAATTATTTCTGTGAAGAACATGATGGCACTATTCTTTCCTTAAGCCATAATTCCAATAACTAATTATACATATAATAAGTATGGGTGGTTTAAAAAAGCAAAGTGAAAGTCACTACAAAATTGGATGCTTTCTCCTAGCAATTCAGAACTTAAGCAGAAGAGAAGAGCAGAGTTGTAGAGAGAATGGGGCACTGGTCCTGGAGTTACCTACTAAGAAATGGAGCCAGAATTCAGACCTGAATCTAAATACAATTTAGTGACAATTTTCAATTCTTAGAACCTCAGTCTCCTCATCCATAAAACAGATATAGAAATACCCACCTGAGACTTACAAAATAGCACCTGACATCATTTGCAGAGTGTAATAGGTACTCAAAACAAATTTTAATTGAATTAATGTTATCTCCAAATGTTAATGTGGTCCTAATGCCTGTCATGCTTCAAAGGCCTAGATATCAATCAGACATACATAGTATATATGACTGGTATACTATGTGTATCAGACATAGTATATCTGATTGAGCAATCCGACATGATCAATCATGGCATGTCATACTGATCACGGCCCACCACTACGTACAAGTAATACAAGTAGTGTTTTAGGAGCCCAGGTTTGATATGACACAATGGGTTGGATTTATTGCTTTTTCACTTCCAGTTGCTGTAAACAGCCTGGGAAATTTTCTTAACCTCTCTGAGTCCCTGATTCTTCTTCTGCTATATGAAGACAGTGCTTACTCAAAAATATTTTTAAAAGATAATTAGTAAAGATAAACACATTAAAAACTATTTACTCAATAATAATATAAAATAATAATTAGCTGATCAATACTAGGATGACAACAACAATAACTACTACTACTACAACCCCTAAGACTACATTATTGGTGTAATTGCATAACTCTGACTGCACAAAGCTGTACAGACAGGGACAATAATTGCTTCCATTGCTTTAAAACAGGGCAGAAAAGCACAACTATTTCAATGAGAGATCTTTGACCAGGGAGGGAGTGTCTTCATTTAATTACGGTAGCAGTCACAGTGACCATCGAACATAGACTGATGACTTGTCTAAGTTCCCCTCAAAGTAGGACTCAGAAGCTAGACTGAGATATATATATATATATACTTTCCAGGGCTTTCTACCACTGTCATGCTTCTCCTGGTTTTTCTTTGTCAGCCAAAGAGGCTTATAAAACACTGAGATACACAAAAGTGAAAGGTGTTCAAGTACTGAGCGGAGTTACATGCTAGAGGCACTTAAAATTCTGACGACTTGATTCTTTCACAGTAATTCAAAGGACACAGATCTCACAACTAACCCCGGATAATCTTCTCACCACTCCTTTTGTTCCTTTCAAGCCAATACCCTCTTTGACCCTTTTGTTGCATTCCACAAGTTCTGTTTTTGAAATCCTCCTACATTCTTCTTTGGGGGTGCAGGCTCTTTCTTCACAGTGCAGTGACTTGCCTCTTTCCTCACATTTATCTCTGAAAATAGAATTTCCCTCCTCCTCCTCCTCCCCTTATGCCTCTTCTCAGACAATGCTGCTGCTGGATTCCTCCTTCATCAGATCACTGTCTGTGCAAGACATAGCATCAGCTGTTGGCTCAACACTGCACCTCGTTTTCCCTTTTGCTTATAATCACCGGTTCTCATTTGGCATTTTTTCTCTATGTTTTTATATTTTCCAAAAGAATGTATTTGTACTCATGTAGTCAACACTTTTCAGCTCCCATTCCTACACCTAAGAGGGTGGGTGGCACATAAAATCTTGGGTTCTATTTTATACGGATTAAGGAAAAGAAGCGGGATGGACACACTTAGCCACTGAGAAGGAATGAGTCCATCATTCTGTGTTTATCAAGCACCTACTGCATATCAAACACTGTTTCAGATACTAAGGATACAGTGAAAAAGACAGAGAAGAAAGCTGGCTTCATAATCTCTATATTCTAAGTGTGGAGGCAGGGGACTATATTGCAAGTCGCACAGGTGTATGAAACACAGCAAATGGTCACCACAATGTATTGGCTTTCTGGTTCCAGCCTTTCCCTTTATAAAACAGAAAGAGTGATATGTGCAGACAAAATAAGACAAATATGTGTAATCTGCAGGAGCCATTCATTACTAGTGGTCCTTATGCACATAGACCACATTTTAACTACACTTAGCTCAGGCTGTTTGGGAAACTTGCAATCTAGGTGTGATTATGTCCCAAGATAAAGAGGCAAGCAGAGGGGAATAGATCTCTATGTCCCTCCAGGACAGAGATAATTAGATCTGTATAAACAAGAGGCTGAGTCTGACCTTCCTTGCAGGGAAGCCGGAGGCAAAAAACACTTAGAACAGAAAGTGAGGTTGATGCTCCAGTTAATAGAGAGTTACTAAACAGAGGGTTAGTAAGAGCAGGTTGTTACAGGTCTATTGTACCCTTAGTGACAGTTGTCAAAATACATCACAGCAGTGTTTCTCCAAATACATTAAGTGGCTTGTGCTTTTTATTCTTTATATTAAAATTAACTCTATAACAAATAGGTAATCTTATTTATCCTTCTCTAGATTTTTAAAGATTATATGACTCTCCCTTGCCTTACACTACCTGATTCTTATCAGTCTCTTCTCACTCTCCATTGCCTCCTTGCAGTGTGTGCCCTTTCTTTGAATGTTTTTGTTCCAATGAATCTAAGGGAAGATACACATTATAGGAAAACATATTTGGCATGTGAATGCATGAATAAGTGGATATTGAAGTTCTACCTTTCCTAACTGTCTGCTTCCTTGAATTCAACTCAATAAACACTCACTGATTACCTCCTATTTGTCAAGCTTTAGGCTTGGTGGGTAGAGGGGGGTCTCCGTAAGATTCTCTGCAGCAAAGATACCCACTGTTGATAAAAGACTGGTTCCCTCAAACTCTTCGTTGTTCATGGTAATTACAGAACCTGAGGTTTATCTGTTTATGTTTTCTGGTTTTGTGCTTCTTACAACACAAAGAATGCAAGTCCCTGATTGATTTCTGAGAAACTTGCAGCCATTACTAGCACATGACATTTTATGCTGTGTAATGCTGAACAAAATACCATCTCTATAAGTAACCTATATACGTGCATATAAGTTCAACAAATAAAAGAAAAAAATCACTGTGTGCAGACAAAACAATTGTGGGCTAGAACAAAAGCATAAATGTGTCTTCAAATCTGACATTTATGTTTTGGGTAACTTTGAATAAGTCACTAATCCTTTCTCATCATGAAGTCCCTGACTTGTTAAATGAAAAACACTAATCTTTTGTCACTAAAATGATCAAGGGATTAAATCAGGAAATGCATGTAAGGTTGTCTGAAATATATACTTTTCCTGCTTCTTGAAAGTACAGCATAATAAGTGACTTACTCCAAGTCACAATGCTAGTAAATGATGTTGGAATCTAGAATATTCTAACTTCAATTAAAATAGCTCTCTCCTCAAGCAATAGTGTAATTCTTTGTACATCCTTACTGAAAAAATACATTTCCTGAGATCCCATAGAACACATCAAAATATATTGTGTCATAGACAGGCAGATTTTACTGATGATTATCAAGATCTTTAACTTTTTTTTTTTTTTCGTTTCTCTTTTGCTGGGAATTGTTGCCATGTGATGGCTCCAAAGGGTTCATAAAAAAGGATGGGTTTGAGTCCTTTGTAGGGACTTGGATGCAGCTGGAATCCATCATTCTTAGCAAACTATCACAAGAACAGAAAACCAAACACCGCATGTTCTCACTCATAGGTGGGAACTGAACAATGAGATCACTCGGACTCAGGAAGGGGAACATCACACACCAGGGCCTATCATGGGGAGGGGGGAGGGGGGAGGGATTGCACTGGGAGTTATACCTGATGTAAATGACGAGTTGATGGGTGCAGCACAGCAACATGGCACAAGTATACATATGTAACAAACCTGCACGTTATGCACATGTACCCTACAACTTAAAGTATAATAATAATAAATAAATTTAAAAAAAAAAAGAAAAAAAAAAAGAGGATGTTGTTGATTCTTTCTGAACCTATCAATCAGCCATCGTTCCCATAGCTGTTTGTCTTATTATTTCATGTTCCCAATGTGTGAATGTAGTTTTATTGTATTTGTTTTATATATTTAGAGGAAAATACAAAATAAGCCTGAAGATCTTCATGTATGCAAATGATCTGATATGGTGAAGGAATTCTAGGTTTCCATTTCGACTGTGAGTAGACTTAGTATCCAAAGAAATCTTAGGTGAGTAAATCAGCCAGATGATAAATGAATTAAGCTTTCTTTCATAATGGTTTCTCATACTTGTGCTACCTCTGTCAAATACTCCAAACTTAACTCTGATTTCTTAGCGCCCCATGGCAGGGAAAGAGAAGTGAAGTCATGTTGTCACCTTCCACCCTCCTTAATTCCCCAACTTTGCATAAGGGTAGATAATGTGATTCCAATTAACGGCCATGGAGAGAGCACTTTTAATGAGATAGGCACTAAGGGTTGGAGATACAAAGACAGATGAGGTATAGTTCTCTAGATCTGAAACAGCTCACAGTTCAAATGATAAGGCAAGTGTGAGCAACTGCTGCTAAAAGGCAAATTTCTCCCCTCCCATTCTGGACCTTACTATTCTGTCTTGCTTCACTCTGTTATAACAATCACGACACCAAATTTATTTTCTAGATGTGCTTTTGTTCTTAATTTTTGCATCTACCTTGCCCGCCCTTCTTTGTCAAAATTTGCCATGGCTTTGAGCATTCTCTTTCCTATAAAGGTATTCCTGCCCATCTTCCCACACTAAAATATATGACTAATGCCTTGTTTACTCCCCTGAGCACTTTGATAAATACCGTAAGACTAGATAAAAGTGATTTTCATCTTTCCGCATTGCAAAAGATCAGTCCTAAACTTAGAATCCCAACAGCTATTATATCCCAGGCACACATCATAGACAGTGTGACTATCAGCAAGTCACTTTGTCTTCCTGATCCTGTCCTCCTTGGTAAAAACATCATTGTAACACCTCTCCTCAAATGTCAAATTATTAATGAGCCAACGCTGACCAACATTTACAAAATAATAACCAATCTCTGTTGGCACTCCTATTCTTCCCGACCCAACCATTGAAGTCTTTGTCCATGTGTATTCTAGTGGGAGTAGACAGACAATAAACTAATTGATTTTTTTGTTGTTGTTTATTGATGCTTACCCAGTCCTTAGAACAATACCTGGCACATAATAGTCTCTTAGTATTTCTAAATATTTTTCAATGGCTCAATGCATGAATACTTTTTTTCCTTTATGAGCTTGTAATACATTGCTACGGCTAAAAGGAACAAGATCATGTCCTTGACAGGGACATGGATGGAGCCGGAAGACATCATCCTCAGCAAACTGACTCAGGAACAGAAAACCAAACACTGCATGTTCTCACTGATAAGTAGGAGCTGAACAATGAGAACACATAGACACAGGGAGGGAAACAAAACACATTGGGGTCTGTCAGGGATTGGAGGGAGGGAGAGCATCAGGATAAATAGCTAATGCACATGGAGCTTAATACCTAGGTGATGGGTTGATAGGTGCAGCAAACCACCATGGCACACATTTACCCATGCAACAAACCTGCATGTCTTGCACATGTATCCCAGAACTTAAAATAAAATAACATTTTTTTAAAAATAAAGAAAAAATAAAAGAAATAAATTTAAATAAAATAAAATATGTAGTCCATCAGTTACAGGGGGAAAAAATTGTTATGGCTGAATAGTACTCCACTGTTTATATCTACTACATTTTCTTTGTCCATTTGTCTATTAATGGACACTTGGGTTGTTTCCAAATTTTAGCTATTGTAAACCGTGCTCCAACAAACATAGGAGTGCTAATATTCCTTCGATATACTTATTTCCTTTCTTTTGGGAATATACCCAGCAGTAGGATAGCTGGATCAGACGGTAGCTCAATTTTTCGTTGTTTGAGAAACCTCCAAACCGTTCTCCACAGGGGTTGTACTAATTTACATTTCCACCAGTAGCGTACTATTCAGTCATAAAAAAAGAATGAGATCGTGTCATTGGCAACAACATAGATGTAACTGGAGATCATTATGTTAAGTGAAATAAGCCAGGCACAGAAAGACAAACATCACATGTTCTCACTTATTTGTGGAATCTACAAATCAAAACAACTGAACCCATGAACAGAAATGGTTACCAGAGGCTGGGAAAGGTAGTGAGGGGCTGGGGAGGGAGTGGGGATTGTTAATGTCTAAAAAATAAGTTGAAAAAATAAGTAAGACTTACTATTTGATAGTACAATAGAGTGACTATAATCAATAATAATAACTGAATTGTACATTTTAAAATAAAGAGTGTAAGTGGATTGTTTGTAACTCAAAGGATAAATGCTTGAGGGGATGTATACCCCATTCTCCATGATGTGCTTATTTTACTTACACGCCTGTATCAAAACACCTCATATATCCAATAAATATACTCACCTACTGTATGTACCCATGAAATTTTAAATAATAAGAAGAAAATAAAAATTTAAAAAGAAGTTGCCCCATCAAAAAATAAAGAAATTTTTACTTTATTTTTATTTACTTATTTATTTATTTTTTATTTTTTTGGAGACGGAGTCTTGCTCTGTTACCCAGGCTGGAGTGCAGTGGCATGATCTCGGCTCACTGCAAGAGATGCCTCTCAGGTTCACACCATTCTCCTGCCTCAGCCTTTTTTTTTTTTTTTTTTGTATTTTTAGTAGAGACGGGGTTTCACCATTTTAGCCAGGATGGTCTTGATCTCCTGACCTCATCATCTGCCCGCCTCGGCCTCCCAAAGTGCTGGGATTACAGCCGTGAGCCACCACGTCCAGCCAGAAACTTTTATGGTTTTAATGTTTGCTCCCTCTTCAACTCATGTTGAAATTTAGATGTCATTGTAACGGTATTAAGAATTAGGACATTTAGGAGGTGATTAGACCATGAGGTCTCTGCTCCCAGGAAAGAATAAATGCCATTATCACAGGAATTGGTTGTTTATAAAAAGATGAGTTTCACCCTGTTTTGTCTCTCCCTCTTGCCCTCCCTTCACCCCTTTGCCAACTATGTCTTATGCAGCAACAAGGCCCTCACCAGATGCTGCCACCTAGATCTTGGACTTCCCAGCCTCCAGAACTGTGAACAAATAAACTTTTGTTTATTACAAATTATCCAGTCTGTGGTATTCTGTTATAGAAGCACACAATAGACGAAGACAGAAGTTCTATATGAAAACAAACATATACAAATAGTGACTCCCTTCAGACCTCTTCTGAAGATGCATAGAGGATTAGAGCTGACTTTTCCTCCCTCTTCACCTCTAAGATAGAAAACTCTGGCTACAGAATACTTAAGAGCCAGAGCAGTACTGCCCTACTTAACAGGGAGCTAGGTAGTGTCATTAATTTATGACTATGAAACATTCTGAATACCTTAGGATCAAATTACTGTTGTGCTTATTCTCGCTCTTACATAAATATTTGCACATGTGAAAATTCAGCACCTTGACATTTACTGAAATGATTGCATGGAAAAATGAGGCAAATTGACTCAGAGACAGGTGTTGGCAGTCAGCACAGTGGAAAACAGCCCTTTGTCAAAGTAACAACCATACGTGGTGTAGCAAACGTTCAGAAACCAGGACCTACTGGAGGTGGATGGGCTAAAAGGTGGCTCTAAAATGACACTTACTTTCAGCTGCTGTGGGTCTGAACCCACAGCCTGGACCCGCTGGTCCTGTACTTTATACTCTAGGGCTGCTCCACCAAGATAATAAGGCTGGTATTTGTTTTGTGTGTTAAATGTAAACAAGACTCAATTTTCCACCCTAAATCGTTTTCAAGTCAATGTCTTATGTTACCAACAATTTTCAGTTACAATGTGACTCAGAATTGAGAGATGCGGGATTCAAGACAGTAATATTTGGCTAATGCCCTTCAGTGAAATTTCTCACTTTGGCAGGAAAGGAACTCAAGTAGCTGAGTGGAAATCATCTATGGGGTGCTTTGAATATCTCAACTTGAACCCTATAAGATGCTCTGGAAATGAGCTGTGATCATGCATCCTTAGAGATAAAGAAATGGAATCTCGGGGATATGGAATATCTTGGTCAAGGTCATGCAACTAGGAAATGTTAGGGAGAGAAGCGAAACCTAACTCTGACTCCAAAGTTCACACTCAGAACTTTACATACCAAGTTGTCTCCCCTGAAATTCCAAACCACATTGCTTCAGACTTGAATCCTCTCTCTCTCAGAAACAGTGACGACCACTCAGAGGCTCAGCTTTGTCTATTTTGTTTTGTTGTGTTTTGTTTTTGACAGTTTATATGTAAAACAGAGCGTTTGCTTGGCTTATTCCCTTCAGCCAATTTTTCAGTTACTTTAGGTGACAGTCCTCAATAACCATTTTCCAGGGCATAGGAGTCACATTACTTTAGAGTTCAAGTAAAATGTAAATAAGGCAATTCCCATTTTTAAATGCACTTTCTCCAAGTCTGTTTTCCAATGTTATAGAAAATGATGTGATCTCAGAATAGATTTCATTATGATGATTCTAATATTTGATTATTGCAATTTAGTATATAACTCATGGATAGAAAATGAAACTTGATGGATCAGGGTGGGTTCCTTTCTTCTAACTATTATAACTAAGGAAAGTTACATATAGTGAGAAAAAGCACACAACCTGTAGCACATCAATAATCAGTTTATCGATATCAGATCAATAACAATCTTGTACAGTTATGCCATAAGGGAAAGACTTTAAAAGTATGACTTTGTAAAGTTGGCAAAACCTTGTTGTTAAGAATGCCACTTTGATATCAAGTCAGATTTAAACTCAAATGAATTGACTAAAGTCATACAGAGAGCAACGTTAACTGTATAAGAACTGTATGGGGTCACTTCTTTCCTTGACCCCATTTGGCAAAGGAAAAACTAAGGTCTAGCAAGTTTCACTCCCAGCTACTTCAATTACCAAATGTTTTCACCAGCTCTACTTTCCCCTGACACATAGTAAGTCTTTTCTATTATTACAATTGGTGTCTGGGATTGCTAATTTATACTCTGCTGAGAGTGAAAGCAAGAAAATAAAATCTGCTGTTTGTTTCACTTTGTAAACACAGTTATTTATTATTATTTTCATTTACAGCTCATGAATGCATTTGTTCATAAACAGCACAATTAGGCAATCTCAATTTCTGTCTTTAAAGATCCTCAGGTGTCAGAGTGCAAAGGTGGCTTCTAAGATAGATAATACCACAGCAACAATATTAAAGTTAATGGAATGGAAGGAAAGTTCCAATAGTGCTCTGTCACACACAATAAAACTTTACCGCACGTGAAAACTACTTTTAAAGAAACTCTACAGATACGTAAAAAACAAAAGAAAAGAAAAGAAAAAATCTATCTAAGTATAGCTATGCTTGCATTCACCAACCAGTTTAACCCTGTCAACCTTCTGAACACTATAATCTCTAATTTACTAAATTCCAAATTTCTGATCCTCATGGTGATATAAAACGGCCTAGCTCATAATAAAACTATCACACTTAAGATTCTGAATGGCAAATTACACATAATCACAAATTGTAAAATGGTTCTAGGATAGTCCTTAAATCACTTTTCTAGCTTCTCCTTTGTTTTATTTATATAGCCATATGCGCCTTACTTTCTGCCCATGAGAGCTCAAAAACTGTGTCTTTTTCACTTATTTGAAACATAGTACCAGACCCATAGGAGTTTCAAGAATTGACTTATTCTGCAAATATCTATTTTAAAAGAATGTGTATAAAATCTATTTATTTTCGTATTATAACCATGCAATTTTCTAATTGTAAGGGGAAAAAAAGTAAGCCTAAAGATCAGTACTTAAATTCAAAATTACTTTTAAATTAGAGTTTTACTCCAAGTGGAAAGTCTCACAGCTTTTTAAGGAATGAAGGACTGATTCCCTTGAGACTGAATATTCTTTGTAAGTGACTCCAATTTGAACTCCTGTACCCAACATTCCTGAATCATCCACATCCAGATGAATTGAAACTAATGATACTGTTAATTCAAGAATGTTCTGTTAATTTTCCACTTTCTTTTCATAAAATCAAAATAAAATCATTGAAATAATAATAAATTAATGATCTCATTGCCTTATATGTTTCCTTTATGGCACTTTGGACAATAAGCAAGAAAATATCCAATTGGTATGATTTTGGCATAACTTTTTATGATGGCATCCCTCCAGTTCTTTAAGCTCCATCAGGTCAAATGTATTTCTACCCCACACATCTTGTCCCTGAGAGTGGAGATGATTAATAAGTATCTATTCGCTTAATTGAAAATAATTCACTTAATTGAAAATAAAAAATAATAATCTAAATGAGAGCATCAAGGTGTTTAGAGTACCTGTCTTCTTTTCCTTTGTCTGGATTCCTCTACATTTGCAGATAGGAAGCCTAATTCAGCAGAGGTGGAAATGCAACAGATGTGGTCAGAAAACCCAGCCGTGAAGTTTACTACCTGGGTACTTCTCAGAAATTAATTTGCCCAGAGGTTTTATTTCCTTACATGCAAAGTAAGGACCATAACACCCACTTCACATAGTTACTAAGAAAATTATTGAAATGGCCCAAAATTTGTGATCAATAAATGGTAACTACCTTCCCCTTAATTTTTGGAACAAAATAAAACAGACTGGGATACTCAAGAGTTACATTCCACTGTCATAAATGAGAAGTCATTGCTTCTAGAAGGGAAGAAGAGACACAAAACATCTAAAGAGAACACACTGGTGAAATGTTATGAGCTAGTCCTATGTAGAACTTACAGGTACATCTTTATGTTCCTGGTCTGTTATCAACAATCTCATAGCTACTTTTTGTTCCCTAATAATCAGATGCTGGGATATATTGAATATTACAAAAGATATATTCTAAGTTTTTAGGAAGCATCCATTTTTGAAATCCAGCATCTCCTGGGATCTGAAATTGAACATATCAAAATCCTCTGAAAAAGCCCATTTTCTGACCATGTTCATTCTGGATTTAACTGTCTATGTTTGTTTGCTCATTGAGACATATTATTTGAACAACTATCATGAGGTGGGCCTGGTGCTAAGCCCTACACTGCACAGAGAGACAGTTACATTTCACATGAACTATTCAGGATCCATGTCCATATGGCACAAACTCTTTTTAAAAAACACAAAAACAATATTTTTTGGCACAAAAAGAGAAATCATGGCCTCATGTTTTAGTCCAGAGAAAATTATTTCATAGGGATGTTTCTGAAATTTGACTTTATGAGGAAACAAATTGAGTATCTGCCTCTTCCTTCTACCTCCGCCCTCTTAGTGGATTCCTACTCATGCATGAGAGACTAACTTTGGCTTGAAGAAAAGTCGTCTCCAAGGTTAATTAACTCCCTTCTCTAACCTTTCAATCTTTATACATATATATATGTAATTAATATATAAAATTAACTAATTATGGGAGGTGGTGGAGACGTATGATGTTTAACTCTCTGTTAAACAAGAATATTAGATAATCCTTCTCTTTGGGAGTTACACCTAAAGTTACTTTTGCCATAACATTTAAAGCAATTACTGAGCACTGGAGATTTCTGAAGGAATATATTCAATGTGGTCTTAAGTGCTCAGGATGCAGTTAGGTTATAGGAATGGGATGGAGGGAACTACAACAATAAACATAAAAGATTACTGCCTATATCTATCATTCAATCAATCTATCTGTCTGTCTGTCTATATCTATCATCTATACTACACACACACACACACACATACACACAGTTTTAGCGTATAAGGAGTTATTACAAATTAACGTCTCTTGGATATGGGTTAATCTTTGATGCCCTTAGATAAACATGTTTTCCTATAAAATTAATGAAAACAAATCTTTGTTGTTCTTCACCAAATCGTTTTGAACTAGTCATATGAAACTCGGAGCTAGATTTCCAAGGTCAAAAATTACATCACTATAGGAATCAAATATACAATTTAATTCTGCAAGGACATGATACATAGCAAGCTGAGAAAAAATCCTGATCCTACCCAGTGTGTTCACACTGGACGAATGCAACTGGGGAATAAATTTTTGCTTTTGCTTCCACCTAAACCCATCCCAACGCATCCCAGGGTGACATCAAGTGTTACATACTGAGGTGGCTGTGTAGTTCATAGTCTTGCTATCCAGCATGCACATATGCGGACCTTGCTTTCTCCAAAGAGACATTTCTTTGACTCTAGCTATGATCAGCATTGGAAAGCTCCTTGTGAACTTAAAAAATGGTTTGTCCAAAGGTGCAAGTAACACAACCGTCAAACCACTTCAAGCTTACCCAAGTACTGTTCTATGTGCTTGGGGGGGATTATTTTAATAATCATAAAACAATTAGTATAACCTCAGCCCCTAGTTCATATATTATATCTCCCACAGAAGACACCAAATGGGAAAATAAATGATTGTTAAGTCATTGTGTGTGCACAGCCAGCTGTCCTCTTAACTACAAAATAAGACATAAAAACTGGAGAAGGATGACATTTGTTGGGGGTATACATCTGTATATTTTGAGCAGACTCCTATTAGAAACTTAAAATTACAGTTTGTCACCATGATTATCATCATTTATTTTGGGCATTTTGAACAAATCAATCAGATGTAAAGTTAGGTACAAGTAAAATTAGTCACTTTAGATTCTCATTATTCATTCTTCAATGTATTAATTCACTAATTTGCCCAACAAATATTTATTGCAAACTATATGTACCAAGACTTTGACACCTGTTTGGCATTGGCCATATCATTTAACCTCAAAGATCCTCATAGTCTTTATCTTTAATAAGATATGTTAAAATAGCTACTTTACTTGACATGGGGATGAACTAAGAGTACAAGAAAAGACACTGGAGACACTGGCCACCAGCACAGTTTGTTGCTGGCTACAATTTTTATTGTAATATTGATTCTTCTATCTGAAATGTAAAGAACATAATAAAGGCAAGTGTCTTTCTCCATACTCTCTTTTGTCCTAAAACAATAATAGAATCACAAGATATTATTCTCCTTCTCTTTAGTTGCTCAGAATGTGTGTATGTGTGTGTGGTGTGTGTTTGAAAGACCTATCTCCCACCTGTCTTCTTACTCCAAAAATATAGAAATCTATGCCCATTACTGTGTTAAAAAAAAAAAAAAAAAGGAAATTGGATGAAGAGTACATTAGAAGGAAACCCCACAGGTGACAAAAACCACTCTTTGGCTTCCTCCCAAGTCCTCCTGTCTATTGGCCTTGTGCCTAATATTTACAGGGAGAACTCCTGTGCTATGCCAAGAGGCTTACAAGGGACTCCACAAGTAACAGAAGAAGCCACCCTTGTGCCTCTCCACTCCTGGCTTCCCACTTCACGAGAGGGCATAATTTGGAGGGGGTGTGTGATTTTTGTAAAGTGAATCAGCTGTGGGATTGGTAGAGATACCTCATCTTTCAATCAGCACTTGGCATGGAAAGTGGTTCTAGGTCCCCTTTGATGTAAGTCTCGCAGCGATGGTCAAGAAACTTCCCTCCACTGCAGGTCACTCCTGCCTTTCAAACTTTCAACTCCAAATCCAGCAGTTTTAGTGAAAACAGGTGGCTTGTGTGGAACACAGCCGAAGGACTTTTTTACCTATCACCAATGCAAAAGCTTTTGGTTCTTCTAAGTGAAAATGTCCTATCACAAATATCACATTTTGTTTCATTAAACACAAACAAAAATAGCAAAAGTAATGATATTAATGATATCCTTAATTTGTGAAGATCAAAAGCAAAAGATGGGACATATATTTTTTCAATATCATGAATGATTAGAAGACAGTGTTGGTATCAGGGCTTTTAAAAATTGGGTAATGAAGAATTATGTACAGATGGACTTATCTACTGTGTTAGTCTATTTTGTGTTGCTATAAAGGAATACCTGAGACTGAGTAATTTACAAAGAAAAGAGGCTTATTTGACTCATGGTTCTACAAGCTCTACAAGCATGATACAGCATCTGCTCAGCTTCTGGTGAGGAAGCTTTTACCCATGGCAGAAGGTGAAGGAGGAGCAAGGCATGTCACATGGCAAGAGAGGGAGCAAGAAAGAGAGAGGGAGGTACCAGGCTCCTTTAAATAACCAGCTCTTGCATGAACTAATAGAATGAGAATTCACTCGTTACTGAGGGGAGGGCACCAAATCATTCATAAGGGATCTGCCCCCAAGACCCAAATACCTCTCAGTAGGCCTCACTTCCAACATTGGAGGTCACATTTCAACATAAGACTAGGAGGGGACAAAAAATAATAATAAAATCAAATAAAAATAAAAATTGGGTACTTAAGTCACAAGAAGTGACAGCACACATCCAAAGTCAGATAGAAATTAGTTAGGTTTGAATTTCTAAATTGCAGATCAAGTTTATTATATATTGAAAAATTATTCAAGTAAAATCTTCTAATGCAATTGAGGAAGTGAAAACTATTTAATTTCTCAATATCACTCTGATCACCAATTTATCTTTTCCCCCTGAGCACACAGCCCTTTGATTTCCTCATGCCATAAGACCTTATTTAATAGCTCCCCTTACCCCACGTTTTCATTTCGTAAACTAACACTAGTTTTTCAGGACACATTCTCTGTTATCACTACTCTAAAAAATACTTTCTTGGTCTTCATACATGTTCGCTAAGTTGGCATTGTTCTCCATCCCTATGTCATGAACCCTATATTATATGTAGTATTTATCATACACAGTATTTCAATCTTAGTGCCTACAACATGGCAGCATGTAGATAGAGACTAAGTATTGAATAATGTGAAATATGAAGACATTCCCACCTATAAATGTATATCCCCACATTGTTCATCTGCCTGAGTTTATCTCAGTACCTACCCCTTCTCAAATGTCTTCACTAATCAAGTTCTTTAGCCAGTCCTCTTGGCAGTGGAAATTATAATCTATGCAATCCTGATTAAAAGGAGGCCCTGTGTGTAAGCAATTTATCATTTTGACTCAGAAGGCACAAAAAGGACTCAATTCCATGAAGGCATTCCATGAAGACTCCATGTATTACCTTGATTTTTCTAAGAAAGAACCATTCATTACATGGATTTTTTTTTTCCCAAGGAGTATTTCTCACTTAGCTCATTTTTACAGGTTCCACAGAGACAAATGTTATTCGTATCCAATGAAGAAATATGGTCTGAGTTTCAAAACAAAAAAAGGTCAATGAATTAACTTAGTTTATTTTTAAGCAGGTCATTTTTCATACTGTCTCTTGCCTGGAGCAAAGTTTAGACTGTTCTGAAACTTTACCCTGGTCTCTTTAGATAATTAAGCATTTATTATTCACTTGCCTTGCATTTTATTTAGACTTTCCATCTTCAGTCACCTAGGATGGACTGCAACTGTTTTCTCACTGCTGTCCTCAAATTAGTGCCTTTTAAATAAATGCCACATTTCTCCTTGTCTGTGCCCAAAATATTACAAGCAAACATATGGTATTGGGGGTGGCAGGGAGGGGAAAACAAAAAAAAAACATTTTTAGAATAAAAATAAACTATTTTCAGCCCTTTGAAGAACCATAATAAAAAATATTCACAAGAATGACAATTCATTTTACAATTACTACTGCCTTCCATTTTCTCTGATGCTACACTGCCTCCTACGCCTATGGATAGAGTAGGTCTGAACCTGCTGCCAAGTTCTTTAGGTCTCTTTTCAAACCAATGTCATTCCCTGGTATGAACTATACTGCTTGGAAGTTAAGTGGGAGCAAGCGAGAATGTCAAAAATTGAGGTATGGGATCAGACAGATTCACCTTGAATCCTGCTTCAAATACCTTGGGCAAGAAACATAGCAAGTCAAACTCGGTTCTCTCGTCAGTAAAAGTGAGATGACACTGATACCTACCTCAAAATATGGTGTGGAAAAAATTAAATTAAATTCACTAACATATGCAAACCCATTGTTAGCACAATGGCAAGAACATAGTAAGAGTTCAATAAATGAGGTTCTCGTTCTGTTGTTTTTATTCTTCCTGTTATGATTTGACAGAGGAATTTATCTAAAGGTGAGAAAGACATTTTACTTCATTCTCTCTGAAACACAGTTCTGTCATTTGCAAAATGGAGACAGAAATTCTTCACTCCACAGTTTGGTTTAGTGTTTTGTCAAACCTAAAAGACTGTATGCACACAATGATTTGGCTTTCTATTGTTGCTGTTATTATTAGCAGCAGTAGTAGTACCATCACAGTGACCTCTGGAATAGGAAGATATACTAATAACCATTTCTTCTTTGTTTAGTGGTCCCAGAACCTTTCTATCTCCTTGTGTGATCTAGAAGCAAATCTAAGCAGGAGTTTATTATGGTCTCAAGGCTCATTTTTGCAAGTACTAGAATAGCATTGTGTTGCCTAGACACTTAAAACATAGTATGGGATTTGGAAAAAGCATGAATGCTAGCCCTAAATGAATTTCAAACAAAACAATCATATCTGAGATTAATATGGTGTTCTTTCCATCAGAGAAACAGATAGAAGTATAGACTGGATACCAAGCTCTATTCCCTAGATGTTTCCTCTTACATCTTCTCTACGAATTGTGGCAAGATTTTCTCTTTCTATTAATTTGCACTTTCTTCCTCCTTTCCTTTATCCTTCCTGCTTCTTTTGCACATCCTTCCCTGCCTTCCCTTCCTCCAGCTCTCCCTGACTCTGCCCTTCCTTCCTTCCTCCCTCCCTCCATCTCTCCCTTCCTTCATTCCTTCCTTCCCTCTTTCCTTCTTTCCCTCATTCCATCCTTCACTACTTACTGAAGGACTTCTAGGTGCCAGACACCTATGCATAGGGATGCATAGATTTGCAAAATCAACAAATCATACAATCCCCATTCTTTCCCGGACCTGGCACTCTAGCATGGTAATTAACTTTAAAAATATAAACAAGTCAATAAACAAGATAACCCTGATTTTGTTAAAGCTCAAAGAAGAAAATAAAGAACAAACGGCCTCTCTCTCTGTGCTCTTAAGCTGATAACTGAAACAACAGAAGAAGCTCTCTCTGATATGTTGTGGCAACAGAAAATAATTCCATGAAGTGAAATGTAACAAGCAAGGGGAGAGGAGAACTTATCTGTTCCAAATTCCAGAGTTCTGTTTTTGGCATTCTTGGCATGAATAAAACAAGATACATACAAGATTTATTGTCTCATGTCTTGGTTTATTTTTTGTTGTTGAAAACATGATAACATCAAAGATGAGCTGACCGTGGTCAATGGACAATCTTCTTTATAAAAAGTATGAATATGACTACCTTATGTAACCTGGTGAGGGAGTGTTCACTGCCACAATACTGATCATTTTAGCTACAGATTGACCCTTGATAGTATGCCAGAATCCTGGTGTAAAAAGGAACTGAAGGTTGGTCCCACATAAGTGGTGATGTGTAATGGTATTCAGCCAACATTTTCCAACCCGTCTATGCTGGGTCACTTCCTAAAGTAATGTACAGACCTATCATGTAAAGAACCATCTTCTTAGGCACTCACAGAGGTGTGTGGGTCTTAGGTAATGAGTCTGCTCATCCGTGACATTTTCTTTCTTTTTCTAGAATTCGGATTCTTGGGTCAAAATTAGTAGCCATTCTTAATGTTTTTGATCCATAGCATGCATTTAAAAAATCAATGTATATATTACTATTCCCACTATTAGTTTATTCACCAAGTACTTGCTATTGCTGCATATTATAGTTTTTAACATCATATTTGCTACATTTATAGAATCAAAAGTTGTTTTCTTCATGTACACGTGTGTATGTATACATAAATATATGTATATATTTATATATACACGTATACCTGTATATACATGTATGTGTGTATATACACATGCACATTCATATACATGTGCATATATGTATATACCCATATGTGTGTATATGCGTGTGTACACGTATATACATATGCACACACACACACACACACACACACACACACATTGTGGAAGGCACAGAAACCCACCATTTGGATTTTCCTGCCAAAGGATTAATTTAAGGATTTGCATGCAGTTATCTGAGACCCTGCGGCAGAAGTACCTTAGGATTGACCTCAGGATCCAAGCCAAGACCCTGCTCTTCCCAGGCACATCCGAACCAATGACTGAGCATGGTGGGTTTATTAAAGCCTGGCCATTTATGTGCAACACGGGACTCCTTTTAAGAGTAATCTTTGCTCCAGGGATCCCATTGGTTTGGCCAAGATGTTGTCAGATGTACATTGCCTTATACTGCTTTTTCTCCTCTTTCATTGCATGGGTAGAAGATCTGCATTTGATAAGAGGAACTTCCATGCCCAAATCGGCTTCATACCTCTTTCATTTTTCACAGTCATAGACCCCTAATAAGCCATTGGCACTCCTATCTCTGTCTCCGCATTCTATTTTCCAAAGGGCCCAACTAATACATATCTTTTGGTCACCACAAAGGGTGTTTGCTTTCCACATGCTTACAGAATTTAAACTCCAGTTATTCACAGCCATTGCCTCTTTTTTTCTCATTTTTCTAATAAAACACGTTCAGCAATGTCCTTAATCTATATCTGCATAGCTTGTATATCCTCCTTTAAAACACACACACACTTGTATCAGACTCAATTTATTTTTTTTTAAAGAGAGAAGTCCTCAAAGGTAGACTCTAATTTAGATTCTTAGGGACAACGAACACTTTCTGCTTTCATTTGAACACACTCAAGCATAATTTTGCAGACATTTGCCCAAAAATGTTTACATTCCACTCATACATATTTATGTTTCATCTAAAGAACTTAGTCTGACTTTTATTGATTATTGAATTTAACTTCTATTTTTATTTGCATTGTATCTGCCTTACTTAAAAACCTCAACTTCATTTACCCAACATTTATGAAGAAAGGATTATGTGAATTATTCAAGTGTCATTTCTCTCCATTACATTATCCACTATAGTGCCAAATAAACTTCCTAAAATATAAATCAGACAATTTTGATATCTGTCAGATTGGAAGTGAGAAAACTAAAATGAGTTTGTGTTGATATAGATACACATTATGCTGAGTAAAAATGTAAATATTAAATGTTGCTGACAACAGTTAATTAAACAAATAGCAATCTATATCACTGAGACCTAAAATTGTCCAAATCTTCTCACTTAGTAGGGGGCTTTTATTATACCTCATACTAATTTATTCCTAAGAAACAAATTATTTAAATGACATTACCATGCTAACTTTATTTATGGTGGAAAAAAAAATCTGTCTTTTGAAATGGATTGTGAGATACCTGTAGACTGAAATTTGCCTTTGTGATTTTTTTTCACCCTATATTTAGTCCAGTGCCTGGCACATGGTGACTGTTCAACAGATATTTTCTGGATTAGTGTCTATTTTGTACTGGGAATGGTGAACAAAAAGACCCAATTTATAATACCACTGGATATAGAAGAAAATATACAAAAAAGGTATTGCTTTTTAAACAATAATTGTTCTTAATAATAGTTTTTAAATGCACTACAACAAAACCTCATAGGATTTACAAGTCAGACAAAATATATTTGATCTCTTAATATACTGTTAAATTTAACAATTAAAAACATATATCTTCATTTATAAAAAACTTATTTTTAAAAAGCTATTTTTTAAGCCTGGTTTTAAAAGGCTGTTTGTTTGTTTCTTTGATAACTTACTTCATGGCTTATAAGATCTGTGCCACCAGATCACAGGGTATTAGCTGGATTTAATATTGACCACAATAATATCTTCATACAAGCTCTGATGGATAGATATAAGCATTGTGTTTTACAAGGAGGAATCTGGTAGCAAATGTAATAATATCTAAAATGCACTGAATGACTACCACATGCCATGCACTGTGTGTTTGGTATTTATTGTTGTATCTGATCTTCATCACAATATTATGTAGTACGTTCCATACCCATTTTACAGATGTGCAAATTGCAACTTAGATACTTTTCAAGTATCACACAGCCAATAAGCAACCGAATTTTTACTTAAATCTACTATTTAAGTTTGTCTGATATATAAGCACATTCTTCCCTTTATTCCAGGATGAAAAATGGTGTCAGACCGTGTGTTAAATAGGTGATATCCTACAAATGCTCTGTGATTTGTCGTGATCAGCATCAAAATGATTTAGGGCTCACCATGTACCTCACATTGCATATTCAAATATTATTGATGCAGGCAGTGAAATACTTAGACATAATATTTCATAATCCAAATCCCAAGAAAAGTGTCTCCCTGAAGCAAAAACATGGGAAATATAATTTGAAATTTAGGCCACAAACCTGTTTCCGGCTCAATGGAAAAATAAGGCTGCCCTTCCAATATACTATAAACCAGCTTTGCACTGTTTCCATAAACTGGGTCATCAGCGTCGGTTGCAGTGACGTTAGTGACAGACGTACCTAATAAAAAAGAGAAATAAAAAAGATAATAATTAACACATTGTCCTTTGCCAAGAGCTACATTTTGTCAAGTATTTTATACAGAAATCCATGTGTAGGGAATAAAAGGAAAAGAAATTTTTTTAAAAAGATGAAGATAAACTGCTCTGTCATAACTTCAACTATACCTAAGTCTTTTAAAAGAAAGAGTCCTGGAGTACTATATAAAGATACTTTTAGTATCTGTATTATTTAAGATTCCTTTGTAGCTTTCATTTTAAAGATAAGTATTAGAAGCATGTGGGCTTGGGGAATATGCAAAGGAATCCTAACAAAGGAATATGAAATGTAAGGTTAATAATATAATATACCATGTCACATTTACGTCTTACAAAAGTACAACTAAACATAACTGGAAAAATTGGCTGCTGAAAAAAAGCTGTACAGAAATATCAAAAGAATATTTTATTCCATCTTATTTAATTATTCAGAATATAAAATTAGCTCTGAACCACCAATTAATCATCTTGCTTACATAATTAGGCATAATGGATAACAGAATCATAACCTTTTTTTCAAAACTATTTTTTATTCATTCATTCAACAATTGAGTATATACAGTTTGCCTGTTATGGAGTATATATATTAAAATATAGGGGAATTTTAACGCCAAGATTGGGAGGATTGACTTTACCTTGTAGGAAATAGGGAAGAAATTTCAGTTAAAGAGCAAACCTATACATTTTGGATTTAAAGAGCAGCCACATCGCTATAGATTATTATGCCATTTTAAAAAAATAACTTCCACCTGCCTCCCCAAGTATATTGTTGGCAGACATGTAAATAAACACACACGTGCACACACACACACAACAAATCTTTACATTCAAGAAGCTCACAGTTTGAGGGGCAATAAGAGGAGGAAGGGACAAATAGAAAAAGAAATTCAGCTGAATGCAGTAGCACCAATTATAGACCCCTCACTTAGTCCAGCACAGACAGGGTGATCAGGAACATCTTTCTAACAGAGGTTGCCTTTGAGTTAAATCATTAAAGAAAGGTGGAATTTAACCAGGAGAAGGAATTCTAAGCAGGAAGATAAACATAAGAAAAGGCCAAGTAGTGTGAGAGACTATGGGAAGTTCTGGGAACTCCTGAAAACGGAAAGAAATTGAAAAAGTCTGGTGTAATAACAAGAATCACATGCTGTGAGATCAAGGCCAATGTCTTCTTCATCCAACAAGTGCTGGAAACATAATGGTTTTTGAACATACCTTTACTTATTGAATAAATGGGTGAGTGAATAAATTATCTGTGATGATTTAATGAGAAACAGCAGGTAGGTGTTAAAGATTAGTTTCCTTGGAAGTAGACTCTGAGATAAAGATTTCTTGCTAAACTTTCATTGGAGAGTGTTTTTAATCAATATCTATGGGGGAGTGAAAAAGACAAAATTGGACAGAAACATCTGAGATGTGATGCAGTCACAACAAAGGCCTCACTGGACTCCATAGGGCTCTAGAGATGGCATGCCCATTGAGGAAATGGGCCAGGCTTTTATATTCCAGCAGGAAACAGTTATAGCATGCAAGATGCCCCCTGAGAATGGAGCCTTAGTCTTGGCCCAAGCAGCTCCCTTCAGGGGACGACAACTACAAAATGGCGCAGGGAGTATGGGTGTTGGGCTGTCAGAAATCAACATGCTCAGCAACTGCGGGGAGAGCAGCATACGTCAGTGTTTACTGGAAAAGAACTTTAGCAAGATCTTGTCAGTCAGTATCTTTTGGAAGTGTTTTAAACATGGAAAGGTAATAATAATATTTGTTGAGCAGTTGATAATCCTGTAAAATTGGAATTTCTACTCAGAATGATGACTCAGAGGTTCTACAAAATCTGCAGTTATAAAAAATGCACTCAATGCCTCTTGTGTAACACATTCCACCAGATGCAAGTAACTTATCAACTAGCTAGCAAAAACGAACACATGAGAGTACAATAGTTGTAGTTATTTGAATATTACATAAGATGCAGAAGAATTGGGAGTAAAACCTTCTAGGTAAAAAGAAGATGGTGAGATAAAATTGCCAAAAAATATTCAGAAAGAGGGATGACATGGCAGAAAAAGTCTGCCATCAAAGCTAAGCCTGGATATTCAAATTAAGAAGAAAATATAGGGGAATTTTCATGCCAAGATGGGGAGCACTGGCTGTACCCTCTAGGAAACAGGGAAGAAATTTCAGTTAAAGAGCACACGCATATTGTGGGCCAATCTCTCTGTTAGGGCCTCCAGATTTGGTTGGAAGTACAGACACAGATTAGGAGCCCAGACTTGTTATGAGGTTACAACAGTAGTTCAATTAAGAGAGGATAAAACATTAACACTGGATAATGACAATAGAAGTGGATATCAATGTTGATTTCCCTGTTTTGATCTTTGTGGTAAGGTGTTAAACTGAAGGTTAACTGAGTGAGGGGTTGCTATGGTTTGGATGTGTCTCCTCCAAAATTCAGGTGTTGCTAACATAAAATATTAAGAGGTGGGGCCTTTAAGAGGTGACTGGGCCATGAGGGCACCTGCCTCACAAGAGATTAGGCCCTTTTGTTTTTGAGACGGAGCCTTGCTCTGTCTCCGAAACTGGAGTGTAGTGGTGTGACCTTGGCTCACTGTAACTGCCGCCTCCAAGGTTCAGGGAATTCTCCTGCCTCAGCCTCCTGAGTAGCTGGGACTAGAGTGTGCACCAACACTCCCAGCTAATTTTTGTATTTTTAGTAGACACGGGTTTTCACCATGTTGGCCAGGGAGGTCTCTATCTCTTGACCTCACGATCCACCCGCCTCTGCCTCCCAAAGTGCTGGGATTACAGGCGTGAGCCACCTCACAGGACCTGATTAGGCGCCTTTATAAAAGACCTTAACAGCGGGAGTTTGTCTCTCTTGCCCTTCCACCTTTCACCATATGAGAACACAGTGTTCCTCCCCTCCAGATGACAGTACGAAGGGCTTCACCACATGCTGTGCCTTGATCTTGGACTTCCCAACCTCCAGAACTGTGAGAAAATAATTATTTTCTTTATTAATTAACCCGATTTAGGTATTTTGTTATCAGCAGCACAAGACAGACTAAGACGGGGTATGTGGTAACTATTTTTACAACTTTTCTGTAAGTCTAACATTAGTCCAAAAATAAAAGAAAAATAATGAATAATAAGAAAAAGACATCAGAGTTACTGGAAGAACTAACAGAGTTCAGAGACTTATGAGAAAGAGGTCCCTTTCATGCAGAAGACCATATAACAACTTTTTTTGCTTTGTTTTGTAGTCTAGTGTATTTACTTCGATTTTTTTAAGAAGAAATTATGTTCCTGCATTATGAAGTAACATATTATCAGAAAAAAAAAATAAGTCAAGGTGCAATATTCGGTATGACATTAAGTTAATAAATCTGAGAATTTAGTTCCAGTCACTGCCTAGGTAACTGAAAAAGAAAAGTGAACAAATTGTCAAAACTTCCTGTCATTACCAAAATTTCCTTCTAGTGGGTGACTCTTAAATTAGGAAATTCCTTCACAGAGAAAAAACATATCCAAATATTTTCTGAAAAACCATATTGTTTTATTTATGCACAGGGTTGGTGCATTTGGTCAGAGTAGTCTGGAGTTAACAGTTTTGAACATAAAATAGTTCTGACATCTTCTGAAACGCTTATCTGTTTCTTTGAGCAAATACTTTAACTTGTCTTAGCCTCAGATTTAAACCTACACAATATAATAAGGTTATCGTGAGAGTTAAACAAAATAATATATGTAGGTACCTATCACAGAAATAACAACATGCTAAACCAGTGAGTACTAAGTGTCTGTGTGTGAGATTTTACCCTCTGAAAAACAGATCCCTAATGTCCCTTCCAGATCTATGGAATAATAAAATGGAGACACATTTTTAAAAAATCTTTTCAGGCAATTTGATACAAAATAATAGTTAAAAATGCCTGTAGTGTGCACCAAACTTTTTAAAATTTAGCTTCATCCATTCTCCCTAGAGACACTAATTTCTATTGTAATTACTTTGAAGAATTACTATTTTGATTTGTTTGTAAAATGAAGTATTCTTTTTTCATACTCCATAGTCATGCAAACTATTTCCTGTTAAATGGAAGATAGGATATTTTCTCTGGAGTTTACAAGACTGATCATGAGCATATCTAATTCAGTTGATCTTATCTTATTATGAGAGGTAGCCCGTCACGTTATTATTACTGGTGCTGGAGTAAGGGGTTGGGTTTCTATCTTCTACATGCTCTGTGATTCAGTTTTTCATAGGCAAAGACAAACATTTTTTATTCCACAGGCCTCATAGTTTTGTGTGAGGATCACATGTAATCATATGAAATATAGAAAAGTGGTTGAGAGGATACATTTAGAGTCAAAATGTCTTCAACCCAAACATTTCTTTTATATTTTATCTCCAACTTTTACTAGCTCTGTGTTCTTGGCCAAGTAACAAAAGTTTTCCAAGCTTTGATTCCCTAATCTGTAAAAAGGAAGGTGAGCATAGTCGTTACATCATAGGCTTGGTGAGATAATTAAACGGATTAATGTGTTCAAAGAGCACAGAAGAGTTATTGACACTACAAGCTTACTGTCACTATTGTTATATTATGTGTGTATACAGGTAAAACTAACAAACTAATCTTTTACAATTTTAGATGGTAGTGAATGCTTTAATTTATAATTAAGTGTAATTTTGCATAATGGCTTTGATAATAGATTTTATTAAATTTGGGGAAAAACACAAAAAGACAATCTCAAATGTAGCAATATATCCACATGCTTAGAAAGGAAGTGATTTTGTTAGTAAAACTGCTCAAAAGAAAACAGACACACATACGCACACACAGTGTCTCATTCTTCCATCCAGTCTACTAATCTATCTCATATCAGTTTTCTCTTTGGTATAAAATTGCTCTGAGAGCAAAAATAAAAAGTATTTTATAAACAAAAGTGTACTATGTAAAAGCTTATACATTAAGCAGGAGGCTAGACACTGGGCATGTCGTCAGTACAAGTTTCTCGATGTTATTTGAATGGATGGCATTTTGAATGAATGCCATATCTCCCAGTCCATGCCAGGATGAACTACTAGGCTGGGGACTGCAACAGAGCGAAGACAAGCTTTTACCCACATACTTATCCAGAAGATTTCTGCCTGATGTCTGGCTTCCTGGAAATCTCCATCCTTCAGCTTTAGACTACTTTCCGTCAAGGACGATATTTCTCCTAATAGTGATTCAAGACTGTTGATGTACCTGTACACTGGAATAGATGTGTGTGGAGGTTTTGTGGGTGCATTTGTCAAGTGATTGCCCATAGGGGAGAAAAAATGGATGTTTCGAAGTTAATCTTGTAGCAGAAAAGATTGCTAGTCAAGCAGCAATGTACACTTCTCCATGGAAATGCATGCAGAATGCAGACCACGAAGGCAAATTGAAAAGTGTAAACCTTGCAGGATAATGTTTCTTCAAAGCTGCAAGTGTTGGTGTGTGATAAATAGGACCTGAGTAATACCCAGGAAATATAACAACCAGGATTCTCTGTTTGTGTTTTCATTTGGAACTGTTTTTGTCCCTTTGTCAAGGATACAAGAGACTCATTTAGCTAGTGACTATAAATTTGACACTGTGCCATTTCTCCAAGAAAGCCCCTATTATAATCCAACTTGATACTGATCCTAATTATAATAATATAGCTGCTGTATTTCCAGCTGTTGTCAACAAAAATGATCCCTGTCACCACAATTCAGCCTGCTAGTATCAAGCCGAGTATGAACATATCAATTCCAAGGTGAATTCTGCATTAAACAAACTTTTTTTTTCTTTTTTGCATTTAGTTTGTTTCACTCGTTTAAGTGAAATTTGCCAATGTGCTGCTCGGATTTTAATTAACAAAAGACTTTCAGTGTCATGTGCCTCTTGCCACACCTGACAGTTTCCTCCCATTCCCAGCAGGACCCATTTTTTCCCCCTTCCCACATAATAACAGCAAAAACTACAGGCAAAATTAACCACCAAGGATGCTACACTATCGAGGTAGAGGTTCCAGTTTGCCAGCAAACTAAGATGAAAGGCCTTTGGGAAAATGAGACATTGGGGTTTGGGTAGTGCAGCTCTGTTAGCGAGGATATGCTTTTTTTTTATGAGCAAGTCAGCACACCAATTCTGCACATTATTCAGAAAGAAAAATGCTGGTGCTGACACCCTGAGCAGGAAAACAAAGGTTTGGTGCAGCGTAAAAATGTGCACACTGGAAAAGCCAAAGCTGTTATGATGAGAAGAACACAAATTCCATTTGCAAAGACTCATTTGCAATACAGTTTTAGAGAATCAGCATTCCAATACCAGGTGGGAAAATCAAGAGGCAGAACCTTTGCAATAACTGAAATTCAGAACAATGCACATTCCTGGTCTCCTACTATGCTCTTCAAACTTTGTATTTGACCTGCTAGTTATCCTGTTCCAAGTGCGGTATGTACAATCCACAGACAAAGCGTTTGGCATTATCATCTGAAAATGTCTTACTTAAACATTCATGCATCCCAAAGATTACTGGCCTAAAAGGTCATAGCAATGATGCAACTGCTTTCATTTATTTTAATAAAACTAAACCCTCAACTCAACTTCTCTCATCTTCCTTATTAACTCCTCTAAGTACTGTGCAATACAAAGAGGTGGTGGGGCACAGGGGTTGCCGTGACAACCTTTTTTGGGTTGTTGATGAATAGCAGAGCAATAATTTCATAAGGCCTGCATTACTTGTTGACATTGAAATTATCCCTTACTAGAAGTAGAAACTTCCGGTCCTGGATGGTTTGGTTTAAATGTGCCAGACAGAATTCATTATTTATTAGTTGTATGGAAAATGCTTTGAGATACTTCTGTACTTGACTGTCACATAATTCTAGAGGTTTTGTGTGTATTGGCTGGCTGGTTGGTTGGTTGGTTGGTTGAAAGTCTCCACCCCCTCCCCATCACACTTGGTGCACCAAGTTACAACAGAGCACCGACCTGATGTGCTTAAGGCAAAAGCTGAGAAATAAGTGCAGGCAGCCCGTGCATTCATTTTTCTTTGCATCTCTCTGACTGATACCACTGTCTTCAACATTCATTTCTCTTGCAGGCCCTCAAGCAAATTCCCCCAGCAGGAAGCATGCCCTAAATTCTACCAGTGTTTTTCAGTTTTGCTATTTCATTATAGAATACACATGCCCAAATATCCAAACCTCCAAGGGGCTACTTAGGCGTGTCTTTGCAGGGGGAGGAGGATTAAACATGGATCAGCCGAAATTAGGGCTTCTTTTTTAACCCTAGATATGGAGATTTCTTCCCCAACCAAGCTCTAGGGGAAATAAATACTGAATTATTACCATCTGACCATTCAACAACAAGCAAGAAGACAGGGATTCCAATTCCTGCCAGGAACTCCTCTCTGAATTACAGTTGGTTAACTACAAGAGTAATGTTAAGCTGATAACAGAAGATCAAACCTTTCTCTTTTGTGGGTAATCAGTCTTGCCACTCGCAAAAGCCAAATGAGTAAGAGGCAGAGGCAGTCTGTGCTTGCCATTTTGCTTCAGAAACCTCTCTTTTATGACACACCACACAATGGAATCCTCAGTGATTAGTTTCCTATCTTTCTTTTTTTGCAAAGGCCTACCCGTTGCTCACTGGGTGTTCTCCTTATGTGCCAGCTCTCAGCCTGTAGTGAAATGTTGCTGCCAAATTCCACATGCTCCAAATTAAATTTATTATGGGAACGGAGACAGATTCTTAACTGCAGTCAGGCGGATGGACAGCCCCAAAATGTATCCTGTCATTTCTCTGGCTCCATGATTTGGGATATAAACCAGGGAAATAAAATTCAGTTTCCATATTTTATTCTGGAGAATTTAGGGAAAAAACAATTTTGTAACTTAATGAAACATCCACGCACACTTAACACAGTGTTTTTAGAATGAGCCTGAAACTTTCTGAAACAATTAAACACTTTAGAAAATGTGTTTAAGCACACAGATGTCTTCTATTCACCCATGCATCATTTCAGCAAACATCTGTAATGTGCACTGGGTGAGAGAAATGGAAAATATCATATGAAAATGTGTAACTGTGGAATCTCAGCCATGTTTACTATGCACAGAGGCGAAGTACCTGCTGTATCCCTCACAAACAATGCTAGCGTGGTAGCCTACCCACTGCTTTCGCACACAGATAATGAGGACAATTGGAGGCCTGGTTGTGAAAACTAATAAGCTGCCTGTTTTACAGTTCCATGTGCATAAATGCACCTTTTTGGAATTGGGACGGTTTTATTTCTAATACAAGAGGAAAATAAAAGTAGTTTCTTTTCATAGGCCGCTTATTCCCAGGAATCAAACCTTTGCTAATTTGTCACCTATGGAATGAAATCCCATAAATGCTTGAGAACTAAATAGCACCATAAATGCTCTAGACTGGCAGCTTTCTATATCCATACTGACTTTGAAAAACTATGCTACTGGTGGCACCACAGATGCCTTCTACAATATGTGACAACTACAGTAGGTAAAATGTCATTCATCCTCTAATCCTAGCACTTTGGGAGGGTAAGGCAGGTGGATTATTCAAGACTAGCCTGGGCAACATGGCCAAACCCTGTCTCTACAAAAATACAGAAAATTAGCTGCGCGTGGTGGCGTGCACCTGTAGTCCCAGCTACTTGGGAGGCTGAGGTTGGAGGATCACCTGAGCCTGGGAAGTCTAGACCAGAGTGAGCCGTGATCATACTACTGCACTCCAGTCTGGGTGACAGAGTGAGAACCAGTCTCAATTTTAAAAAAAGAAATGTACTTCATTCTATTTGAGTAAATGAACTAATTTATTCAATCACACAATGGCTATTTGCACAGTATATACTGTATGCCAAGCACCAACTTAGATGCAAAGGGTACAAGAACATGCAAGAGAGTTAGAGTTTCTCTCCTAATAGCATCTGAAGTTTACTTTAGCAGTGTTTTCACCTGGTTTCTCTTTATTGTAAGAAACTGCAAATCTTCATTAAATGTATTTTCTAGAAGGTATCACGATGTAGTCAAAAGTATACATATATAGTATATACATATACACACACACTACATATATATAATTGTAGTATTATATATGTAGTATATATATAATTGTAATATCAGATGTTTCTGTTGACATTATTTGGTTAGCCTGAGATCATATTGTACATCCATGACTTAACACTCTGATACAGCAAGAGAATGCTTTTACATCAATAAGACTCAGTTGCTTTATCTAAAAAATAGAATATTGCCACCTACTTCCTATTCTTATTCTGAGGCTCCATAAAAATAACATACTATCAGTATCCCCCAAATGAGAGAACTTTGGTTGAGATGCACCCTGTGCTTTCCAGGGCATGCTACTTTATTTTTATTTCATAAAGTATAAATTTAAGGTCAAGTTGTATGAGAACAGAGATATAACCATTATAGTGGCTGTTCATTTTTTTTTTGTCCCTCTAAAATGAGCTTATGTTTCTAGTTAAAAGTCCGCACTTTAAAAAATAATAATTGTGTAACTGGGGTTACCCTCCCTTTTCCAATGTGAGAGACAAAATCCTATCGAATTTCAAGTGTGACAAAGTGAAAAGTCACTGAGCCATTGAGCTATTGAGGAATGAGAGTCTTAGATGAAAAATGTTTAATTTTGCAATCATTACAAGAACTATGAGTTCAAAGAGATATGTACTAAGTGATGCAAAATATAAAGTCCTATACATGCTGCCATCAATGATGTAGCTAAAATGGAAGTAAATGGGCTAATCTATTTGAGCCCTTCATTGTTTTAATTATTTTAAATTAAAATTCTGCTGTGTCAAGCTTCAGAAACTGCAGTTAGAAGATTCTTGCTTTCTAAAGGGGTAGACTAGTAGGAGATCCAAAATGGAACAATTAGCTACTAAATGATGTCATCAAATTCCATGGGTGACATGGAAATACTGAAGAACAGTTAAAGCAAAGTTTTTGGTATGAGGGGACATTGACCTTGAAATCAGGCAGGAAAAGATGATCCCAGGTCAATGTTCACAGGTGGGCCTGCAAATCTGGAAGGGTGTACCTATGAATTAGACGAATCAGTCTGGAGCTTCTTTTAGGAGAATGAAAAGTTAGTAAAGGGTTTTAAACAACCTTTTCCACCAATTACCAAGAGTTTGTAATATTCCCAACTACTTTATTTACCCACTACTCACTCCATTTCTGTGATTCCACAACTATCCACATAGCTCAATCTGACCCAGATTCAAGATTTAGTTGATTCCTAAGTTGAATCATTCCCTCTTCTGAACTCTCAAAATACTTCACTTGATTGTCTCTAGGGGCACCTTTTACTTTTATATATAAATTGCAGTGCATACAGATTTTCCCCTTTTAGACTAAAAGCTTCTTAGGAACAATATTCTTTCTTATTCTCTCAACTTTCCCCTCTCATCCTCCCCTCCAGAATTAACCCATTCCTTGATAACAGGGTTCTATCACTTTGTTCAAATTATAAGCATGATCCCACATTGTCCTTGTTATACAAGTGCTGAGAACTATACCTGATGTGAAATATTTATTCATTTAATCTTTGCAATAAGTCTCTGAATCTGCTATGAATATCTGAATTCAAACAGAAGGAATAAAGCCTGAATTTGTAACCACACAAGAATGCTCCCAAATCTGCCCTTTTAACCGCTACACAAACACTACAATGTTTCTGAATTTTACATCTTCAAGTGCAGAGAATATGAACTAGTATTTTTATTTTTCTCCCTAGCACTTCAGAAAATGCCTTGCATAGAAATATTCGTTGGGTAAATATACAAATAAGAGAGAATGAATAGCTTATTTTCTTTTGGAAGATATTCAGAAATTAACGTAGCATATTGATCATGTTCTGAATTAGGTGTTATGTCTACTGTTTTGTCTTACTCTCATTTGGAATTTATTAAAGAATAACGGTAATGGTTTTCTCTACTCTTAAAAGGGTAGTCATGACCTTGTCTTCTTAGAGTTGAACCCACTCCAAACATAAGCCAGAATTAGCTTCAAACGGAGACTAGGATGATATTAAACCCTCACTTAAGCTCCTGAAAACTTCCTGTAGAGGGAATAATGAACTGAGGACATTATCACATTACCACATGAGATCAAGTATGAAACTTGCCACTTTTAGGGTCATGTCAGCACTCAAAAAGTGTCAGATTTTGAAGCATTTCAAATTTTGAATTTTCAGATTCGGGGACTCAATCTGTAGTGAGACCTTGGTACGTGCATGCCTAGAGAGAGTTGTTTAAAAAATATATTGAAAACTCTACGTGACTTAATTAAAATCTTGGCAAACACAAAATAATATGTGAAAGGCTAAGCAATGGGTTTACAAAGAATGATTAAGGTTCTGCCAATATATGGAAGCTTTCAAATTGGGAGGACGAAAAGAGGAGGGAGAGAGGGTGAGATAAGAGAAAGAAAAGAACTGATTATGTTCTCAGCCCTGAAGATGTACTGATGAATCTGACACAGACCATATTTGTAAGTAATCAAATGAAATGTTAACAAGAAAATTGAATAGATGTTGTATTTATTCAACATATTCCTTCATTTCTCTTTGTTGGTATCCTTCTTTCTCTTTATTCTCACTTCCTTAGTCCCATTTTCTCATACTATATATGTTTGTCAGTTGCTGAATGCCACCAAACTGTTCCTGGTCTTGGAGTACCAATGATGAATAGCGATCCTTCTTGGCCCTTGGGGAGCTAGCTCACAGCCTACCGGGCAGAGGCACAGAAAGAAACATTATTGCCTAGACTGTAACCTAGGCATGTTGCAGGAGTGGTGGGTGTGCAGAGAAGATTGACCCTGAGACCTGCTACAAGAGAAAGGTGGAGGGCAGGTTGGAGGTATGTAAAGGAAATCTTCCTGATAAAGTGACGTGATGAATAGCGCAACTTCAAAGGTAGTCTGTGATTTTACAATATTGACTATTACAGTAAATGAACAATATATGTGTCCATGTGTACACCTATGAGTTTTGTTTTGTCCCCTAATCCTCAAATTTCATTACATTGAAGACTTCTTACAAAATTGGGTTTCATTTGAAATGCAACTCAAAGTGCACAAATCTATGTATACAACGTATTTAGCAATATCAATATTTTTTAAAATTTATTTAGATTTTAATCATTATGCCATACTAGGAAACAGCAACTTCACTAGGTGCTTATGAAAGGTAAAAGCAAAAATTAGCACATTTGAAAGACACACACGAATAATTTGAGGAAACATCAAACAAAATTCTGACATTATTTTTAAAAAAACTCAAGTAATGAAGTCCTGCACTCAATTCAATTATGTTTCCTCTCCTTTCAATTCTTCCTAGTTTCCATATTTAAGACTCTTAGATGGAAAAGGAGAAAAAGACCATATACATTTTCTAACAGCTGTGCCTTTCCAACTATATTTTACAACATCTGTGACATTTTTCTTCTTAACATTTGTGCTACCTGTATGTTTACCCTTTGGGCTAATTTGTAGTTGACCCCAGTAATATAGCCTTTTTAGCCAACATTTAGTGACAGACGATCATTGATTTAGCAGTCTCACAGAGTGCCTTAAAAATCAATGTATCTAGAAGAAAGAACTGGTGGGACTTCATAATATCACATCTTGTTTTTATCACAAATTTCCAATGTACCAAGTTCTTGTCTCATTATTTATACCAGACAGGGCATGCTGATGAGATACACAACCCGTTCTGTCCCTTTTGGCAATCCATTTATAACTGAAGCACAATTAATATCTTTACAGATGTTCTCCAGGCGGAAAGAAAAATGCGGCAGTAAGTATTTTGTACGTGTTTCAGTGTAAATGTGTGAAGTGAGGAGCATAGGGAAATGTCTAAAAACAGTGGAATCTGAGCTTTTCTTGTGTTTAAATTCTCCAGGGAAATGTTTTCAAAACAGGATTTCATATAGGAAGAGAAGCTACCTTGAAGAGCTTTCCAGAACTTCCAAGAAAATAATTAGAAATCAGGATAATCATTAAACAAAGAACCTCACAAATGACTCTCCTTCAGAGGTGTGGATTTCCCCAAAAGTGGTATGTTATTTCAAGTTTTTAATTACTATAAACCAAAAGTATTTGAAACAGGTCTCAATCACTTTAGAAAGTTCATTTTGCCAAGGTTAAGAGCATACCCGTGACACAGCCTCCAGAAGTCCTGACAACACATGCCCAAGATGGTTGGGGTTTTTTATGCTGAAACCCACTAAATTTCAAGAGTGTGCCACATCATTTGAATCTCCTTTTCTAATCCATTGTCAATTGCCTGTTTTACTGTCAAATATTAGTCTGTAACTAGAATACTAATAATTATCATCAAATATAAAGGAACTTCTATGTTTCTGGTACAAGTACTTATTTACTTGATATAATTATCTTATTTAGACTTCAATGAGACTAAATTATATTCAAATCACTTTTAGATTTCCAAAAATGGATAGGCATAAATAAGTACTCAATAAATGTTTTTAATTCATTCATCTATTCAATTACAGATGTGTTTTTTGTATAGACATTTGTGGCATAGTTATAAGAGCAAATACCCCAATAATTAGTACAGCCAGGAAAAAGTGCACACACACACACATACATATACGCGCACACACATATATACACACAATCATACGATGAGTATCTTTTTCCTTTTTTTGAGACAGGACTCACTCTGTTATCCAAGCTGAGTGCAGAGGTACCCTAACAACTCACTGCAACCTCGACCTCCCAGGCTCAAGCAATCCTCCCACCTCAGCCTCCCAAGTAGCTGGGATTACAGGTGTGTAATCCCACCATGGCAGAAATTTTTTTTTTTTTTTTTTTAATAGAGACAGGATCTGGTCTTGAACTCCCAGACTGAGGCAATCCTCTCACCTTGGCCTTCCAAAGTGCTGGGATTACAGATGTGAGCCACTGTGCCCAGCCTACCTAAAGATCTTAAGGAGAAAATTCAAAAAATGGGCAAATGTTTTTGTGTTAGAGTCTGATGTAACAAACAAATATTTATTTAAGAAGCATTTAGAACATCATTGATGGTCTTTGTAATAATAATAATACTGTATTTTTGAAGGTGAACATAAAATAGGATACACAAAATGAAAACAGCCGATGGGAAATGTGAGAAAACATTAATTGTTCAAAACAACAACAACAAAAAGCTAAAATGTTGAGGCCACTGGCCTGGGTCCCAATAATCAACAGATGTGGGGTCTGCAGCCAGAAGCTAGTTCTGACTAACAGTAAATTACATGTACTTAATTGCTATGCTCTATTGTTCTATAAGCCAAAAAAAAAAACAAAAAACAAAACCAGAAATCAGTAGCTACCTGAAAATCAGAATGTGGAGACACTCACTGTACATATTTTGAAACCATCAAACAAAGCACAATATGTCAGAAAACAGAGCAGTATATCCATCCAGTGTGAGAAGAACTCTGCTCTGCATGAATGGTTTCTCCACCAGGACTAGAAAACCCCGAGAAGTTGTGTTTATAATGCAAATCTCTGGGCCTGACTCAATGGAAATCAACTTGGAATCTCAGAGGTTCAGGGCAGGAATCTACTTCACATATTGACCCAAGGAAAAGAGCTCATTGTGATTTAGGATGGAGGGAAAGATCCTTACATCCTTTTAAAAGCATTATGTCATCTCAAGTTTTTAATTACTGTAAACCAAAAGTATCTGAGACAGGTCACAATCAATTTAGAAAGTTTATTTTACCAAGGTTAAGGTCACATCCATGACACAGCCTCAGGAGGTCCTGATAACATGTGCCCAAGGTAGTTGGGATACAGGTTGGTTCTATGCATTTTACGGAGACAGGAGACATCAATCAATACATGTAAAATGTACACTGGTTCAATCTGGTAAGGTGAAACAACTCAAAATGATGGCTTCTAGGTCATAGGTAGATTTAAATTTTTTCTGATTGACAATTGGTTGAAGGAGATATTATCAATACAAAAGAATGCCTGGATTGCTTCAAGTGGTTGTAGGGACCAAAGTTTTATCACGCAGATGAAGCTTCCAGGTAGCAGGCTTCAGAGAGAATACATTGCGAATGTTTCTCATAAGACTCAAAGGAGTCTGTTCTGACAGTAATTCCAAAAGGGAGGAGGGCATAAAGAGTCCTGTCCAGCTCCCCATTTCCATCACAGCCCGAACTAGCTTTTTCAGGTTAACTTTGGAATGCCCTTGGCCAAGAGGAGGGCAGGGACTCATGGTTGGGGGGACTTAGAATTTTATTTTTGGTTTATGTTACAAAAGTAGTACGTATTCACTATGGGAAATACACCTCTTTAACCACAGAACTCAAAGAGACACTTCAGAAGGCACAGAAGTGAGAAGGCTGGGCGTTTAGGATGATACAAAGAAGTGTTAAGAAGTTAATTAGCACCTGCATTCTAAAGAGCAGTCAGTTACAATTTAGGACAGATGGGGGGGTCAAGTACTGAAACACCCTCAGAACAGCCTGGAAAATTGTGAAAGATAACAGCTTAAAGTTTATTTTTGTGAGTATTTAAACCTATATTTTGTAGTACTTCTATGATTCTTGTCTAATTCCCTCTAGTTAACGTGTGTCTTGTGTGAATGTGTGTCTGTATTCATAGAAACGCATGAAAAATATAGTTGTTAATATTATATGAATAATAAAAAGATTAATTATTTTGATAAGCACCTGTGTCCTGTAGACTCTTAATTTACATAAACAAGCCTAAAGTAGGCTGAATTTTTTTCAACCACCTTTATTTGGTAGCATATCCCCCAGACTATCTTTGTCTCTGAAAGGAATAAAAACATCTATAGCAGTGTTTTCTAAATTGTGGACCACACAGGCTACTTATGAAGCAGCACACTGTAAGCTGGTTCAACATAAAGATTCCCAGGCCCCCCACATGAAGAACTGAACACAGAACAATATACATCAACTCATAATAATTAACATTACTAATTAACTAGTAATTAAATCGTTATGTGGCACAGAGGAAGCTCACAAATACGTTTACTACACAGACAGTCCCTGACTCACGATGGGTCAACTTAAGAATTTGTGACCTTTATGATGGTGGGAAAGTGATCTGCAGTCAGTAGAAACTATTTCATTTCTGAATTTTGATTTTTTTCCTGAGCTAGTGATAGGTGATATAACACTCTTTTTCAATGCTGGGCTGAGGGAGTGAACAGCAGCTCCCTGCCAGTCATGCCATTGTGAAGCTAAACAACCAGGTGTGGTGGCTTACTCTAGGTGAGGTGGCTCACGCCTGTAATCCCAGCACTTTGGGTGGCCAAGGCAAGTGGATCACCTGAGGTCAGGAGTTCGAGACCAGCCTGATCAACATGGTGAAACCCTGTCTCTACTAAAAATACAAAAATTAGCTGGGGATGGTGGTGCACACCTGTAATCCCAACTACTCAGGAGACTGAGGCAGGAGAATTGCTTGAACCCGGGAGGCGGAGGTTGTAGTGAGCCAAGATCACACCATTGCACTCCAGCCTGGGGAGACAGAGTGGGACTCCATCTCAAAACAAACAAACAGACAAACAAAACTCTACAATGCCCTGTGGTACCAGATGATTTTGCCCAACTGTAGGCTAATATAAGAGTTCTCATCTCATGTACCCCCCCCAAAATATATATACCTACTATGTACTCACAAAAAATTTTTAAATAAATAAAATTTCAAACATTTGAAAAAAGTTCTAGGCTGAGCTCTGGTGTTAGGTACAGTAGGTTAGGTATATTAAATGTATTTTCTGCTTATGATATTTTCAACTTACTGTAAGTTTATTGAGGTATAATCCTATCATAAGGCCCAAGCATCTGTATTCAGTAAATATTTTCAAATATTATCTCTAAATGTATCAATACAATAGCCCCAGTTTAGATTATCTCACTCAATCCAAAAAAGTGGTTCCATTATTGTTGCTTTTTTACCTGTGAGGCAACTATTAGGTTGGTGCAAAAGTAATTTCAGTCATTGCCATTACTTTCAGTGGCAAAAACTGCAATCACTTTTGCACCAACCGAATAGATACGGAGAGGTCAAACAAAAGGAATCTTTCCTAAGACCACATAGATGGTTGAGGCTCTGTTTTTGCAAGACAGAGTGCTTGAATCTGGGGATTCAAGATTAGGCAAATAGGCATGAAACTTACCATGACAGCTTCTAATTTTAAAAATCTTTGGTGGAGACATTTGAAAAGCTCTAGCAAGTTAGGAAGTCCTATTCGATGACACATGTCACAGGGAGAAGCCAATAATTATAAATTTGGAACAACTTTGAGGTCTTGCATTTTTCCCAGAATATACCATGCAGCTTCTGCATTTAATTCCCTAATATATCAACATTACTTTTTTTTTTCCACATAAACTAGCTTTGCAAATGTTCTGGTAACACCTCAGAAGGTTGTATCATGGCTCTTACTGTTTTTAGAATCCTCTGGAATACTACCATGGACTCCATGTAGAGAAACAGAACATTACAATGACCCACTAAGCAAGTGGTGTTCCAAGTATGGTCTCCAGACCAGCAATATGAACATCACCTGAATTATAAACTCTGAAAGTGAGACCCAGAAGCTACACTTTAACTGGTCCTCCAGGTAATTCTGACATACACTCAAGTTGAAGAACCAGTCCACTCCATGAGCAGGAGCAGGACTATTATATCGAATCAACAGAGGTATCTACGACCTAAAAAGAAGCCACGAATATAATATGTTATATAATGCTTTCACTTCTTTTTATAACTTTACAACCTTCTGAGTGAGGTAAGATAATTACAAAGTTTCTAATTTTATAGAAAAGTTGACTGAAAAGTTTTCCTAACTTATATATGCTTCAAGGTGCACAGAAAATACTGTGCAAGGTGTACATCCAGGTATGCATTTTAACCTATTAATATGTGCTACATCATGAAATTATCAGTAAGCCTGTAACTCATAAATCTCCCTGTTTTCATCCAAGGCTTTCCATCATTATGGTATCTTGCCACCAAATAGTAAGATATTGTGACCAAAATAGTTAGGTTTTCTTTTCTTCTCCCCCTCCACCCGCCAAGACGGAGTCTCACTCTGTAGCCCAGGCTGGAGTGCAGTGGTGCCATCTCGGCTCACTGCAACCTCTGCTTCCCATGTTCAAGCAAGTCTCCTGCCTCAGTCTCCTGAGTAGCAGGGGCTACAGGCACCCACCACCACACCCAGCTAATTTTTGCATTTTTAGTAGAGACAGGGTTTCACCATTTTGACCAGGATGGTCTCGATCTCCTGACCTCGTGATCCACCCACCTTGGCCTCCCAAAGTGCTGAGATTACAGGCGTGAGCGACAGTGCCCGGCCAGGTTTTCTTTCTTTAGGATGGTAAATTAAGAAATGTAGAATGCAATATAGTCTTCATGCTAATTGTATATATTTTTTATCCAAAATTAATACATCATAAGCATAGTCATTATAAATATGTACTTTGTTAAATTCTGAACAAGAATGAAATATGCGTAAATTTCCAGGCAGGCAATTTCACAAATCCCTTAACAGCTGAGAGTTGCTATTTCCTAGTCCTCTATATTTGATTAAAAGACTTCTGGTTCTTGAAGTCAACTTCCTCCTTCCCATTCATTATATAAGGCACTCGTAATTCGGAGCTTTGAATGACTAATACTAAGACCCCTGGACATTTGCTTGCATGACAGTTTTCAAATACGGTTGGAAACTAGGTCTAAGCATGCTTTAATCCATTATCAGGAAGAAGGCCTCTGCTTGCATGGGTTTAGCTCATTTCTCTTCCCAGTCTTGTTCAGGAGGCAAAAAAAGAAACAAGCACTGTGAGATACTGACTATACAAAAGAATCCTCTTATACATGCATCCTTACAATAATGATGCTTTCCTTATTAAATGAATATTTACTGAACAATCACCGAGAACAAATTAATCTCAACTTTCCATTTATGTCTGTCCTTTCTCCCTTATTTCAAATCTAAGGATTATCCTAGATTTAATGGAAAGCACATTTGGTATAGGGATCAGCATATGTGGGTCTCATAGTCAATAAGAGGTAGAAATTACAGCCTTAAAGCAAGTCACTAAATCTCTGAGTCTAATTTACTTACTTGCTTTACCCACTTCACTGTACCATCATGGAGAACCAATTGGGAACAAAGATATACAATACTATCATATAACATATGAAAATCTCATGCAAACTTTAAGAAATCCTGAAAGATAATTGTGAAATAACTGTACCAACACATTAGGTGTCATTTCCTTTAACCTCAAATTGTGTTACCAGCATGATTTTTTATTCTTTTTACAGAGACCACTACATTCATAAGACCCATTGAAATCAAGCACAATTACTTTAAACATCACCATAAAGACACTGTTTCATCATCTTAGAACAAGACTATTAAATGCTGTATATTACACTTGGAACTGACAAATTCATAAGAAAATAAATTGGGTAATATGGAATTCTTAAAAAAAAAAAAAAAGAAGCTTCCTAGGCATTTGCTGGAATTCAATCATTTGGAACTTGAATTACCTTGAATCAGAGCTCACAACATAAATAATTTCTCATCTCCATTTTTGCCAAGATAATACAAGATTAATGATCTCTCAGGTTCCTATGAAGACTTTAGAATTTCCACATATTTCATTATGCGTGTATATAGGGAGAGAAGCCTACTTGAGACAGAAAAGAGAATTCCCTTCAGGATAAAATTTATATTTCAGAGTAGAGACATTGTGAGTCAAGGCAGCTATTTTTGTGGTAGTTCCAGACTCTACACATTTTTCTCTTTGATTTGGAAAGAAAGCAACATTTTCTTTCCAACTTAGACAGTATATGTCACACAAATTCACACACAAACATTCATATATTGCAACATATAGAAATAAGAGAGAATGAAGAGAGAGAATATGTGTGTGTCTGTGTGTGAGAGAAAGAAAAAGAAAATGAATGCAAGAGGGAAAAAATTTAGAGAATTTTGTTTCCTTCAAGGATTAAGAGAAATATTTTTAGAACCTTCAATAGCCCACATTCATAAACAGTAAGTTAAAAACTAAAAAGAAAGGGAACTTGAATGAAGCTCTCAAAAGTTTAACTTTGTCATAGTTGAAAAATTGCACACAAGGAAAAATGTGGTTGCTGTGTGCAAGTCACTCCTGCAAACACCATACCAAAGATGTAGGAGTAATGGTCCTGTCTTCACAGAACTGACCATCTAGACAAATATTAGAAGAGTTTGAACATCTCTTTGAATACTTATTTTGTGTTTAGCTGTTAAGTGTTAGAGAAGGATAGAAAACTAAGTAATAAATTCCATTTTCCATCCCTGCTAAAGGCATCCTTAATAAGATGGCCGAGAAGTACCTTGTATAAGTTATGACCAAATAGAAGGAGTACTTCGGATTTCTTTGCCTAGCTTAAGGTATTTTAACATAGCTTCGCAGGCTTCAGTCTGATGTGAGTGAATGAGAAATGAATGAAGTCATCCCTAACTTAAAAGTGGTTGTTATCTTGAAAAAATAATTCATGTACTTAGTATGCAATGGTGTGCTCCACCTGGAGGTATAGCATCATGATTTTGTTCTATGAAAAGGCTTATGGTAAGAATGGATAGAGTCAAAGCTCAGCCTGGCTGCATATTTGCTGTGAGACTCTCAAGACAGTTACTTAACTGTATTTTCTTAGTAAAGCAAAACAAAACAAAAAAACTTCCTGATAGGCTTTTCATAGAAATCAAATCAGATGAAACTGCCCAGTGTAGTGTTGGTCCACAGTAGGAATAATGATGATGATGATGATGTTGATAATAATAATATAGATTTACCGAGTACCTATTTCATGCAAGACACTAGCCTGGGTATTTTATATATGATATTATTATTTACGGACTAACACTTATTGAATATCCACTAGGTGTCATTTGCTGCAGGCACATTAGTTCTGTAAATAATAGTTAAAAATCATTTTTAAAATAATCAGTAGGATGTGCAGAGAAGGAAATTTACACAGTTGGATTTGCATATTTAATGAGTGGCCTCCATGATCCACAATTCACTCTCCAGACCACATGCTGTCTGCTGCCCCATGTGACTTTCCATTTAACGCACCATGCTAAGCAATAAATTCTATTTTATAATAGGCTATTTTAAGCTATTACTCGAAGATTTGATCCCTTCTATCTGAGTAATATTCACTTATTTGCCCCCATGTCCTGCCTAAGTTTATAATGACACGAAAAAATAAAAGATGTGACTCTCATATTTCATTGTCTAAATCCCACACAAATGAGTTTCCTCGAAGGTAGGCTGACTGCTAAGTTATTATTCTCATGCTTTCCATTATGCTCTTACCTCTGATGACAAAAATTTAAAAAAAAATTACTTATATTGAATCATCAAGTAAAAGAATGTTCTTGTGTAAAGTGAATTCCTCTTAAATAGCAAGGAGAAATTTGGATAGCTAAAGAAAAACAAAATAGAAAGGCCATGAACACTTTCTCAATTAAACTGCTAGCACTTTCTTCATTTCTGAATCTATTTGGTTCATGTAGAAAGACTGAAGATACATATCATCTAGAAGAAATTCCCTATTTGTCACATTTCAGGATCAGCGGCCTTGCCACTCTGGAAGGCAATGCAGATCCAGTTAACATTCCAACACCAAAATGCCTCATGTAAGACCCGGAAATTGCTTCAACACTGGGTTCCATGAATGCTATGATTTGCACCTGTTCCCTGTCATCATCCTCACAAACTGCTCTGTGCCCCGGTCTTGGCTGAACCTCTTCCATCCCACCTGACCTTTTGGCAGGAAGTTCTTTTGCCTGTTTCCTAACTGCAATTCAAATCCTCAGAGAGAACGTTGCTCATTTTCTTAGTTCTACCCTCCTTTCATCTACTACATATTTGCTGAGATGTCTGCCATGCATTCAGCTAGTCCTGGGACAGGCCCTGAAAAACAACAAGGAACAATATAAGCACAAGTTTCACCTGCAGATACCTTATGGGAGAGTGCATATAGCAACACAGTGATTAATAGATCAATTAAATGTATGAAGGAAAATCCGGAAGAATATTGGGGGTTTATTTATTTATTTTTGAGACAGTCTTGCTTTGTCACCCAGGCTGGAGTGCAGTGGTGCCATCTCAGCTCACTGCAACCTCCGCCTTCTGGGTTCAAGTGATTCTCCTGTCTCAGCCTCCTGAGTAGCTGGGACTACAGGCACCCGCCACCACACCTGGCTAGTTTTTCTATTTTTAGTAGAGACAGGGTTTCACCATATTGGCTGGACTGGTCTCAAACTCCTAACTTTGTGATTTGCCTGCCTTGGCCCCCCAAAGTGCTGGGATTACAGGCATGAGCCACCATGCCCGGTCACATAATATGAAGTTTTAACAGACCTGGAGTAAGCAATGATACTTGGAAGTTGGAAGGGTAAATAAAAGTTAGAGTTGTCTAGGCTACGTCAGTTGCATATATGGAGGTTCTGAAGCCTTCACACTCAAGGGACAGAAAGCAAATCTATGAGGCAGTGATAAGATGGGAGGACGCTGGCATGATTTACTCATGCTGAGCATTATCGGCCACGTTGTAAATTTTGAACTATATCCAGAAAGCAATGGAGAAACACTGAAGCTCATTAAGCTGGAACTTGTCATGATCAAAAAGACCACTATGGAGGGTGGACAGAGGTCCAACTGAAATAAAATAGTCTTTAGCCCTAGAATGGTGAGAAATGACTTCACAGTGGAGAAGTAGAAGATGGCTTGTATTTATTATAAAACGATTCACATCCATCCACATTTATTTCTAAGAGCAACAGGAAGGTGTTGATGGAGATGCCATGTCCAAAACCATGTTTTGAAAATACCACTCTTACTACTGTGGAATCAGAGGTGAGTGGATCAAGAAGGACCAGACCTGTGACATGCTTTGAATCAATAAAATTCAGCAAGAGGCCAAGTTTAATGTAACTGTGTGGACATGATCATGTTACATGAGATTGTGTCCATCACACCAGAGACTCTCTCTCTTGCTGCTGTGAAGAAGGAAGTTTTCTTATTCTGAGCTGCCAGATGGAAAGGCCATGAAGCAAGGTGTGTAGAGTGGCCACTCAACACAGTAAGCAAAGGAACCGAGACCCTCAGTCCAACAACCTACCAAGATCTGAATGCTGCCAACAGCCAGGATACCTTAAAATTGGATTCTTGCCCAGTTGAGTCTCAGATGAGACCTCGTCCCTGGATGAAACCTTGATTGCAGCCTATGAGAGCCTGAAGCAGAAGACCTATAGAACTTCCAAATGGATTCCTAACCTACATAAACTATGACATAATAAGTGTGTGTTGTTAATAGCCATAAAGTTTGTGGTGACATTGTTACACAGCAATAAACAGTATATTCAGTGTTAAATGTACTGATTGCTGTAAAGTTACCTCCATCTCATACATCTATGTCACATAAGCTGTTTGAGGTGTAGGCCTGGAACTCGGAGGAAAAGTCAGAAATGAGATGTTAATTTTGAAGAATGAATTAAAATAATAATGAAAGAGAGGGTAGGGGTCGTGGAAATAAAGGATAAAGATATTGCCTAGAGTAAAGGTAATAGAATAATCAATCCTTTGTTTTAAACAGACGAACTAGCTTAATTCTGAAAATGTATCCTAAGCAAACGCATCAGAAAGGAAGATGCACATTGATGTTTATTAATGCTCAGAGGATTCAGAAGCAGCATACTGACTAAGGTAAATCAGGGTAAACTATGACACATAGTGAACGCCTCAGAGCCAGGCAAAACTGACATTTATTGAAATATCACATGCCAAGCAGAGCATTTTACCCTTTCACATAATTTTTCTTTTAAAATCTTATTTTAAAGAAAAAGAAACTCCGATTCAGAGAGGTAAATTCGTTCTCATGGTTACCTAGTAGTTAGGGAAAGATCTACGAATACAACCCCTTTTGGCTTCAAAGCCAGAGCTTTTAACTTTGAACGCTTCAAGGAAGCATCAAATCAGACACTGGGGAGCACATTTCTATATTCTCTAAGTTTTCCTAAGCCTAATCTTGGATCCCACATATCTAAGCATTTCCCCTTTAAATCGGCTTCTTTAGTAATAGAAGCTCTGTAGAACTTAAAGCACTATCGAGTTATCTAAGAATTCAGACAAAATCTTAGAATTAATCAAGAATATATTTTCTGTTCAAAGCAAATGCTGTGTCTAATATGGCAGAATGTCTCCTCAAACCTCAACATGGCTCTTGTCTCTGAGGTTGTAGAAGAAAACTGCCTTTCTAACCATTGCCAAAAGCACAGCAGTAACTACTTTAATCATGATGTCTTGAAATAGCTTCTGATCAAATGTGTTTTACTCGATGGATATAATGTAAAAGCTCCCATCCAATATTTAAAACAATCATACACCTTTCCGTGCATTTGCCTGTTTGCTCATTTGAATATGTTGCCAATTGTTTGCGTGTACTGAATTGCTTAGATCTAAGAATAGAGAGCTGATGTTGAAATGTTTTCCATTTTGCAGATATCCCTCTTTTAGCTATGAAGCAGAGCCCCCGCAGTTGTGTTGACACATCTCTGTTCTACTCATATGGCTTGACTTTTGAGCAGGAGACACTTTGTGCCTACCTCTCAACAGTTCCAAAAATTTTGAGAAATCTCTGCAGGTGCCACAAAAAAAGAATGAGATCATGTCCTTTGCAGAAACATGGATGGAACTGGAGGCCATTATCCTTAGCAAACAAATGCAAGAACAGTAAACCAAATACTGCATATTCTCACTTACAAGTGGGAGCTAGATGATGAGAACACATAAACACACAGAGGGGACCAACACACAATGGGGCCTATTGGAGGGTGGAGGGTGGGAAGAAGGAGAGGCTTGGGAATGAGAAGTCATGGATAACAGGCTTAATACCTGGGTGATGAAATAATCTGTACAACAAACCCCCATGCCACATGTTTATCTGTGTAACAAACCTGCACATCTTGCACATGTACCCCTGAACTTAAAATAAAATAAGCTGAAAAAAGAAATAGCTGCAGGTGCTCTGAGTCATAAGAAAACACGAAATTTCAATTGATATTCTTCCATGTAAATCTTAAGCAAGCACTGTCCCAGGTGATACCTCCAGACATCCCTGGGGAATACAAGTCATCATAATCTCTGTTATGATGGTCCTTCACATTCTGGGTAAGCCTCAAGGTTGCAGGTGATCCTCCCTGCCAGACTTTGTGCTCCTTGGAGGCAGGTATGGTTAAGAAAGAACATTTAGAGTATATGTATCCTTGATTGGCATATACCAAAACATAAACATGCATTTTGTATAACACGTTGTCCACCAAAACAAGAGAAACATACCAGCAGGGCACTCTAGGTATGCAAGCAATCAATATTAATCAGCTTTAAATTTGTAGTGAGATTTTTATCCATTTCACTCCCCTTTTAACTTTTCTGATTAGGCTGAAGATAATATATCAATTTTATTATAGTACTGTATGTGTTTAACACCTTTCTGATACATGCTAATATCTCTTTATGTAGCAAACAACTAGCAGGCTTGGGGATACGACTTAAGCAGCCAACATTGCCTACATAAAAGTTAATGATACTTATATATTAATATATATTTTACATTTTATTTCATTTTTTTAAGTCTGGTATTTGTTTCTACTTATAGCAAGTGATACTAATAGATAAAGTTTCTTTTTTAAGTCACAATTCATTTGAATAAAAACAAGCATAACAGTTTTTGTTTTAATATGATATGTCCCATGTAGGTTAACGGCATACTTGACACCAGACCAAAATGCTAGAGGTGAATCTGAAAGAACTAAGAGGTGGATTCAATGCTCTGACTAAGAAAAGTAGCAGGGATTTGCAACAAGACCTCGAGAAAGTGAACTCTTAAGCACAAAGTCTTTCTATCCACAAAGACAGCTTTTATCTATGAGACTTCACTATCTGTTATTGCAGGTATTCAATAAATATTTATTAAGTGTATTTGATGAGAACAATTAGAGAAAATACAGAAAAGAGAGTTGAAAAAACATGAAACAAGATAAGAAGCAGAACAGAAAACGTTAGAAAGTTTTTTTAAATAAATGTAGTTTTAATAAGTGAATTTCTGTTAGAAAAAAAAAAAAAGAAAGTGTGATTAAAACAGGTTAGATACCTCTAAAATATCCCACTGGTGTGGGTTTTCTGTTGGTTTAACGAAGAGATGATATTGATGATATGCTTGAAAAACAGCCATAACTTGGAAGTTACCACTTAGCTGCCTTGAGCTAGGTACAACTGACCTTTGAGCAACACAGATTTGACTTATATGTGGGGTCCACTTACGTGTGGATTTTATTCAGCCTCTGCTATCCCTGAGACAGCAAGACCAACTCCTTCTCTTCCTCCTCCTTCTCAGCCTACTCAACATGAAGATAATGAGGGTGAAGAACTTTGTAATGCTCAATTTCCACATAATGAATAGTAAGTATATTTTATCTTTCTTATGATTTTTTTTTTTTTTTTTGAGAGGGTATCTCGCTCTATGCCCAAGCTGGAGTGCAGCGGTGTGATCTCGGCAACCTCCGCCTCCTGGGTTCAAGTGATTCTCCTGTCTTAGCCTCCCAAGAAGCTGGGACTATAGCTCTGTGCCACCACACCCGGCTAATTTTTATTTTTAGTAGAGACAGGGTTTCACCATGTTGGCCATGCTGGTCTTGAACTCCTGACCTCAGGTGATCCACCCACCTCAGCATCCCAAAGTGCTGAGATTACAGGCATGAGCCACCGCACCAGCCTGGCCCCTTATGATTTTCTTGATAACACTGCCTTCTATATAATACACAATATGCACAACATACAAAATATGTGTTAATTAACTGCTTATGTTACTGACTTCTGGTCAACAGTAGGCTATTGGTAATTTAGGAAGTCAAAAATTATACATGGAATTCAACTACGTAAGTGGTTAGTACCCCAACCCCGGCATTGTTCAAGGGTCAACTGTACATAAGGAAAGGTCACCCAAAATAACACACATATTTTTAAAGTCATCTTCCAGAACCAGAAGGAAAAAAGAAAAAGGAGGGATGGTAGACAGGATCAACAAGATAAATGATTATAAGAATGGATAGATTCATTGATTCATTTAAATGTCTTGTTAAATTTGGTAGACCTAATTTCAAGCCTGTTTGGGGTGTTGAGATGAATAAATCGGGCACAAAACCATACATTGTGTATGCGTCAGTTTATGAGTACAAAGCAGGCAAAATAGATCTATGCTGTTAGAAGTTAGGATGTCAGTTAATCATGTGACTGGAAGGGGACACAGAATGAATTTTGTGGGGATGGTGCTATTCTGAATTTTTATTTGGGTGCTGGTTATACAAACCTGCTCAGCTTATGCTGTTATGGATATACGCATTTTACTGTATGGCTATTAAACTTGAATGCAGAATTTAAAAATATGTATGGGGAACAAGAAGAAAAATGTAGAAAAGCCTGAACACAAGAATTACTATCTATGTTCATGAGAAATCTAGGTTACTAATGCTCTTGGTGCTAGATTCACATCATATGGTCTCACTTTCTTCGCTGACAGGCTCCCTAAAAAAGGCCTTCACAAGGCACTTAAATAGTGTTTATCAGAACTGTGAGATGCTGTAAGAGCTGCTCTTAAGACCGATACTGGTATTTCTCCTTTCATTTAATTTTGACATTGTAACTTGTTACATATACGTAAATGTATGGGAATTGTTTGATATTATTTCATTGTCACTTAATGGTAACAGCAGCTCTAATAATTACACAGGAATAGTGATCCAAAAAAAAAAAAAAAAGAATCCTAGGGTGATTGTCATTATTCAGATTATTCTGTCAAGGTGAGAAAAAGGACAATGAAGACATGCTCGGGACAGAATTTTGCCCTTTGTTTTCAGTCTCGTTCATCTAGTTTTCTTTAATAGTAATTTCAAAAAGAACAAAGCATGGAAGACTGTAGGCTATCTGACATCCATTAATAGGATCTGTGAATACAAATGGATGGAAGAGTGACATTGCAGTCAGCACGGAGTCTTTTTTCCTACTGTACCGAGAATATTCCTTCTCTCGTTCAAGGAGATGCATGATCCTTTCATAAGCCCAGTAGAAGGGGATATCCCACCGCCTACCCTGGTTCTAACTTTCCCAAGGATTTAACATTTCAGCTCATTGCTTTTATCTGTGCAGCAGTCGATGGCAGACGAAGAAAAAACTTTCTAGTTTGTTCACATTATAGTTTGAAGATATCTATTACATAGTTCTGACATTCACACCATACCTAACCCTAAGGAGCCAAGATCTTTCGCAAGGCAGACACAGGAGTGATAGTCTATTCTTGTGTTTATATATATAATATAATAAATTGTATTATATGTAATATAATAAATTATAATACTATATTAATATAATAAAATAATAAAAATAACTGCATATAATCTGTGTGGATATAAATAGTTATCTTTATACACTGTTTACATAGCCAGGAAGAAAGATGTTTTTCTATCCTCTTACAGACCAAAGTTCCTTTGAATCCCCATAGTCAGCCATCACTGTCACCCAAGGCATCCAGGAGACTACTTCATATTTCTCAGGAAATGTTTGTTTTTAAGGAACATGATACATCCCTCCATTTTTTTGAGTTGTCTTCTATAGAGAGATGGAAGTATCACTGAAGCCAGAGATGGGAAGTGTCTAAAGATCAGTATGTTTGTAGAACCAAAGACTAAGAAAACCAACAAGAAGTTTCACAGTCTCTCACTTTTTCTTGTCTTGTCCTGTTCCATCTCCACCCACCTCCGTGGGTCCTGGCTTTACCCTTTTACTTTAATAAAGGATCATGTTTGCCTAATGGCTCCTAAGTTCACATATGTTTATGTTGAGCTACTTGGAAAGGTACAGTTTCAACATCCTCCTAGTCTTCCTGGCAAATACCTGTGGTTGAGACTAATTCAACAAGATTTGGTGGAATGTCTGCCTGTGTCCCAGAACAGAAGCAACCTGTATATGCTAACTGCTGGTATTTCACACTGACAATAGGAAGATGCATAGTAACTAGAGTGTACACACAGAATGAGTTAGGTAGATGCTCAGTGAATGTTGGACATTCAGTGCAGACTTGAAACAGGTTAGGGGGTTGATGACACAAGATATTCATTACGGTATTCATTCCCTTTTTCACACAAACTTTCAAACAATAGGAATAAGTAGGTAACACTGATAATGATAACTTAGTAAACAGATTGTCCATGAACACATTTTAAAGCATAGGAGTAGGAGGACCAATTTTGAGCAGAAGAAAGGAAAGATAAAATCTTCTTGTGTAGCATTTCTCAAAGTCATTTAGGTCTGACAGCATTTTAAGATGGCTCTTATATATAATGTGATCACTGGAACTGACTCAAGTACTTCTGTTCATCTATAAATTGACTGATTGCTTTCTGTTCATCTATAAATTGACTGATTGCTTTCCATTCTGTGTTTTCTGCCATTATTTTATGTGATAACAAAGGAATGATATCTTTACAATGTCTTACGAATTGTTGATAGGACTCCTGTAGTCAATGTTTTGGTTAAACTAATTAAAATGTGTTTCTTTAATATGTTAAATTATCTGAGAAATACAATAATCATGTACATTGTAAAGCATTGCTTAATATACAGTATAAATCTTTCTTACAACCTATTAGATAATCATTTTCAGAAAATTGCTTAACCTCTATATATCTACTTCCTCATCTGCAAATTGAGAAAAATAATAGTGTTAACATCATGCAATAAAAATCAAATGATTATAAATTAGTACTTAAAAGTGTGCTGAGAAAAGAATAAGTTCTGAATTAATGTTAGCTATCACTATAGTAAAAATATTTTTTAACATATTTGGAAAAAGTAAAAGAGGTTCTCACATGATAAAGAAGTGGGATTTATTCTTGGAATGCAGCACTTGTTCAAAATAAAAAAATCAATCAATATATTCCCTCATATCAACAAGGTAAAGAAGAAAACTTTATGATCATATAAGCTGATACGCAAAAAGCATTTAACAAAATCTAACACTTATTCATGATAAGGCTCTCAGTAGATCAGAAAGAGAGGAGAACTTTCTCAACTTGATAAAGAAGGACCAACTATAAAAAATAACAAAAACAAACAAAAAAAACACAGCTCTCAATTTAAAAATGGGTAAAAGACTTGAATAGACATTTCTTAAAAGAAGGCATACAAATGGCCAACAGGAATATTAAAAAATGTTCATTCATCAGATACAGTGACAAAAGCAAGATTCACTTTTTTAAAATTGAAAAGTTAGGCTTTATTAAAATTAAAAACTTCTGCTCTGTGAGAGGCACTGTTAGGAAAATCAAAAGAGAAGCCATAAACCAGGAGAAAATATTTGCAAAAAAAAGAATTTGAATCTAAAATATACAAAGCAATCTTAAAAATCAGAGAACTTAAAACAGAAGTACCATTCAACCCAGCAATCCCATTAATGGTTATATACCCAAAGGAAAATAAATCATTCTACAAAAAAGACACATGCATTTGTTATGTTCATTGTAGCACGATTCACAATAGCAAAGACATGGAATCAATCTAAGTGCCCATCAAAGGTGGACTGGATAAAGAAAATGTGGTACATATACACCATAGAATACTATGCAGCCATAAAAAAGAACAAAGTCATGTCTTTTGTAGTAAAATGGACGTAGCTGAAGGCCATCATCCTAAGTATGTTAACACAGAAACAAAAATAACAAACACCACAGGTTCCAACTTACAAGTGGGAGCAAAATATTGGGTACACATGGACACAAATATGGGAACAATAGACACTAGGAACTCTGAAAGAGAGGTGGGAGAGAAGGGAAGAAGGACTGAAAAACTACTTATTAGGTACTATGTTCATTACCTGGGTGATGAGATCAATCAAACTCCAAACCTCAGCATTATACAATATACCAATATAACAGACTTGTATACAGACCCCTTGAATCTAAAATAAAAGCTGAAATTTTATTTTTAAAATATCTTACAACTCAAAAACAAACATACATCCCAACTTAAAAATGGACAACAGGTCTGAACACACCTCAACAAAGATGATATGCAAATAACAAATACGTATAAAACAATTATCAACACTATTTGTTATTAGGACACTGAAAATTAAAATAAAAATGAGCCACCACTGCACAGCTATTATTAAAATGGCTAAAATCCAAACACTTGACAATACAAATTGTAGGTGAGTATTTAAAGCAATAGGAACTATTCATATCATTTCCAATGACAGGTACCAGGGCTCCTTGGAGAAACGGTCTATTCTAAAATTGGGGCAATAAATATAATGATGAGCCTGGAGTATCTTGTAGTTCCTGCAGCATCTCGAAGTGCAAGAAAGTAAGGAAGTGCTAAAAAATATATTTTTAAAAAATGTTGGGGGTATGCCTAAGAGACATAGGGGCTGAGAATTTCAATGGCCCCATTTACCTAGGGAGTAAAAATGAGCAATGAAATAAAGCTATATTGAATTATAACCCTAAGTATTAAGATTAAAAAGAAAAAAACTTGAGTCCGTTATCATGAATGAAAGAAAGAAAGGAAGGGAGAGAGGTGGGGGAGGAAGGTTGGAGAGGGAGGGAGGTGTGGAGGGAGGGAGAGAAGGAGGAGGAAGAGGACGGAAGGAAGGAATGAGGAAGAGGAAGGGAGGAAAGAAGGAAGGAAGGAAGGAAGGAAGGAAGGAAGGAAGGAAGGAAGGAAGGAAGGGAGGGAGGGAGGGAAGGAAGGAAATCTACCATGTGAAAGAAATTCACATGAATTACATAGATAATTATGGGGGGTGATAAGCATAACTTCCTATTGGTTAGGTATGTGCTGCACATAGTGACTTCCTACTAAAGGGTACAGTATGAAAAAGAGGGGAGGAGTAACTTTACAGAGAGAAACCTGACAAACAATATCTCAGCCACTTGATCAAGGTCAACATCAACCATGATAAATCCTATTGATAGTATGTACCCTTGTGATATGATGAAAATGGCACGTTTACCTCTGTGGTCTTCCTCCCCAAACATGTGACCCCAGTCAAATTATGAGAAAAATATCAGACAACTCTCAATTGAGGGGCATTCTACAAAAATATATGACCCATGTTCATCTGTCAAGGTCATCAAAAACAAGGAAAATCTGAAAAAAATCATTAAATAAAAGACATCAAATAAAAACAAACTCTGAAAAAACTGTAGAGTTTAATTAAAATGTTGTGTCAACATTGGTTCATTAATTGCAGCATATATATCATACTAATGAAATACATTAACAAGAACAGAATATTGGTGTGAGGTATTTAGAAACTATCTTTATAATTTCACTTTTCCATAAATCTAAAACTATACTAAAATTTAAAAGTTGATTTAAAAAACAAAAGAGGTTCCAGGCACTGAAGCACAAAATTTCCTAATTAAAAAAAAAAAATCATAGCTGGAAAGAGATTTTTGCTTTTTATCTTATCTATAGATAAGACCCTAAGCTCAGGTTGATACAGCGACACAGTAGTTATAGAAAGGAGAGCAATAGTACCTGATTTAATATGTCTCTGATTGGTTTTGGATCTTAATTCTAGTAATTCTGAATTCAGTAAACTTGACCACACAAAGAGCATTCGTTTGCTAGGGCTGCTGATATGGTGGCTCTGAATCCCCACCCAAATCTCATCATGAATTGTAATCTTAATGTGTTGAGGGAAGGACCTGGTGGGAGGGGATTGGATCATGGATCATGGAGACAGTTTTCCCCACACTGTTCTCATGATAATGAGAGTTCTCACAAGAGCTGATGGTTTGAAAAGTGTTTGGAAGTTTCCTCTTTGCAGCACTCCACTATCTCTCACCTGTCGCCATGTAAGATGTGCCTTGCTTCCCCTTTGCCTTCCACCATAATTGTAAGTTTCTTGAGGCCTCCCTGCCATGCCAATTAAAACTCTTTTTTTAAATTAATTACCTAGTCTCAGGTGGTGCTCTTTACAGCAATGTGAAAACAAACTAATACAGCTGCCATAACAAAATTCCCACAGACTGCGTGGCTTAAACACAGAAATCTATTTTCTCACAATTCTGAAAGCTGGAAGTCTAAGGTCAAGATGCTGGCAGACTTAGCTTCTTCTGAGCCTTCTCTCTCTGGCTTGCAGATGGCTTCCCTCTTGCTTCCTTCTCATGTGCTTGTCCATCTGCGCACTTGTGCCCCTGATGTCTCTTTGTGTGTCCAGATTTCCTCTTTTTGTAAGGACGCCATTCAGACAGCATTAGGGCCCACCACGTGACCTCATTTAACCTTGTTTACCTCCTTAAAAGCCCCATCTCCAAATGCAATCACAGTCTGAGATACTAAGAGTTATGGGTTCAACATATGAATTTGTGGGGAACACAATTCTGACCCCAACACAGACCTACTATATTCACAGTTTTTTCTGTAAAAAATGTGTTAGTAATACTTGGCTGATATTATACTCTTTATATAATATATAATGTACAACAGTCATGTTTGACATATATAATGCCCCCTTCTAAAAATCTCCACAGTGTTTTACACCTACCTAGCCTAGAGCAGAAACTAAGTAAACTGTATCTGTTGTGGCTTCATTCTCTATCAATTAAGCTAAACTGAAATTCTGTTTCTAGAACTCCCTTCTCTACATTGCCCTAGTTAGTTCTGGCATGAGACGTTGAAAGCAGAAGTGAAGAAGGCAGACAGGAAGTGAGAGCAAGACATCAGGCACTGGGCTCTTGTGTGATTCAGCAGATCTGGAAGCTCACCATGTTGGCATGCAGCAATATCCAGGCTCACAGCTCCTCCAGCTTCTTAGGATTCGCACCTTCAGGTTCGCCAAGTCCTAGGCCAGATACATGTGACTCTCTATGACAAAGGGCACCAGTTCTCCTGCAGACTACCCAATGCATGGGAATCTGAAGTATGAGAGACAGATATAGATAGGCTCCACTTTGTCCCCCTGGGTTCTAGTTGGTCCTCTTGGATTTCAGTGTGTTCCTGGTCTTTCCCACTTCATGTCCAGCTTTTTTCCCATCAACAGAGGCAGAAGCAACAGCTTTGAACAGATTTCTCTCTCTGCTTCATGACGTATAAGGTCTAATCCCTATAATAACTCTTTTATTATGTATGTAGACCTGTTACTGGTTCTGCCTTTCTGATGGGGAGCTCCTATTCTCATCTGTGACAAGACCATGAGTAAACTACTTTATGATCATGTAACTTACTTTTCTCATTTGTAAAATAAGAATAATAAAATTCACCTCCTAAGGTTGTTGGGAGATTGAATGAATATGTAGAATGCCTAGGATATTATTTTGCCCATGTATTAAATATTAATCCCTATGTAATAATACATTAATTAGTCATTATGTTAGCCTTAAGCTGATAACATCACTTGGATTTCAGAAGGAATAATGTATAGACATTTCAAGACTTACTTCAAAAAGCATTAACTTTACTTTGTGAACATCCCCCCGCTGCTGCTCCATCCCCAATGTATTTCCTGAACTCAAACCACTCTTATTACTTGCTGAGATTCATAATTGATAGACAATGATGAGATCTGTAAAGTCTGACATGGTAATAAAGAGAAGACTCCTTGAGTCATGCTCCCTGACAAAAGGAAAATGAATGAAATCATCTTCAAAAAGTAGCACAAATACGATTAGAATTACTATAAACTCTGAGCACAGACACAAGGGATGAAAACTGATTCCCTTAGGATGGGGATGTATATGAGATCATATGTTCCATGTGATCCCAGGTGAGACATAGCTATATATTTTCACCTACAGCCTCATGTTGTAACTATCTTTTGTCTTTTTGTCATGATGTCTAATAACATATCAAATGCATATATACAAATATATATACATGTGAAATTACTGGTGCAGAGAATAGAAAAGATGCCATTAAATTCATAAACCTATGATTGTTAACCAAAGAATCAGTGCATTTGGGTCTAAAAACCAAATGGCAAACTTCAAAGTCCAGTGAATCCAGAAAGTATAATTATTAAACCCATGATACATGAATGGTAAAGTTAAAGAAATAATAACACATGGATACAAGGAGACTCTAGGAAATCCCCACCGCCCACGAGAGACAAGGTTCTGGGAAAGCGAGGCATATACCAAAAATATATTGACAAAAGTGTCCCACATTCATTTTCAGGCAAGTCTTCAGAATTTTACAAATATATGTTTCGGAGCTGCCCTGACATGCAGTTAATTCATTTCTCTGACCAGCGAATGTGGACAAAGGCTGAACTCTGTGAGGTTTACTTGCCAATCCCCTTTAATATATGATTTCCTAGAATGGTTATGTAATAACAATTTATACTATGGGTGTTCGTTCTGATTTACAGAACTCTAAGCACATATATGGCTTGAATAAATAGGAAGATTTGCCTTTTTATCTTCTGGGATCAATAAGTATGTTGAATCCTGAAATATTAATTCCCATCTGAGGGCAAAAAGAGGCAAGAAAGAAAACAGTATCATGGGGTTGTCTAGGTAGACACTTATCTGGTTTCCTCAATCCTCTATCTGTAATACAAAGTTTTTCTTGAGTGTTTTGATTTTTCTTATGATAAGTGCAGATTGACTGATTTGAAAACACTTTTCAACATTTCAAGTACCAGAACATTACTTGAATAGAAAGTGGTTGATGTGTTATTTTCTTCAGGAGGACTCAGGGAAGGCTTGGTTGAAATGCTGGCCATAGAATATATCTCTGAAAAAAAAAAAGAGTAGGGTGCGGTTTTCAGAGAGGAAAACCAATGTATTTAGAAATAGCAAGAGCACAAGATGTGAGTGAGTAGAAAATGTATTTCTGAAGAACACAAAGAGACAACGTTAGGATAATCAAATTGAGTTTAAGATAATTCCAATGAGCAAGCACAGAGATATAACAGGAAAAAATTAAAAGGGAAATCAAACTTCAGCATTAGCTACTGCTGTGAACAGGCCTGGGAGCTATTGGTTCATGGGTATATAGATAAATTGGTTTAAAGACACTAGTTTAAAGACACAGATCAAGATACATCATCAGTGCTGCCTCTTCACTTAGACATTGTTAGTGCTGAGCCAATTCTTTAATTTTAATCATCTGAAACACCAATTCAAATTATCAGTGCCTATGACTAAGAAATATAGGTTTCTAAATCAAATCAAGGCAACAAATCACAATCCACCAGGAGTGACACATTGTTTACCTTTGGGGGTGGGGTAAGAGGAAGAGATTGTTAAATTTAGTTTCAGTAGGTTCAAATTTCAGGCATTTTTGTAAATTGTTCAAATATATTTTATGTAACATTCTATTGTATATAACAAAAATGATACCAATATTACCCCTTATAAAATCAAATGAAGTTTTTCATCACATTTTCTTGTGATTTATGTCATTCTGAGGAATTTTTATCGGATGGTGATTGAGAATTCATCTTCTAGAAATAATTCAAAGATTTTCTGATTCATACTTGAAATTCCTAAGTCCATAGACCAATTTGCCCTATGACAAACAGTTCTATAATTTTAACCGTTTTCAAAATGACTGAAAGTGATGCTTCTATAAGATTATAATAAACTTCCCTACGCTATTCTACATTTGTTAGTATAGCTTTATATATATATTTTATACATATAATATATAAGTTTGAGGTTTGGACCAAATACTTTTAAATTGAAGAGATCAAGGATGCGAGATTATCAACGTAAGGTCCCAAAAACAGTTGGCAGCCCATACAGGGCAATAAAATTGATTAATTGTATTTTCCTGTTATAAATTAATTCCTTAATAAAACATAATATTATAACTTAGGGAGTACAAATGAGCAAAAGTTAAAATAAAATCCAATGAAGGAGCTCCTCCATCACAAAAGTTACTCAAATAAACCTTGTTTATATTGTCATTGTTGTTTGCAAAGCTTGTTCTCAGCCATGATGTAGGAATGACTCAACGCTTCTTGGAAGACTAGTGCATTTTAGGTACCCCTAATAATTAACTGTAACCAATTTCCCCTTTTGGATAATCTGGTAATTTCTAAACCATAGACCATTTAGGAAGACCTCTGAATAGCACAAAAATTCACATATTAGAAGCCACTGCTTCACTTTCATTATAAAGTTTAAAAAAAAAAGATTCACTGATTACATCAACTGCCTACATATCTCTAACAGAAGTTTAGCTTCTTCAAGCAGAACAGAAACTACAGACTCCTCATCCCATTGTAGAGTTTTGGAACCACAGCTGCCTTAGTCATTCATATCAGGTAGAACAGCTAGATTTCTTTTGAAAGTGTTTATTTCAATCCTCATGATTTCCCACCCATGTTTTCCTAAAGAATTTCAATTTTGTTCATCACTCTGAATGAAACAAGAAAAAATATAATCAAATCCATCAAGATATGCTTTTCCCCTTTCCCACTTTGCATCTTTCCTTTAAAAATAGAGATGTGCTGCCAAATTCTTTTAAAATCTAGCTGAGAGGGAGAAAGAAAGACACAACCTATAAATTATAAAAAAGAAATGTGTTAGGTTGAAGACAGTTTGTCAGTATGTACATCCTTTGATCTTTTAAGGCTATGTGACACAAATTGTTTCTTTAATAATAAAAAATATGAAAATGAGCCTCTTTAATTATTACTTCAGAAATATTCTTTATTTTGGAGGATAAAATATGTACTGGGCAATGACAAGAATAACAAGCTAATTCATGTAAGCTGTAGTCATCATAATTTACAATTCACTTTTTAGAAACTGCAAATTTTACTATTTAGCTACATGCTAAATTAACATGTGGCCTTTCATAAAACCAAAAATGTGTTCTCGTTAGATATGTGTCTCTAGAGCTTTTGTGGAGTAAAACTCTGTAATGCCTGCAGGATACTTTTGAAAAAATAGTTTCTGGGGTCATATAAATGAATATGAATTTCCAAAAGAGCATACAATATGTCTAAATCTCCAAAAGAGTATATTATATGAATTTATCAAATTATGATATACGGTTATACTTTAGAGACTGAAACAGCAAAAGCAGTTTCACTTTCTTTAATTTGGTGTTTATCAAATACATTTGTACTTTTTTTTGCACTAAACCAGTTTTGAATACAGATCGCAAAATGTTGCCACTGATCTATTATGATATAAGAAACAGTTGAAATATACAGACAAATAAAAATACGGAGTATTATGGAGTTTCCTGTCTCCATTCTTAACTTCTGCCTTCTGCCTGAACACCTGCTGCTATAAGGTGTGGCTGACTGGGCAAGTTGGGATACCACATAAGGACAGGAGGCAGAGGAAGAGTGGGACAGTGACAAATACTTGTGTCGGGGAGTAAGGGGATGGGTGAGATAGTAAATGGAGATAAGTTACTGCAAGGATAAGCGGTGAACTAACTTACAACTATATCAAAAATAAAGAGATATATTCCTCACTGTTAAAGAAAGGGGAAAAAATGAAAGTGAAGCCTGAGGTGTCATTTTAGAATGCAGTTATAGAGCTGAACTTGTAGTTTTCAATGGAGAGATATATAGCATGTTAGTTTCCTTGGGCTGCCATGACAAATTACCAAAAATGGAGCTGCTTACAACAGGAGTTTACTCTCTCAGAAGTCTGGAGTCCAAAATCAAGATGTTGTCAGATCCAACACCAGTTCCACCCTTAAGGATCCTTCTAGGCCCTTTCCAGCTACGTGTGGCTCCTGGTTCTTCCTGGCTGTGGCGGCAAAACTCCAATCTCTGCCTCTGTCCTCAAACAACCCTCTTCCCTGTGTGAGTCTGTATCTTTCCATGGCCTTTTTAGATGGACACCGATTATTGGACTTAGGGCCCCGTCAAATCCAGTATGACCTCAATTTAACTAATGGCATCTGCAAAAACACTGTTTCTAAATAAGGTCATACTCTAAGGTTCTGAATGGACATGAAGTTTTGGGGAACGCTATCCAACCCAGTACAGGTAGATATGTGTGTGTATGTCATAATGCTCTTATAAACAAAATTATCTAGAGACACATGAAAGATCAGTAGAGCATACTGGTTAAGCCCATGGGAGGTAGAACCAGATGTCTGGTTTTAAATTTCAGTTCAACCACTTAATATCTGACTTTATATTATGTAGTATTTTCCCTAATTTTCTGATGAAAAATAATGAAGAATAGAAAAACTAATATCGGTACTAACATAATAGTATTGTTGTGTATATTAGAAACATTTAACACGGCTTCTGGCATATAGTGTGTGTGTGTGTGTGTGTGTGTGTGTGTGTGTGTGTGTTTGTACATTCTCCCAAACATTCCTTAGTTCAGCCCTGTCCACTGAGAAGGCTTGGGAACACTGACATCCTAATAACAATGAACACAACTAATGCCCATACTTTCATATGTAAATACAATTCTCCTTTAAATGGGACCAGATTTTTTTTGTGTGTAAATGGCTCATTCTAGGGCTGGGCCAGAAAAAGTACAAAATGAGCCTCAAACAGTGTGTTGGGCCAAAAGGTGAGAATGTACCCAAAGAATGCTGGAGGCATGTCAGTAGGACACAAAACTCAGCCCCAAGGCCACATCATGGCCAAGTGTCAGATAATCTGAGCATCAGGATAAATAACTCATCCTGTTATAACTCATTAAATAAAATGGAAATCTAAAAGTCAAAGCTAATGTAAATAAATATGCAAGCAAAGTAATGTGAAGAGAAAATTTTACTTGCAGAAGAATGCTAACCAATGACTGTAGATAGAATGATGGAATTAAGAAATCACCACTCGGCAGCTCCCATAGTAATCATTAATTCAGCCAAGAAACTTCAATGGATGTTAAAATTCTGGGTTAATAGTTTCATGAGGAATAAGATACTTACATAGTCTCTAGGTATTTCTTCATAAAGTGTTAAGTGCAAAGAGAAAACAAAAACTACGATGGAGAGGCAGGGCAAACACTTCCTTCATAAAGTGATCAAAATTATTGCCACCAATTACGGAATAAATCAAAATCACGTACCACCTGATACAAATTAGTAAAGCATTATCTGTGATAGTCTTGTCAAAAATGCATATTCTGTATCTAATCCTAAGGAAATATCAGACAAATCTTAAGAAATTCTATAAAATAATTGTCCCATGGTCAGGTGTGAAAGTCATACGTGAAGAAGACTGCAGAGTTCTTCCACATTGAAGGAGTCCTGTGTTAGTCTGGTTCTAGATATGATACTTTTACTAAAATGCACATTATTAGGACAGCTGGGGTTTCATTGGATGAGGGATGAGGTCTGTGTATTTGATATTAATGGTATGTCAAGATTAATTTCCTAATTTTGACGATTGTATTTTGTTGGCTTAGAAGAACATTCATACAGGAAGACTACTTAGGTGATGGGTCAAAATGTCAACAATTTACTCTCAAACAGTTCAGAAACAATACAATTGTACAACATTTGCATCTTTCCTCTAAGATTAAATGTATTCTAAATCAAAGATAACAAAATAGCACAAGAGAAATAGGATGTGTTTTCTATGAGCCTTCCTCCAGAAGAGGATAACATAGCCACAGTTCACACAAGGATAAAGACCGAAATTATTTAATAATTTTCACATGAAATTAAGAGGTTGTTGTTCAAGGAGACTTGCCCATCATATACTGACTTCTATAACCTCTTCAGTGAAACCGCCTTGGAAAAGACTGAGATTTGCCTTTTTCAGCTATAAATTTACCAGTCATTTTCTTGACCTTCTTCTGATATTTCAATTAATATTTTTTGGTATTGCATGCATTCCTCTTTTGCATTTGCTACCAAGAAACCCAGAGTCCATTCAACTTACTCTTGTTAGTCTTTATCTTTAATATATTTAGCAGTAATTATCACGTAGCTCTTCGTTAATTTTATTATTTTAATTTCTATGTGATGTATAATTCCGACATTTTTTAAGTGCTCATCTTCCTGTATTGAAAAGTATATAAGGGGGGGGGCGGAGCAAGATGGCCGAATAGGAACAGCTCCAGTCTCCAACTCCCAGTGCGAGCGACACAGAAGACCGGTGATTTCTGCATTTTCAACTGAGGTACTGGGTTCATCTCACTGGGGAGTGCCGGACGATCGGTGCTGGTCAGCTGCTGCAGCCCGACCAGCGAGAGCTGAAGCAGGGAGAGGCATTGCCTCACCTGGGAAGCGCAAGGGGGAAGGGAATCCCTTTTCCTAGCCAGGGGAACTGAGACACACAACACCTGGAAAATCGGGTAACTCCCACCCCAATACTGCGCTTTAAGCAAACAGGCACACCAGGAGATCATATCCCACACCTGGCCGGGAGGGTCCCACACCCAAGGAGCCTCCCTCATTGCTAGCACAGCAGTCTGTGATCTACCGGCAAGGCAGCAGCGAGGCTGGGGGAGGGGCGCCCGCCATTGCTGAGGCTTAAGTAGGTAAACAAAGCTGCTGGGAAGCTCGAACTGGGTGGAGCTCACAGCAGCTCAAGGAAACCTGCCTGTCTCTGTAGACTCCACCTCTGGGGACAGGGCACAGTAAACAATAACAAACACAGCCGAAACCTCAGCAGACGCAAATGACTCTGTCTGACAGCTTTGAAGAGAGCAGTGGATCTCCCAACACGGAGGATGAGATCTGAGAAGGGACAGACTCCCTGCTTAAGTGGGTCCCTGATCCCTGAGTAGCCTAACTGGGAGACATCCCCCACTAGGGGCAGTCTGACACCCCACACCTCACAGGGTGGAGTACACCCCTGAGAGGAAGCTTCCAAAGCAAGAATCAGACAGGTACACTCGCTGTTCAGAAATATTCTATCTTCTGCAGCCTCTGCTGCTGATACCCAGGCAAACAGGGTCTGGAGTGGACCTCAAGCAATCTCCAACAGACCTACAGCTGAGGGTCCTGACTGTTAGAAGGAAAACTATCAAACAGGAAGGACACCTACACCAAAACCCAATCAGTATATCACCATCATCAAAGACCAGAGGCAGATAAAACCACAAAGATGGGGAAAAAGCAGGGCAGAAAAGCTGGAAATTCCAAAAATAAGAGCGCATCTCCCCCGGCAAAGGAGCGCAGCTCATCGCCAGCAACGGATCAAAGCTGGATGGAGAATGACTTTGACAAGATGAGAGAAGAAGGCTTCAGTCCATCAAATTTCTCAGAGCTAAAGGAGGAATTACGTACCCAGCGCAAAGAAACTAAAAATCTTGAAAAAAAAGTGGAAGAATTGATGGCTAGAGTAATTAATGCAGAGAAGGTCATAAACGAAATGAAAGAGATGAAAACCATGACACGAGAAATACGTGACAAATGCACAAGCTTCAGTAACCAACTCGATCAACTGAAAGAAAGAGTATCTGCGATTGAGGATCAAATGAATGAAATGAAGCGAGAAGAGAAACCAAAAGAAAAAAGAAGAAAAAGAAATGAACAAAGCCTGCAAGAAGTATGGGATTATGTAAAAAGACCAAATCTACGTCTGATTGGGGTGCCTGAAAGTGAGGGGGAAAATGGAACCAAGTTGGAAAACACTCTTCAGGATATCATCCAGGAGAACTTCCCCAACCTAGTAGGGCAGGCCAACATTCAAATCCAGGAAATACAGAGAACGCCACAAAGATACACCTCGAGAAGAGCAACTCCAAGACACATAATTGCCAGATTCACCAAAGTTGAAATGAAGGAAAAAATCTTAAGGGCAGCCAGAGAGAAAGGTCGGGTTACCCACAAAGGGAAGCCCATCAGACTAACAGCAGATCTCTCGGCAGAAACTCTCCAAGCCAGAAGAGAGTGGGGGCCAATATTCAACATTCTTAAAGAAAAGAATTTTAAACCCAGAATTTCATATCCAGCCAAACTAAGTTTCATAAGTGAAGGAGAAATAAAATCCTTTACAGATAAGCAAATGCTTAGAGATTTTGTCACCACTAGGCCTGCCTTACAAGAGACCCTGAAGGAAGCACTAAACATGGAAAGGAACAACCGGTACCAGCCATTGCAAAAACATGCCAAAATGTAAAGACCATTGAGATTAGGAAGAAACTGCATCAACTAACAAGCAAAATAACCAGTTAATATCATAATGGCAGGATCAAGTTCACACATAACAATCTTAACCTTAAATGTAAATGGACTAAATGCTCCAATTAAAAGACACAGACTGGCAAACTGGATAAAGAGTCAAGACCCATCAGTCTGCTGTATTCAGGAGACCCATCTCACACGCAGAGACATACATAGGCTCAAAATAAAGGGATGGAGGAAGATTTACCAAGCAAATGGAGAACAAAAAAACGCGGGGGTTGCAATACTAGTCTCTGATAAAACAGACTTTAAACCATCAAAGATCAAAAGAGACAAAGAAGGCCATTACATAATGGTAAAGGGATCAATTCAACAGGAAGAGCTAACTATCCTAAATATATATGCACCCAATACAGGAGCACCCAGATTCATAAAGCAAGTCCTTAGAGACTTACAAAGAGACTTAGACTCCAATACAATAATAATGGGAGACTTCAACACTCCACTGTCAACATTAGACAGATCAACGAGACAGAAAGTTAACAAGGATATCCAGGAATTGAACTCATCTCTGCAGCAAGCAGACCTAATAGACATCTATAGAACTCTCCACCCCAAATCAACAGAATATACATTCTTCTCAGCACCACATCGTACTTACTCCAAAATCGACCACGTAATTGGAAGTAAAGCACTCCTCAGCAAATGTACAAGAACAGAAATTATAACAAACTGTCTCTCAGACCACAGTGCAATCAAACTAGAACTCAGGACTAAGAAACTCAATCAAAAACGCGCAACTACATGGAAACTGAACAACCTGCTCCTGAATGACTACTGGGTACACAACGAAATGAAGGCAGAAATAAAGATGTTCTTTGAAACCAATGAGAACGAAGATACAACATACCAGAATCTCTGGGACACATTTAAAGCAGTGTGTAGAGGGAAATTTATAGCACTAAATGCCCACAAGAGAAAGCAGGAAAGATCTAAAATTGACACTCTAACATCGCAATTAAAAGAACTAGAGAAGCAAGAGCAAACACATTCGAAAGCTAGCAGAAGGCAAGAAATAACTAAGATCAGAGCAGAACTGAAGGAGATAGAGACACAAAAAACTCTCCAAAAAATCAATGAATCCAGGAGTTGGTTTTTTGAAAAGATCAACAAAATTCACAGACCGCTAGCAAGACTAATAAAGAAGAAAAGAGAGAAGAATCAAATTGACGCAATTAAAAATGATAAAGGGGATATCACCACCGACCCCACAGAAATACAAACTACCATCAGAGAATACTATAAACACCTCTACGCAAATAAACTGGAAAATCTAGAAGAAATGGATAATTTCCTAGACACTTACACTCCTCCAAGACTAAACCAGGAAGAAGTTGAATCCCTGAATAGACCAATAGCAGGCTCTGAAATTGAGGCAATAATTAATAGCCTACCAACCAAAAAAAGTCCAGGACCAGATGGATTCACAGCTGAATTCTACCAGAGGTACAAGGAGGAGTTGGTACCATTCCTTCTGAAACTATTCCAATCAATAGAAAAAGAGGGAATCCTCCCTAACTCATTTTATGAGGCCAACATCATCCTGATACCAAAGCCTGGCAGAGACACAACAAAAAAAGAGAATTTTAGACCAATATCCCTGATGAACATCGATGCAAAAATCCTCAATAAAATACTGGCAAACCGGATTCAGCAACACATCAAAAAGCTTATCCACCATGATCAAGTGGGCTTCATCCCTGGGATGCAAGGCTGGTTCATCATTCGCAAATCAATAAACGTAATCCAGCATATAAACAGAACCAAAGACAAGAACCACATGATTATCTCAATAGATGCAGAAAAGGCTTTTGACAAAATTCAACAGCCCTTCATGCTAAAAACGCTCAGTAAATTCGGTATTGATGGAACGTACCTCAAAATAATAAGAGCTATTTATGACAAACCCACAGCCAATATCATACTGAATGGGCAAAAACTGGAAAAATTCCCTTTGAAAACTGGCACAAGACAGGGATGCCCTCTCTCACCACTCCTATTCAACATAGTGTTGGAAGTTCTGGCTAGGGCAATTAGGCAAGAGAAAGAAATCAAGGGTATTCAGTTAGGAAAAGAAGAAGTCAAATTGTCCCTGTTTGCAGATGACATGATTGTATATTTAGAAAACCCCATGGTCTCAGCCCAAAATCTCCTTAAGCTGATAAGCAACTTCAGCAAAGTCTCAGGATACAAAATTAATGTGCAAAAATCACAAGCATTCTTATACATCAGTAACAGACAAACAGAGAGCCAAATCAGGAATGAACTTCCATTCACAATTGCTTCAAAGAGAATAAAATACCTAGGAATCCAACTTACAAGGGATGTAAAGGACCTCTTCAAGGAGAGCTACAAACCACTGCTCAGTGAAATAAAAGAGGACACAAACAAATAGAAGAACATACCATGCTCATGGATAGGAAGAATCAATATCGTGAAAATGGCCATACTGCCCAAGGTAATTGATAGATTCAATGCCATCCCCATCAAGCTACCAATGAGTTTCTTCACAGAATTGGAAAAAACTGCTTTAAAGTTCATACGGAACCAAAAAAGAGCCCGCATCTCCAAGACAATCCTAAGTCAAAAGAACAAAGCTGGAGGCATCACGCTACCTGACTTCAAACTATACTACAAGGCTACAGTAACCAAAACAGCATGGTACTGGTACCAAAACAGAGATATAGACCAATGGAACAGAACAGAGTCTTCAGAAATAATACCACACATCTACAGCCATCTGATCTTTGACAAACCTGAGAGAAACAAGAAATGGGGAAAGGATTCCCTATTTAATAAATGGTGCTGGGAAAATTGGCTAGCCGTAAGTAGAAAGGTGAAACTGGATCCTTTCCTTACTCCTTACACGAAAATTAATTCAAGATGGATTAGAGACTTAAATGTTAGACCTAATACCATAAAAATCCTAGAGGAAAACCTAGGTAGTACCATTCAGGACATAGGCATGGACAAAGACTTCATGTCTAAAACACCAAAAGCAACGGCAGCAAAAGCCAAAATTGGCAAACGGGATCTCATTAAACTAAAGAGCTTCTGCACAGCAAAAGAAACTACCATCAGAGTGAACAGGCAACCTACAGAATGGGAGAAAATTTTTGCAATCTTCTCATCTGACAAAGGGCTAATATCCAGAACCTACAAAGAACTCAAACAAATTTACAAGAAAAAAACAAACAACCCCATCAAAAAGTGGGCAAAGGATATGAACAGACATTTCTCAAAAGAAGACATTCATACAGCCAACAGACACATGAAAAAATGCTCATCATCACTGGCCATCAGAGAAATGCAAATCAAAACCACAATGAGATACCATCTCACACCAGTTAGAATGGCGATCATTAAAAAGTCAGGAAACAACAGATGCTGGAGAGGATGTGGAGAAATAGGAACACTTTTACACTGTTGGTGGGATTGTAAACTAGTTCAACCATTATGGAAAACAGTATGGCGATTCTTCAAGGATCTAGAACTAGATGTACCATATGACCCAGCCATCCCATTACTGGGTATATACCCAAAGGATTATAAATTATGCTGCTATAAAGACACATGCACACGTATGTTTATTGCAGCACTATTCACAATAGCAAAGACTTGGAATCAACCCAAATGTCCATCAGTGACAGATTGGATTAAGAAAATGTGGCACATATACACCATGGAATACTATGCAGCCATCAAAAAGGATGAGTTTGTGTCCTTTGTAGGGACATGGATGCAGCTGGAAACCATCATTCTTAGCAAACTATCAGAAGAACAGAAAACCAAACACCGCATGTTCTCACTCATAGGTGGGAACTAAACAATGAGATCACTTGGACTCAGGAAGGGGAACATCACACACCGGGGCCTATCATGGGGAGGGTGGGGGGAGGGATTGCATTGGGAGTTATACCTGATGTAAATGACGAGTTGATGGGTGCAGCACACCAACATGGCACAAGTATACATATGTAACAAACCTGCATGTTATGCACATGTACCCTACAACTTAAAGTATAATAATAATAAATAAATTTTAAAAAAAAAGAAAAGTATATAATACCTCTCTCAAACTTTCTATCCAATTCTCCTCTCAGTACTTCAATTTAATTTGCAAAGTAGGCTGACCTCAAGAGTTCTTCCACCTTGGAAAAACATTAACTACTATAAATATGCTGCAGAATCATAATGCTCTTATAAACAGAATTATCTAGAGATATAATCAAAGATCAGTAGAGCATACCGGTTAAGCCCATGGGAGGTAGAACCAGATGTCTGGTTTTAAATTTCAGTTCAACCACTTAATATCTGACTTTATATTATGTAGTATTTTCCCTAATTTTCTGATGAAAAATAATGAATAGAAAAACTAATATCGATATTAACATAATAGTATTGTTGTGTATATTAGAAGCATTTAACACAGCTTCTGGCATATAGTAACTTCTCAATACTTATTGGTCATCATTACAGGAGCCCTGGACCTCAGAGAAAACTAAGAATACCCCAAATGTCATGTTTTATATATCTGTGCACACGACAAATGCAATAATGTCTACCAACTTAAACACTACTCTCTTTCTCATCCCTTTATTTCAACCTTCACTAATACGCTTTTGAGTAAAATAGGATTCATTCCAACATATGCATTTTGAAATATAAAGTTAGGTCTTGTCAAGCAATTTTTCCTTAACCAATGTATTCATATTATACAGGCAATTTATTGAATCATACTGGTAGAAGTAAGTCACAAACGAATGGTTGTGAAGAAACTAAAATCCAAGTAGGTAACACGCTAAATATAATTATTGAATTCCTCCAAACATACTTTGGGGCAGGGATTATTATATACATTATAGAGACAGAGAAAGTCAGGCTTAGATGGGTTATGCCATTTACACAAGAAGTCAGATTTGGAGCCAAATAACCTGCAAATCTAAGTCAAAGTCAAACAAAAACTTCGTTTTACTCAAACTCAGGTTTAGGGAACAATCAGGATTAAAATACACTTGACCCCAATACACAAAAACAATCAAAATATATATTTAAAATGTCTAGAACTTACTAAAGGTAGAGCATTTGCATTGAAAAACCAACTTCAGCAACGCTAGTTTGGGATCCACAGTTAAAATCAGACAAGCTCACATACCTCTATTTATGCAGTATTGCTACAAAACTGAATTCTCATCAAGTCATGAAATTCACAGTAGAATAAAAAAGAACTGTGTCTCCAGCTTCCAAATAAGATATTTCTAAAATAATTTGGCTGCCATTTGGGCAAATATATATGTGTGTTTTGTCTTGACAGCCTGTCAACTGGAAGACAGTTCTTGAACATCACATTCATTTCAATTTAATATTGGTAAATTTCTCAATTAGAATTGTATTCTTCACTTTCCGCACAATGAAATCCCTCAGCATTTGCTGGCATTCCTCGGGGCATACAGGTGCACGTGCTGGCATTTCTGGCACAGCAAAGGAGAAAAATGAAAGAAGGAAGGAGGGGAGGGAAGAGACAAGCTAAGGAAGAACAGTGGTAAGGGGGAGAAAAAAGAGATAGTAGCTGACCTTCTTTCAGATATTCACCTTCATGAGAAATGAAGGGAATAATTCACACTTCACAATAAAATAGTGCAGCCGCCTCTGCTTCCTTTAGCCAGAGAGGTTGTAATCACACAGACACTAGACATCCAATGAATCAAATCGATATATAAAGAAAGGTCCAAAGGTAAGGTGGGAAACAGGTTAATAAAAATAATTTTAAAGCCATAAACAACAACCAATTGTGGAACACTTATTTACTTTTTGGCATACCTTTACATTGTACTTTGTCATGCAAGTCCCACACAATGAAAGCAACATAAAAATTATTATCCTTGCTTTGTAGCTAAAGAAAATGGCAATAATTTAACCTCCCTAAACTTCATAGTCAACCTGATAATAAGGGACAGAACCAGGATTCAAACTCACACCGGAAACTTCAGCACATCCCCTGTGGTTTTTGGAAGACATGTCACAGGCTAAAAATATATATACATATATGTATATAAAATATCCTTATATATGTATCATATATCTTTATATCTCTTATATATGTATCATATATCTTTATATCTCTTTATATATGTATCATATATCTTTATATATGATATATGTATCACATATCTTTATATATTATATGTATCATATATATCTTTATATATTATATGTATCATATACAACATACGTAACTGTATGAATTCTATATACAATACATATATGTTAGTGTGGATTATTTAAATGTCTATTAGCAAAAACATTTTAGATGGAGAGATATATACAAGTATGTATGTATTTACAAGTGGACATAGGCACTTCATTATATAGCTAATTTTATATACATATTTATGTATTTATTTATTTTTTTGAGACAGAGTCTCACACTGTCACCCAGGCTGGAGTGCAGTGGCACAATCTCCGCTCACTGCAACCTCCACCTGCCAGGTTCAAGCAAATCCCCTGTCTCAGCCTCCCGAGTAGCTAGGATTACAGGCACACGCCACCACACTGAGCTAATTTTTGTATTTTTAGTAGGGACAGGGTTTCACCATGCTGGCTGCTAGTAATATATTTTAAATCCTTTTCTTATCTGAAAATGGACTTGATGTTTGCAGATGTTTCTGCAGTTTTCTTTCTCAACGTATTAATCAGACACATGACTTACATACACAGAAAAGAGCGCCTCTGACACACTTACCATCAATAGATACAGGCTTGGCATGAAGACGTAAAATCACAACGAGGCCAAAATAACAGCTTCTCTATTCGACGTTTATTAACAATTAAGATAAAGTGTGCTGTATGTTTTGTGGGCAGCAATCATTCATTAAAACCATCTTACTCTAATCTACATGAAAGGATGAATTAGAAAGTCATCCGGCCTAAATGAAACGACCAAACAACATGAAAAAAAGAGAAAAATATATATAGTGTTTCTCAGTTCCTGTTTGTAAGTCAGAAGCCAAACGAAGTGAAAAGATGGAGGTGTTTTTGCTTGTTTATGTGTTTTTTATGTGTGTGTGTGGGTGGTGATGGTGGAAAGATAACTTTCTGAGCGAAAAACACAGAAGTTTTCCTAGGAAAAGTGTCATTCCAGCCAGCCATAAAGAAACAATTTTGGGCCGGGCACAGTGGTTCACAACTCTAATCCTAGCACTTTGGGAAGCTGAAGGGGGCAGATCACGAGGTCAGGAGTTCAAGACCAGCCTGACCAACATGGTGAAACCACGTCTCTACTTAAAATACAAAAATTAGCCAGGCATAGTGACATGTTCCTGTAATCCCAGCTCAGGAGGCTGAGGCAGGAGAATCGTGTGAACCAGGGAGGCGGAGTTTGCAGTGAGCAGAGATCGTGCCATTGCACTCCAGCCTGGGAAACAGAATGAGACTCCATCTCAAAAAAAATAAATAAATAAGTAAAATAAGTAATTTTGATAAGAAGGAAAAAAAAATAGAGCTCCTTTCACAAGAGGTAGATAAAGTGGAGTCTTGGCAGAAGAAATATATGAGGAACAAATGAAGACCTGAAATCACTTGTGATTTGCTGCCAACCAAAGTCAGCAATACGATATGACCCAAGTCATACTGTAGGTAGGTAAGAAAAGAATGAAATGAAGCCAGACCATGAAAAGTCCCCCTGGGTAAGTAGCTGAACACCAATAAAATGTAAGGGATATTTTTTCCTCTGGGATAAATACGTATGTCAGCTAAGAAATAACATGGTTGGAATCCAGCACGCTATTTGGAAAATTTCTGAGATCATCAATAATCCAGTGAGGGTCATTAAGATATGATTTTGGAGAGTGGTCAAAAGAAAGGGATGGGATGATGCATCAAGATTACACAGCAGTCAGTAGTGGCTGGAATTAGGGATTAAATGGACAGGCTACTGGTGAGGCTTAATGAGTAAAAACAGATTCAACAGTATCACTTGCATGTTTTACATGAGATTTTAGAGTGCATTGGACTCATTGATAAAGTCAAAGAAGTCAGAAAACAGACAAAAAAAAATTTCATGAAAGGAATTAAGTTTGATTTTTTTTTTCTACCCAAAAGTGACTACAATGTCATTCTGGGATATTCTGTCCAGTCATTTTTTTCTATGTATTTCTTAAAATCATACTTTAAGTTCTGGGATACATGTGCAGAATGTGCAAATTTGTTACATAGGTATACATGTGCTATGGTGGTTTGCTGCACCCATCAATCAGTCATCTACATTAGGTATTTATCCCAGTGCTATTCCTCCCCTAGGTCCCCACAACCTGACAGGCCCCAGTGTGTGATATTCCCTTCCCTGTGTCCATGTGTTCTCATTGTTCAACTCCCACTATGAGTGAGAACATACGATGTTTGGGTTTCTGTTCCTGTGTTAGTTTGCTGAGGATGATGGTTTCCAGCTTTATCCACGTACATAGTTTGATTTTTAATGCGAAATTTGAGTTGCCTTTGAAATATCCAGATGATAATGTTCATAAAGCAATTGACAATGTAGATTAACAGCTTAAGCAGAACAATGGGGCAAGGCATATAATTTTTACAGCCAGCCACATTAAACAAACGGCTGAAGATACAGGGGTGACCGTGAAAGACAATGGAGGGAAGGAGAGAGAAAAGGAGATGGCAAGGGGATAAAGAGAAGAAGAAACACGAGGAGGAGAAGATGAAGGAGGAGAACTAATGGAGAAGGGTGAGAAAGAGGAAGAGGGATAGCACAAGGTAGTATGGGGAAGAAAAAAGAACTCTGAGGAACAAAATAACCTTAAAGAGTACACGACAAAATAAGAGAAAGTCATTCAAACATAAAACACATCAAGTCAAGGAGAGCAACTAGGATATTCTCTTTCTCAGAAATGCATGAGAATAACTTACTTGCAAATTAAGTCATTTATTCTACAAAAGATTTTTCTTTATGTGAAATTTAAATTCCAACTAATTTCCATCAGGAATGTTATAAAGACACACACACACACACACACACGAGTATGTCACTGGATTGCTAAATTAAAATATCAGGACCACATTTGGGAGGTAAGGACATTCTGTGCTATACCTGATAATGGTCACCCAATTTAGCCTTGGAAACCATAATCAATACTTGGCCTTTATTTGAGTCTAAAGTGAAGATGTTATTGAAGACACTGTATGTCTGTATACTTCCTCTGGTGTTCATATCTTTATTTATTTGCAATTTTCTTGAGCAATTTGATTTTATAAAACTTGTGAACAGGGTTCTTGATCAGATTTCCTTTTTTATTTTTTCTCGCAGTTCCTTTAATCCTAAATTTGGGGGCTTTAAATAATGAATATACATGTCCGTATTCACCAAATTCTGGCTTCCAATTTATCTCTACCTGTGTTTATTTGTTTTATCTTGTTCATCTGCTTCAAACCTATGTGACTTTACTACATAGCGTGCATCCTTATAGGCTGTCTTAAATGCAATTTGAAACAAACTTGTATATGCATTACACATTTTTAAAAAATGGCTTTTGTAATCTTATACTTTGAACTTTAGATTCTGCCTACTACTTTTATCATACAAGGAAAAGCTCTAAAATCCTTCCTTTTATTATAGAATGTCTAGGTTGAGGGGTTTCTTATCATCAAGGCCAGGTTTATGGATAGATAAGCAGATCCAAAGAGGAAGAAACAAGAATAAAATCATGTTTGAAATACAGATTGCTCTGTAATATGTAATGGGTTCTTCAACGGCTCAGAAAAATTGAGAGTGGGTCAATGGTACTAGCAGTCACTCCTAAAAAATATTAAGATGGACACAAATACAGAGGCCCTTGGTAATCGTGACTGCCTAATCCACCCTAGACACAAACCACCAGAGCAACCTAGTATCTGGCTGACGACAGGCCTAGATGGCTTTCTATTTCTCTGTGTGCTGCATCTGCATGTGAATATACACAAACAAATAATTAAACATCAAGCAAATATCAACAGGATTAGCTTGGCATGTTAGAACAAATCTTGATAAATCCGCCTCAGTAACAATACTCAAACTACAAGTCTAGGAGAGGAATACAAATTCAGCCTATTGAAGTATTGTCATGTAAGGAAAGCTATTTTAATAAACTTGCTCTTCCGTCAGTTCCTATTACTAAGGGACCAAAGCTACTGAGCTGCGGAACTTAGGCCAAAAAGGGGAATTTGGAAATGCAAATTAGAGATAAGGCGGTAATAAATGTCTTTTATTCAGCAATACATGATCCTCGATGCCAGGAGCTATTTTAAAGATGACTTTTAATAGGTCTGTGAAATTGGAAGCATACATACCCAAAATGGACATTTCTGGTACAGTAGCATGATAGGGTCCATTAAGAAACTCTGGTGCGTTGTCATTGATGTCTTGAACTTTAATAATAAATTCAGACGGAGGCTCCAGAGGTTTGCTTGTCTCCCAATCCACTGCTTGAGCTGTTAGGGTATACTCAGCCTTCTCCTCCCGGTCAAGTCTTTTTATAGCATGGATATCTCCAGTTACATCATTTATTTGAAAGATGGTCCCAGCTCCATCACCTGATAGGATATACTTGATTTTTTTGCTCCCAGGATCCAGGTCTGTGTGTAGCTAAAATTAAAAAATGGCATTAGTTAGTGATGGAGCAACCTGAAAAGTTAGTTTTTTAACTACCTCCTTTTTGAATATTAAGTTGGTTCTTTTTACACAACATCATCAATTTCTGCTAATAGTAGCTGTACAAAGTGTATGCAGCTGTGCGGATATCAATTAAGAATAAAATATAATGAAATTCACCTAAATAAGTTAGAGCAGTCCTTAAAAAGTACTCTGGCCTGTTTAGTACAAAACAACATGCTTTTAGAACGATAAAAAGGTCAAGGAGAAAAATACAAAAATATATGTTTTATTTTCAATCTATTACATTTATTTAAATTATTACGATTAGTTACCTTTTATGGGTCAATATCTGTATGCCCAGTACTAGGTGAATCACTTCTCATATAATCATTTCCTTTTTATTTAAAAAACTGGGTTAAGAGTGTTTCATATGAAACATGAGAAAACTGATGCTGAACAAGGCACATATTTACCTCTCCAAGGATGACATTTGACAGACTCAAGTGAGGTAGATTCAGAATTCAATTCAGATCTGCCTGTGATATTTATACAAACAAAAGTAATTCTAATATATTGACTGATATTAAGATATTACATTTTTGAAAGCCTTTTTTCCTTTAGTTTGGACAATTCTTCTAGTCCAGGAAAATCATTCCCATTTTATAGAGAAGAACACTGAGGCCAGAATATAGGAGTACCTTTTCCAGAAATGGAACACCCCAGAAAATGACAACTTTTCACCATGAACCCAAATCCATTTTTGGTCATAGCAATGAATATTTACTGAATTTGTGTGTCAGGCAAATACTCTGCCTAAAACACTGTGGTAGGTACCAGGGAAAACAGAATCCCTGGTTTTAAGGTTCTGACAATTTTCTCTCAAGCAGGAGACAGGAGTATTCTGATATTATACATGGTGTGTCTCCTGTTTTTTTAAAAAAAAATTAACATAAAATAAAATAATAATATATATATTTGGGGATTTGAATTTTTAAAAGACAAGTCCATTACAATGTACTACTTCAACGTACATATTTTCAGTTTAATTCAATTACTTAATTGCCAATATAGTTCCAGCTGAGATTTCAAACAGTTGTTCCAAAAAAAAAAAAACTGTCTTGTGGAAAGAAACGCCTAGAAATTCAAAAGACGCTGTGTTCTCTTGGGATTCCCTTTATTCAGAACAGCCTCTTTCACTTTCTTCGACAATTTAAATTGTATTAAGCCCTTCAATAAGTGAAAAGAAAGGCTTATAAAAAAGACATAAAATAGTAACAAAGATTCCAAATGCATCTAGATCTCCTACTTTACCTTTGCATATTTTTTAAAGTTAAAGCATACAATTACATCAAATATTTATTGATTCTCAAAATGTATCCCTTTCATTTATTGTATAAAATGTATTAGCATGAACAAATATTGAAATGCCACTTTATCTTAATGAATGTGGGATTATAATTCATTAATGTGATATTAATCCTAATTTATGATCATTTTAATTTATGTGCATTTTAATATTTCCATTAGCATTTTTATTAAAAAATTTGAATAATATATACTTCATGGAAGTTTCCATTCACATACAAAGAGTTCTTGAGACACAGAAGGGATCACTATGTATATTTTTGCCCACAAAATTTTGTTAATTAACAAACTATTGCATTTCGTGTCATTATTATTTATGTTAAAACTTATTTGTGCCATATTTTCTTCTAATTACCAATAGCCTCTGATTATTAAATGGTATTACAATTTTATTTTTTAATGCTCCCTTGTGTTTAAAAATAACTAAGGGAAGTAACTAATGATAAAAAAGAAGCATCGGTTTTCTCGGTTTGGTTTTTTGTTGTTGTTGTTGTTGTTGTTTTTGAGACAGAGTCTTGCTCTGTCGCCCAGGCTGGAGTGCAGTGGTGCGATCTCAGCTCACTGCAAGCTCCGCCTCCCGGGTTCACGCCATTCTCCTGCCTCAGCCTCCTGAGTAGCTGAGACTACAGGCGCCCGCCACCGCGCCTGGCTAATTTTTTGTATTTTTAGTAGAGACGGGGTTTCACTGTGGTCTCGATCTCCTGACCTTGTGATTCATCCACCTCGGCCTCCCAAAGTGCTGGGATTACAGGCGTGAGCCCCTGTGCCCGGCGAAGCATAGGTTTTTGAAAGAACAAAACACAAAGCTAAGATTCCGGTTTCTCTAATTATATAGTTTCTCTAACTATATGAACTATATAGTTAGAGAAATGAGTGAAGAAATTCACTCATTTATTTGTGTTTCAGTTACTTTGCCTAGAAGACAGGGATAAAGCATCTATGTGCAGAATTGATTTTAGAAACTGAGACCATCCAGCTATCTGAAAATTATTAAAACAGAGAAAGAAGAGGCACTATTAAGTGTCCATTTTTCCTTCATGTCACATTCGGTCATATGCAACTATCTGAAAACACTGTGATAATCCCAGTTCCAATGTAAGTGAAAGCAAATTCTCAAGACTCCCTTCAAAAATAGCTTTTAAACATATAGCACTTAAAAAAAAATGAGGTATATACTTCCTCTTGCTTTCAGAAATTTTACTTTCAGCTTATCTAAGTAAAATCCAGATCCTGGGGCCAATGATAATCTCAGAACAGAATATTGTATATACGAATGTTCATTTATTTCATCCTATTATTTGTATCACACACACTGACACACACAGTCATGTATATACTCATGACTCAAGGCATGTACCTGCACATGACTTGTTCAGGTGACCAACTTGATAATACAAGAAAAGACTGGAGGTGTGCAAAACCAGCAATTTACAGAGAGCAGTTACCGAGGCTGCAGGTCTGGCCCTCGGAAGTATTCAGGATACATGGTTACAAGTTGTAGCTTTTTCTGTCAGTCTTCACCTAAGTGTGTCATATCCTGTTCACTTAATGCAACAACACTGCCCCGTCAATGTACCCCACCTAAGAACTCCCTCTCTGAGATTATGGAGCCAAAGATACCCAAGTGCACTGAATGTTCACATACTGTGCATCATTTAGAACAGGGATGCCCAATTTCTGGGCCGTGAACTAATTCTGGTCTGGACCTCAGGGCAGGAGGTGAGCAGCAGGTGAACTAATATTACTGCTTAAAAAAATACTCTGGACTGTTTGGTATAAACCAAAATGCTTTTAAAATGATTTTTTAAAAGGTCAAGGAGAAAAAAAATAGTGTTATTTTCAACTTACTGATACACTTATTTAAAGTTATTATGATTAGCTACCCTTTATGGGTCACTACGTGTATGATAAGGACTATGTGAATCACTTCCCATATAATCATTTCCTTTTTAGAAACATAAAATGAGCTAAGAACGTTTCATGTGAAACATACAAAACACAGAGCGGATACATGGTTACAAGCTGCTGTTTTTTTCTGCTGCTCTTCACATAAGTGTGTTGTACTTTGTTCACATAACAACAACACTGCCCTGTGAACATATCCACCCAGAATCCTTTGTCAGACCAGCAGAGGCATTAGATTCTCATAGGAGCAGGAACCCTGTTGGGAACTACATATGCATGGGATCTAGGTTGCATGCTCCTTATGAGAATCTAATGCCTGATGATCTGAGGTAGATTCGTTTCATCTGGAAAGCAAAATCCCACCTTCTCCAGTCCGTAGAAAAATTGTCGTCCACAAAACTGGTCCTTGGTGCCAAAACGGCTGGGGAAGGGTGATCTAGAGGAACGAGTGCCATCTCTTCCAAGGGCTGCTTCTGCTAACCAGAGCAGGATCAGAATCACATGCAATCCTGCCTGGGCAGGTAGGACTCACTCAGCTGGCTGTGGTACAATAAGACCACATTCATTCATTCAATAAACCCCATGCTCTTCTCCGTCTTAGGGATGGAGGTAGAATAATAAAAAACACAGACAAAGTCCCTGCTCTCAAAATACCATAATTTTGTGGGAGACCGAAACAAACAGAAAATTTATGGGAAATAGAGCCTTTAATATATTAATATTATTAATAATTAACTACATAGTAATATATTGTTAATATTTGTAATTAATACATACAATTATGGTTATTATTAATGTGTTGACTACTTATTACCTGGTAAATTTTTCATAATTATGATGTTATTCTCACAGCAAACTAGAAACCATTTCTTCATTTTACCAATGAGATGATTGAGATTCAGAGATTTTCACACAACTTTTCCAGAGAGTTTATAATCTGCAAGTAGCAAACTTAATGGCACAAGCTTTCGAGTTCATTTCTGGATTCAAACGCATGCTCTAAGGGCTATGCTAAGAAAGGAACTGAGGGCTGTGAGAGCATACAGACATTTTACATAACCCAGAAAATAGGGTATAGAGGGACAGAAAGTCTACCCCAAAGAAGTAATGATTAAAACTTCAGAGGCAGGAGAATCATTGAACCCAGGAGGTGGAGGTTGCAGTGAGCCAAGATCGTGCCATTCCACTCCAGCCTGAGCAACAGAGCAAGACTCTGTCTTGAAAAAAAAGAAAAAAGAAAGAAAGAAAAAAAAACTTCAGATCTCAACATTGGAGAAAACATGTGCCAAGCGTAGGGAATCCAGAGATGAGAGAGAGCATAGTATGGGAGAGAAACTAATAGAGCAACGAATTGAGAAAAAGAAAGGTAATAAGAAATAGGAATGAGAGAGCAAGACAGGGGCCACATTATACAGAGTTGTGAAACCAAGATACAGGGTTCGGATTTAACTAAATGTGACAAGAGAACATAAATAAATGGTTTCAAAAAGTTGTGACATGATAATAGTTTTGTTGTAGTATATTGCAGTGGTTACAATGTCTGCTTACAAGCAAACATTATAGAAGCAAAGAGAAAGGGGAGGTTGGAAAAAGAAAACACAGACACCAATTCTCAAAGCTGCCTTAATTCTGATTCTCAAGGCCAGCCTAGCATCCAGGATCCGGCATGTTTACAACCAGATGAATCCCCAAACCCTCTGGCCACCCACTGTAGCCTGGTTGGAGGAGCAGAGAGTATCAAGTAAGCCTTCAATTTCAGGAATCCTAACAGGACTGCTACATAATTGAGCTGAATTGTGTGTATCAGCACCATTACACCCTCATCATCTTCCATATATTTGCATAACACCTTCCAATTAAAAGACAAGATTTTACTATAAAAGTTTCATGGGAAGAATCATTTGCATTTCGTTCTCCTTTGTATTTCCTCTGCCTAGTAAGGTGTCTGGCCTATTGTTGGAAGCTCAGTAAATATTTGTGGAGTAAAGTGAAAATAAAGGAATGGAAAGAAAGGATATTTTTCCATTTATTTTCAAAACAATGATTTTAAAAAGAAGACAAAGGAATTTAGAAAAATAAGTCCTAGGGCCCTAAAATCTTACGTAAGATAAATGCAGAGACCTTGAATTTCCTCAAGTATGTATTCAAATTTAGCATCCAACATGGGAATTGAGACATTTTAAAGGGGCTGATGGAAGAAAAGGTGGGTAGGTGATAGACAGATGGGTAATAGATGAATAATGGATGATAAATGCCAATTATCTTGTACACAGACATCATTGCTTTCGAAATCAGAGTAAGAACCCTGGTCTTCAATATCATTCATATCCTTCTCAAGGTTGCACATACTGATTGTGAAAAAAAATGCAAATTACTTTTTAATCCTCTCACACAGGATTCTTCACGAACCTAAAGTAATCCTAGGACAACGGCACCAAGAGTAGTTAAATTCTCCTTTGTGGGTAGCTATCTTAATACCAAATTATGACTCAGTTACCAGAGAAGATCAAACTGGGCCACTCTGCCTACCTCTTCCTCTAGAATAAGATGAGGATTGGGATTGAGTAAATTACAAGGGAAATTGTTCCACATCTGAAAATCAGGTAGCTCTGACATCAGAACTCATTTTGAAGTTTCACTCTATCAAGAAGGACATCATGGGAAAGTTTCTCCAAGTACCTAAGGGCCAGACATGGTGGTTCATGCTTGTAATCCAAGCACTTAGAGAGGCTGAGGCAGACAGATTGCTTGACCCCAGGAGTTCAAGGCCAGCCTGAGCAACAAAGTGAGACCCTGTATCTACAAAAAAATAGAAAAAATTAGCCAGGCATGGTGGTGCATGTCTGTAGTCCCAGCTACCCAGGAGGCCAAGGTGGGAAGATGATGTGAGCCTGGGTGTCGAGGCTGCAGTGAGCCATGATTGTACCACTGCACTCCAACCTAGGTGACAGAGTGAGACCCTGTTGCAAAAACAAAAAAAAAAGTAAAGTAAAGAAAGAAATAAAAAGAAACATATAAGTTACTGGGGAGAAAACCTACATCTTTTAGAACCCAAAGAGTTAACAGGGGCCGGGTGCGGTGGCTTACACCTGTAATCCCAGGACTTTGGGAGGCCAAGGCGGGCAGATCACGAGGTCAGGAGATCAAGACCATCCTGGCTAACACGGTGAATCCCCGTCTCTACTAAAATACAAAAAATTAGCTGGGCGGGGTGGCGGGCGCCTGAAGTCCCAGCTTCTTGGGAGGCTGAGGCAGGAGAACTGCGTGAACCCAGGAGGCGGAGCTTGCAGTGAGCCGAGATCATGCCACTGCACTCCAGCCTGGGTGACAGAGTGAGACTCCATCTCAAAAAAAAAAAAAAGGAAAGGTTGACAGGGATCGCTGCAATATGAATCTCTGTCATATACTGATCCCAATTTTTCATGAATCTGCTCACCCTTAGAAAGGAGAGCAAGCTTAGCATTCTTGAATCAAATTACATCCTAGCATTATTTTCTCCAAATCTAGCAAAGTACCTGTCAGGGATAGAGAGAGAAACTGGGTTACTGGCTATCAATCTATCAGTGAATGAATTACAATCCTTAACTCAGATCCATTCAATATCAAAGATGGGACCAGGGACTTTGACATGATACTAGTTTTGGGCCTAAGTCTCCAAAGTGATGAGCATATAGGACTTCAATCTAGAGCAGACAAATGTTTAGGCTACTAGGACAGTGAAAGGGTAGGAAGGAGAAAGAAAAGGAGGAGCCGAAGACTTCTTTGCATGTTTCTGAACTACTACCAAAAGGATCAGGAGTAAGCCTTGAAATTGACTCATGTGGCCGGGCGCGGTGGCTCATGCCTGTAATCCAGCACTCTGGGAGGCTGAGGGGGTGGATCATGAGGTCAGGAGATCGAGACCATCCTGACTAACACGGTGAAACCCCGTCTCTACTAAAAATCCAAAAAAAAAAAAAAAAAAAAAAAAACCTAGCTAGGCGTGGTGGCGGGCGCCTGCAGTCCCAGGTACTCGGGAGGCTGAGGCAGCAGAATGGCCTGAACCCGGGGGCGGAGCTTGCAGTGAGCCAAGATCGCCACACTGCACTCCAGCCGGGCGACAGAGAGAGACTCCGTCTCAAAGAAAAAAAAAGAAAAGAAAAGAAATTGACTCATGTTAACTTCCATTCAGCCTTCTTGCATACTACAGAACATCTCACAATGAATGTTACCAAAGGTGAAATAGACCATTCAAGAAACAGTGAGATGCCATCATTGTTTTCAGGGAGAACTGAACACCCACTTGTGATTGATGCTTTGGAGCTGAATAAAGCATCACGTGATGGTGGTAGATGGAATGGGAGGAGGGAGGCTTCAGGCTGCACCACATAATTTGGAAAATGCCTTTATATGCTGAAATGTTTTACTGCTACAGTCAATCTAAATAAGCCAAATATAGTTCTCTCATTCAGTCCTTCCATTCTTAACAAGTTGCAGAAACAAATTACATCATAAAATTAAAGCTAGGCAATAAGCATACGAACACCCCAAAATTTTAGTTAAAATTAAGTTTGGAATATGCAATGACCCTCATGATCACATAGTCTAAGGAAACAATATTTCTGTGAAGTAAAAACACTTCTCAAGGTAATTCTCATATTATACCAAAGTACTCTTAAATTTGTCTTACAAAGTGAAAGGCTAAAGGAGAAATAATCCTTGATCAAATGAAAAGAACACAGTATCCGACACTGGAAATAACCTCTGCTCTACAAAAAAAAGAAAGAAAAATACTTAATATTTTATGACAGGCAAATGTGTAGCATTTGATACTTCAGACATGCTTTCCTTGCATTCTGTGTCAGCTGCTGGTGTGAGCATCGAACAGCTTGACCTGGCCATGGGGACTGGTGCCCAGAGAAATAGAAAATTGAAAACAAGCCCCAGTGAACTGCTGTTTTTGGCTGTGAACACCTGGAAAAAAGTCAAAGAATGGAATGTACTGTTTGTGCTACTCTTGTAAATGGTAAGTTCCATAAGGGCAAGCCCTCTATGTACATTATTCATCACTATACCAAACAACCAGCATAGTACTTGGCACATATTAAGTGTTCATTAAAGACTAACTTTTTGTCTCCATAAGATATCTCTCAATGTCTTACACTTTGTCAGTGATTTTACACGGATGAATGACTTAGGTGACAGAATTGGATGTAATCCATTGTGTCAGATTCCAGAACTTACACACTTTAGCATAATTTTACAAAGACCCCCAGGAAAGCATGCATAGTTAGTCTGAAGACCTCCTGATTCTCTAGAGGAGGAGTAGACAGAATAGAGAAGCCTCTCTACTTTGCTCCTGAATGGCAATAGAAATATAATATATACATTTATTTAGAAGCCATGTGTATGAAACCACATGGTCTAGGCACCTTCTGTAAACCAATCTGTCCTGTAAAATTTTGAAATAGAATAAACCTAGAAATAGAAAGGCAGTATACCCAAAAACTCAACTAATAGAAGTGCAAAGAGAGAATATTTGACAAGGAGAGGCTGGCAAGCTTTTTCCCAGGAGAATTCCCAAGCCAATGTTCATGGCCTTGGCAAATTTTCTACAATCTTCGGTCTGGACTACAGTTGTACAGGTTTGGAAACATGTGTCAGCCCTATAGCAAATCCGTTGCTTGTAGCTAGACTCCAATAAAGTTCATGAACCTCATTTTTTTATAAAACATATAATTTCTAAGATTCTGAAATACTTGTTATTATGATGAGCAAATTCTTTTTATATAAGAACCCACACACAAATGAAACCTTTTTGATAGGATTCAGAGAAAGCAGAGTTAGGTGGATTAATTCTGTAATTATGCCAGAAATTAAAATAACTCAAATATGACCATTTAATTTTTTTAAAAGGTCTTAAAAATACACCAAGAATGCACAAATTCTATGTTCTTTCTCTTTTCCTTTGCATTCTGTATTGGAAACGCCGATATTTAACCAAGCCGCCACCAAAAATGGCAACAGAAATCATTTCTTTGGATACATATTTTCTTATGTATGCTGATAACAGTCTGATTAAAATATTAAATCTTACGAGTTTGGAAATCAATGTTTCTCTAAGAAACAAAGATTTAAAAGTGTTCAGATTATGGGATCTAGAATAAGAGTCTGATAAGAAATAGAGGTAGATTGGAACAAAGATACTGAGAAATTTATTTAACCTCTCCAAGACTAATTTCCTTATTTGCAAGATATTTTAATAACAGTACCCATCCTTTAGAGTTCTTGTCATTATTAACGTTAGATAATAGATAATGCTGTTAAAGGCACGATATGTCCCAGAAACTATGATATTCAAATAAAAAGGCATATAGGATGGACTCTTACGGGGATTAAATTTAGGAAATATAATGATGAGTCTGCCCAACCTGGAATTACTTTCCAAGAAAAGTATACCTATCAGCATATTCTGGGTTAGAATTCAATATACAACATTGATTTATAGTAAAAATAAGAATCTAGCTTCTTGAATTAAATTATCTGGACAAAATCTGAGCTTAACGTCTTACATTGGGCAAGTTACTTAATAAATACATATTTGGCATGCACCCATAAAATAAGCAATGATATAAAATAAATGTGGAAGGTTTTATTTCTTGTTTACTTAATAATTATAAGCTGAGATATGGGAAGAGGGTGGTCGATGTGCATTGGGTCAGTGAGTGCCACTTGAGTGGGCAAGAGTGCGAGTGAATAGTAATAGTGAGTCAATTACTGAAAAGAGATTTAGGTGAATAACTCCAAGAGTGGATGGATGGATGGATGGATGGATGGATGGATGGATGGATGGATAGATGGATGGATAAATTGATTGATAAGAGAACTAAGAGGAAGAATATGGCTGGATGAGTGATTTTATTGGAGAATGCATGGTTGAAGGGCATGGTAATAAAGCGATGACTAAATAAATGAGATTCTCAGCCATCCTTCCATTTATGTTTCAATGCACATTAAATGTTTTAAATAAATTGATGAATAAACCAATAGATGCATTGATGAGTGGGTAGGCTGCAAGAACCACAATGTTATCACAAAAGATAGATTTGGGAAAAAAACTAACAAGTTATTCTGTCCCAGGGCATTACTCCTCATTTTGCACTAAAGCAGGCATAGGCGTTGGAAGTTAAACCTTAATTACAAGAGATTCTTCTATAAAGAGCTTTGGTACATATTTGATTTTCATCAACACAGTATCTCTTTATGAATTCCCTAACCCTCCCACCTCTCTCTCTCTTTCTCTCTTGATAGGTAGATGAATAGAAATATAGATATGTGTATAGATATGGATATAGATATCCATCCATTCTATAAAGAAAGGAGAAGTTTTTGACAAAAACCCAGTGAAGTAATAAATGATGAAAGTAAGAATAAGACTGAAAAATACACCCAAGTTTATCAGCCAAACAAAAGAAGTGCATCTTACAGAGATATGGATATTTAACACACATAACAAATATTCAGAAAATTTTCCTAAGGGTAAGTCACAGTGGAACATTAGATTGTACTGTCAAAAAGTGTGAAATCCTGAGAGAATGTTGTATCAATGCTCTTTATGTTTCAAAGAGCTTGATTAACAAGAGTACTAATAGGAGCTGAAAATATGAGATAGATTTCTGATACAGTAATCGCAATCACTCACGAAACAGGATGCATCTTGTTACTCAAATAAGCGACAATAGCACAGCGGGAAGGAACACAGTAGATAACCAAATAACAGTCATCTACTATGAAATTCCATATTTATAAAGGGAGTATGGGGCAATCAAAATGCTGTGAACTTGGAACAGAATTGCAATTGAGGTTAAAAAAAAAAAAAGACATACATAAAACTGGAGTTTCATTTGGGCCATAAAATAGGAGGGTGACAATGGCACATCAGGTTTTTTCCTGAGTCAAAATGCCTGATATTAACTTAGCTGTGTTGCTTACTCCTACTTCTTAAGCAATAAACGGTCTCATTTAAAGCTTTGGAAGAACGCAGAAGCTTGTGACAAAAATCCCTGCTTCACAGAAATAATCACATTTTGAAGTTTCAGTCATGATTACTCAATGAATGGATGAGTAGGCTGATGGATGGATAGGTGAAGGGCTAATCAGATAGATGAGATAATTGGGATGAAGAGAATGGATAGACAAATGGTTTTACTGAGGAATGTATGGGTGGATGAAAGAGAATGAGAGCATCACTAAAGAAATTCTCAAACATCCTTCCTTTTAGATAAGTGAAAATCAAAAGACCTGGGTTGAATTACAATGACCAGATATGATCTTGGACAAGTCACTTACATGTTTTAATATTAATTTCCTCTTATTCAAATGTTATTAATAAGGCCATCAGCACCACAGTCAAAAATCTTCTCAGATTATCATACAGATAATATATACATGAAAGCTTTTTTATAAAACTACTCTCTCAAATATCATTACCCCTATATAGCTTGACTTCCATATGCGTGGGTCCTGCATTCATGTATTCAAACGACCACAAATAGAAAATATTTTTAAAAAGAAAACAATTTTTAAAACACAGCAATAAAAACTAATATTCAATTTCTTAACAAATATGGTGTAACAACTATTTACATAGCATTTATATACTATTGTATATGATAAGTACAGGTTGAATATCCCTTATGCTAAATGCTTGGAAACAGAAGTGTTTCAGATTTTGGATTTTTAGAAAACTTTAACAATTTGCATAGACATAATGAGATATCTTGGGATGAGACTCAAGTCCAAACTCAAAATTCATTTATGTTTCATATACACATTATACATACCGCCTGAAGGTATTTTATACAAGATTTTTAATAATTTTGTGCACCAGTCACATGAAGTCAGGTGTCAAATTTTCTACTGGTGGAATCATCTTGGTAATCAAAAAGTTTTGAATTTTGAGAGATTATGGATTTCAGATTTTCAATTAGAGATGTTCAATTTGTCATCTAGATTATTTAAAATAGACAGGAGGATGTACATAGGTTATATGCAAATCCTATGCCAGTGTTTACAAGTAACTTGAGCATTTGTGGATTTTGGAATCCTTGGTGACTCCTGGAACCAACCTCTTATGGATACTGAAAAATACCTATTATGTAGATTTGGAAATGGTGCCGAGAATGCCATCAGGTCATTCTAATTAAACGCTAATAATGTAGCCTGCACCACTGAAAAGTGTGTGGTGTGTTTGTGTGTATGCACGTGTAGGTTTCTCCCTTCTCCATTCCACAAACAAAACTTGAAATTTGGCTGAAAAATAAAAACCAGACAAAACTTCAAAGGAAACCTGAAAACCAAAGATGCCCTCTCACTCTTTCACACTAAATAGATCTTTCACACATAAATAAAACTGTTGGAAATATGTATTACTCCTACATTAATAATAATAGTAATATTTTATGAAAATAGAGTAATTTGTTCCATTTCTAATCAAAACCAAAAATAATCCTTTCAAGCCCCCTGTTACAGGCTAAATTATTTTCCATCAAAATCCGTATGTTGAAGCCCTAACCCCTAATAACTCACAACGTAACAAGATTTGGAGACAGGGCCTTTAAACAAAAGTGATTACGTTAAAATAAGGCTGTTAGGTTCCTCATCCAATCTGACTGGTGTCTTTATAAGTAGAGGTAATTTGAACACATATGGAGAGAGCAGGGATGTGAGTGCACAGAGGAAAGACCGTGTCAGGACACAGAGAGAAGGCAGCTGTCACAAACCAAGGAGAGAAGTCTCGGAAAATAGCAAACCTGCTGGAACTCTGATCTTGGACTTCTAGCCTCCAGCACCACGAGAAAACTAATTTCTGTTGCTTAAGCCACCCAGTCTGTGGCATTTTGGTAATGCAGCCCAAGCAAGCTCATATGTCTTCGTAAAGCATACTAAGTAATTATCAACGAATACCTTATAGATGCGAGATGATGGCTGCAGTTTGCAGCGATACTATGCATAGGTATGATTCTAGGTGTGGTAGGTGGAATAGTATCCATTCCCTAATTCCCAGACTTGTAAATATGTGCTTTACCTGTCAAGAGAGATTTTGCAGATGTGACTAAATCAAGCACATTAAGGTAGGGAGACTTTTTTTTTTTTTTTTTTCTGGATTATCCAAGTAAACCCAACCTAATCACATGGATCCTTAAAAGAAAAAGGTTTTCTCTTGTATTCAGAAGAAGATCTGACTGCACAATAGTCAGTGAGATGTAACCTTCCTGACTTCGACAATGCAAGAATGATGCCACTAGCCAAGAAAAGTGTGGGGTCTTCCAGAAGGCTGACAAAGCAAGGATCCAGATTTTCCCCAGAGGTGCCAAAAAGAAACACAACCCAATCAGACACCTTTATCTTGGTCCCGTGAGACCTGTGTTGGACTTCTGACTGACAGAATTATAAGATCATACATATGTTTTATTTTAAGCCACTAAATTTGTAATAATTAGTCACAGCAACAACAGAGAGCCAATACACTATTTTCAATTAATATAAGTAATAGAATTGTTGACGTGTTGATACGTTTAAGATGAAGTAGCTAGTGACTTTGGGTAAGCCTCGTATTCTTTCTAACTGTACCTTCCTTCCTTTGTAAAATAAGAGAAGGGGTACTAAATTACTTTTCAGATGTTTTCTAACTCAAATAGCCTGTGAATATTTGGACACAGCCTTCCTATTTGCATGGCTACACTTGGAAAATATACTGCCACCACAGCTACCCAGATATAGAAGAAAATCTATTCATGTGACTCTTCAGCCATTTCTTCAAGAATACTAATTGAGAGTATCCCTATCCTAGATATATTATATTCATTGTCTATTATTTCATTTAATTATCATGACCCTATGAGGCACATACAAAATTCTCATTTTACATATTCCAGAAACTGAAGATTTGAGATTTAATTGTTTGCTCAATATCACATGTAGCAAGTGATAGAAAAAAATGATTCAAACCCAAGACTATTTGCTTCTCAAGCACATGCTTGTTTTATTGTTTCAATATTGCACACCAGAATCAGGTATGGGACAGAAAAAAATATAAGTCAGCTCCTGAAATCAAGGACTCCACTGTTCACAAAACTAGGTGTTCAGTGTTTTCTTTTTAAAGATACATTTTGCATATTCCCTGTTTGCTCAATAATAGTCTTGCGAAGTTAAATCCAAGGTAAGAATTTTCATCACTGCGGCAGGGAGTGACCTCTGAAAATCTGTAATACCCAATTAACACCGCAGGGTCTGACGTCCCCATACTGCCCTGTGGAGAGGAGGCTAAGGATTGAGGTGAGTGATGAAGTGAACAGAACTTTCCCTTTCAAGAAGAACAAGCTTTTGGGAAATCTAGCAAACTTAGAAATTGGAGGTAGAAAGGTGGAGGCGGGGCGGGGAGGGGGGCGCCGGGCATTTGCAGAAAACAATGACAAGATGAAGAATTACTAGCTGTACTTTGCAAATCAGATCCTATCAATGGGAAATACCTATTCCAGAGATCATATATTAATACTGCCCCTTAACAAATATACAGATGAAAACTTTCTCTGCACATTCAACAATATCAGTAATATAATGGCACTGATTCGGTACAAAATAGATGCTGAATATATAATTCTGAATATACGAAAAAACTCGACTCTGTCTCATTTCTTCCTCCAAGTACTTCTATATATTTGAGATAGAAAAAAAAAGATGGATATGTTCATTCGTGACTTCTTCATCCACTCTGATTATTAAAAACGTTGTGTCGACCGGGCGCGGTGGCTCACGCCTGTAATCCCAGCACTTTGGGAGGCCAAGGTGGGAGGATCACAAGGTCAGGAAATCGAGACCATTCTGGCTAACACGGTGAAACCCCGTCTTTACTAAAAATACAAAAAATTAGCCAGGCGTGGTGGCGGGCGCCTGTCGTCCCAGCTACACGGGAGGCTGAGGCAGGAGAATGGTGTGAACCCGGGAGGCGGAGCTTACAGTGAGCCGAGATCGGCGCCACTGCACTCCAGCCTGGGCGACAGACCGAGACTCCGTCTCAAAAAAAAAAAAAAAAAAATGTTGTGTCGGCTGGGCGTCCTGGCTCACGCCTATAATCCCAGCACTTTGGGAGGCCAAGGTGGGCGGATCACCTGAGGTTAGGAGTTGCAGACCTTTCTGGCCAACATGGTGAAGTCCCTGTCTCTAATAAAAATACAAAAATTAGTTGGGCGTGGTGGCGCATGCCTGAAGTCCTAGCTACTTGGGAGGCTGAGGCAGGATAACTGCTTGAACCCAGGAGGCAGAGGTTGCAGTGAACCGAGACTTTCATGCCCCTGCACTCCAGCCTGGGCAACAGAGCAAGACTCCATCTCAAAACATAAGTAAATAAATAAATAAAATAATAATAATAATGTTGTGTCTGACCTGATGAACTCAGGTCACTATTAAATTGTATGGCCTCTTTAAACTTCTTTGTATTGATTAGATATGCTAATTTTATTTGCAATGAAAAGTTGTCAGCACTACTAACACAGACACTAATAGATATGGAAAGGAGAGGGAATAAAAGTGGCAAAAAGCTCACCTTGGCAGGAGTTAGGAGAGAGTATTTGCTTTCTGCCATATTAGTTATTTACTTTCAATATTGGTGCATTTGAGGAGAGGAAAAATATTGGGAGACACGTTATTAATGTAAAAAACTGTCAGAGACACCAGAGGGAGACTCAGATTCCAAAAGATTTCTTTAAATGATAAATATGTAGACTTCACTTTGTCATATTATGAAGTGCTGACATTAAATAAATTGATTTTTAATTATTTTTGCATGCGAGAACTGAGGGTACTTTGAAAGTGACCTTGTGCCAGGATAAAGGCTTGATGCAGTTCAACATTGCACAAATTATTTACCTATTTGTGTGTGTGTGTGTGTGTGTGTGTGTGTGTGTGTGTCTGTCCTTGCAAGGTGGGAGCAGGAGGAGAGAACTGGAGAGAGAGGATGGAAGGATGGAATGCTGCTGTGTTCCTGCTGGCTGAGTTTCAATCATCTATAGGTAAGGTTTTTAAAAATACCTGGTCATTTTCTTCAGGATGCAGGACAATCTTCTGGATGGCCTTGAACCAACTCAGTTCTCCCTGCTTTCTCTCCTGCACTGTTCAAGAATAACTGTAGAATGTGATGGGAATGCAACATCCTGAGATATGGAAAGACTGGCCAGACAGCCTGGGGTCTGTTCCTGTTCCTGCTACAAACAAGATGTCCTTCAACACTTGAGCCTAGTGTGTCCTGTGCCCCAGGGTATAAATCCTAAGGCAGACTATTTTCTGGAGTCCCTTGGTAGCAGTACAAGTAGGGCATGCACACACGAGACTTCATCCACCCGGTGCAGCATTACTGAGCCTTGGAGATAGGCTCATCATGAATCCTAGGTCTCTGTTATCCCTTGCTGCCTATCTGTAAGTAACAAATCCACATGTTGTAGCTTGTTATGTGTGTGGACGTTCCATCTCACCAGACTCAGGCCAGGAGTAAAAGTACAGTGAAAAGACGCAGTGAACTGAAGTGGTACCTTGTACATAGTGAACCTTCTTTGCACAGGGTGCTGAACAATTCTGGCAAGAAGTAAAGCTGTAAGGTTGGTGAGAAGATCTTCCCTACATCTACAGGAACTACTTCTGTCAGGACTTTAGACCTGAGCTCTGGAAGAAACAGGAGTGTCAAGAGTAGCAGGACTCACAGAATGGTCCATAGACCCCTGGCGATCTCTAAGACTCTTCCCAGGCATCCAGGAGGTCAAAGTTATTTACCTTTTTTTTTTAAACTGTACTGACATTTGTACTGATGTACATGTAATGATGGGTACAACTGCTGCCACCTCAGTACCAATCAACACAGTGCCACCAACTGTACTAAGAGTCATAGAACTCTTCATTACTCATTCTCAGGATTAAAAAAAAAAATCCAGTTTCACATAAGAGTGTCTTTCATCAGGCAGTAAAAAATATTTTTATTATAACAGGGTCAGTAATTCACCTAAGACCACCATGCAAAGAATTAACTTGTCAGAATGACTTCAGTTCTAGTGTTCTTTTCTCTCAATGCATTAAAGATGATTATTTTATCATTAAAAAATATTTTTATTAACTCTTAGCCCTATGTACTTACATTTGTCTAATCTGTGATGAAAAGGGAGTACACACAAACCACTGCTGGAACATACCGAACTGTGAGTGTCGACTCAAGAGTGTAGCCTGATTGTTTCATTTGTAAGCTGAACTAACCACTTTATTCGTAAAACCTCATGTTCTTGAAAAAAACAACTGAAAGCAAACTATGGCTATTGTGACTTCTATATTTAGCAGATACTTTATCTAAAATAAATAAAACTATCTTATGCTTTTAAAGATAATCAATCATAGTTACCCACATCAAAATCGGAGCATTCTAGAAAATATTCAAATTTCAGAAAATCTGGATCTGTCCCTGAGATAGAAACTTCTAAATACTTAAATATTTTTCTGTGAAATGCTGATGTTACGAAATATGATTTTTTTGATATTGTATAATAAAATCTGGAAGTTCTACATAGCTCAGTAAACCAGTATTTTCCAAACACATGATGTTAGAAAATTATTAATCAGCAAAAGAGCCATTAAAAGTGCAAAAGAGCAGGGCATGGTAATCCAAGCACTTTGGATTTTGAGGTCATGGGCTGGCCGCAGTGGCTCATGCCTTTAATTCCAGCACTTTGGGAGGCTGAGGCGGGAAGATCACGAGGTCAGGAGTTCAAGAACAGCCAGGCCAACACGGTGAAACCCCATCTCTACTAAAAAATACAAAACTTAGTTGGGCATGGTGGCATGTGCCTGTGATCCCAGCTACTAAGGAGGCTGAGGCAGGAGAATTGCTTGAACCCGGGAGGCGGAGGTTGCAGTGAGCAGAGACCGCACCACTGCACTCCAGACTGGGCGACAGAGCAAGACTCCATCTGGAAAAAAAAAAGAAAATTAGAGATCATATCAATTCTGAACCAACTCTTCAGAGGCAAATGAAATATGTAGCCGAAGTTGTCCACGAAATAATATGAAGTATCAATTTCTCTTGTGTGTGCACACAGCCCCAGTAATTTAGGACAGATTTTCCTACTCACAGGACAGAAAGAATCCAGTCCTTTGATAACAAATGTTAGCTATCTACCAAATCAATACTGTAGTGCACTTTAAAGAAGTAAACAGCCTGCATCCCTAAATATGTTTCATGCAAATTTTGTGTAGAAAACAATCACCTTCCAGAACCCCCAGGGTGTCCAAAAGAAAGAAAAAAAAATAGAAAAAAAAAATCACCTTCTAAAGATATTTTTATTGTATGAGGAATTCATGTTTAATGTAGAATACACAGCAAATTAAATAAGCATACAGGGCAAAATAAAACACTCCACCCAGAGGCAACCACCTCTGTTTATTATTTATATAAAGAGCCACATAAAGAGAGAATTATGCTATACCTGGAACAGTACTTTATACACTATTTTGCATCCTGCTTTTTTTCACTTTACTGTTTTTAGATAATGACATGCCATTTTTATGTATAATTTGTATGTAAATAATATACACGTGAAAAATTTTTTTATGGAAGTTCTTTTTAGAGCTCTATTGATGAGAGGGACTTGGATTTTCATAACCATTCCCACTACTGTCCTATGTCGAGGCCACTTTCACTTTGTCATGCTTATAACTAATGCTATGTCCAGCTTTTTTGATCCAGAAGCTATGAAATGTAGATTCATTCACATGGAAGAAATATAAAATCCAGGCAACGATATAAATGTCTTTTTAAAACTCTAAAATTTATAAATCATATACAAATGTATGCAATTTTGGAGGAGTGGGGTATTTTTAAACTTTATTCTTATTGAGAATAGATTAATATAGTTCAAAGTACATGTGATAATTTAATACATTCATATAATTTGTAAAGAATAATTCACTGTACTTGGGATATCCATCACCTTAAATATTTGTATTTTCCTTATGTTAAAACCATTCAAATAATTTATGCAGTCTGGCAAAATATAATTGCCCACCTTCTAACAGTTGAGAAATGAATAATAAAGCTTATTGACAGGTAATAAAATCCATTAAGTGTCATGTTTCTACCAATACTTCATATATGATATTAAGCTCTATCAATGCTGTCTTATATGTTGCTTCATGTTATTTTTCCCACAAACCTGGGGAATTCTTCTGACAATGAAGGAAATGAGGATTAGAGGATTAGAGGATTAGAATACAGGTGTCTTCATTCCAAATTCAATGCCTTTCATTCCACCATTGGTCAAACACTCAATAAGTGTTTTTATGTATAAAAAAATTATCTGGATTAAAATTAATTGATAATGGATACCCACTCTCAATCTTTTTGGTCCTCAGTGTCATCACTGATAACTTTTGCCATTAATAACCAATAAAAGTAGCAGTGTGATGTTTGGGAAAAAATTATAGGGTTGGCATTACAAAACATGGGTCTGAAAGCTTCAGTGTATGACCACAGCAAAGTCGAATTTGTTTTGTTTTAATTTAATGAATATTTTAGATATGAGGAAATAAACTCCTCCCTCTTTGAACTGTTGTGAATAAGTGAAATACTATATGTCAAATATACAACATAAAGTTAGCATATTCAAGTTCCCTGCCCAGAATATCCTGAGGTGAATATTATCTGAGGTTATTATGAAGCCCTGGCAATTTACATGGCTAGCGGATATACACACACACACACATATATGTATATATGTATATATACACATATATATTTAAATAAAAATACATATATCTCTCATATATGTATATATAAATATATCTAATATATTTAAATATATATACATATATATCTCTTTAGAACTGGGTAAACTTCTGCATGCATCAGAATCATAGGTGTCAGAATCATGAGTATCAGAATCATGAGTAAAAACACAGATCACTGGGCCCTCTCTAGCAATTCTGGGATGGAACATAAAAAACTTGCATTTCTAAGAAGTTCCTGGGTGACGCTAATATTGTTGATCTAGGCACCACACTATGAGGACCACTGACTTCGAGATCAAAAAGTTATTCCTTTCCGTGGTTGTTGTGTTGTCATTTTGATCCTGATACTCTAAGTCAGATGGTATTATTTGGCAATGCCACTTTTAATAAGTGGTTCAAAATGTTTCCATTAAGGAATAATCAATTTTAGTTTCCACACATTTTTGGGGACTTTTGAACATTCACGTCTATGTTGAGATATATGCAACCCAACCCTTTAACAATTATTTATAATACTTCTACTGTCTGCCCAGCATATAGGTTCTCATCGCATCATCTTGTTAGAGGCCATGGCAGATTCCTATTCCTCTTATAGAGTTAAATATCAGGCCAAAGTTACCTGCTCACCCAGATCCACAGGTACACGATATTTAATAACAAAATTCCTTCCCCACGTCTGATCCCTACATTCACTACTGAAAGTTGTTGAAAATAATAAGCTTGCTAGTTTTCATCAGTGTGTTCTCATGTGAAGGTCAAAGAGCATCATACTCAAAAATTGCACTTATAAATATATAGGATCTTGGTGATTGATGGAACAACATAATCAGAAGAAATGAATATTAGTTTTTTTTTTTTTTAAAAAAAAAGACTTAAACACTTAAACTAAAAACCTTCTTATCCATGCAGTCATCTTTAGTTACTGCAAGTCTAAAATTCAACCTTCTATTTTTAGCATCGACTCCTGTTTGGGCAGAATAAATCAATAAATAAAAACTATTTAAATAAAGAGCTGTTAATTGTCCTAAGGAGGATTATTTGTAAGACATTCTTAATGTAGGATTTCCATAGAGTTGCTAATTGTTCCGTACTTTGAAATTCATTGTTCTGAGAATGAGATGTGGTTGGTAATGTAAATATCAACCAGGTAGAGGGTGTTACTCTGTATTAGCATCCACATTATTATTCAGTCATAATTAATACGCTCATAAAATAAAGTGTTGACAGTACTCCTATTCAATCATATAGCATATGTTTACAGTCTCACACATTGAGGTGCACACATAATTACAATATATGTGTGAGAGAAATTGCTGAGGCAGTCCAAGAAGCCGTGCTTAGGCTAATTGAAAACTACCATTGTCCAATTAAAGCAGGTGAGACCACAGGGTGGCAACACTGTCAAAAGCCTATCAGACATGGCCACACTGGTTAAATTACAAGACAGAATAAAATAAGAAGAACAAACAAGGTTTTGTTTTTCTTATTATGGTTGTTTTAATAGAACACTGATCAGCTAATGGCAGTCAGGATACTCATTGTTTCTCCTTACCCCAGTCAAGAAATTAATCTCAATAGAATACTATATCATTACAGAAAATATCAAGTAGCTCAAAAGCACAACCCATGTCTACTAAAAATACGAAAAAAAAAAAATAGTGCATGGTGGTGGGCACCTGTAGTCCCAGCTACTAGGGAGGCTGAGGCAGGAGAATGGCGTGAACCCGGGAGGGGGAGCTTGCAGTGAGCCGAGATCGCACCACTGCACTCCAGCCTGGGCAACAGAACAAGACTCCGTCTCAAAAAAAAAAAAAGAAAGAAAGAAAAAAAAAAAGCACAAGGCTTACCTTTCACCAAAATTGATGCTATCTGAGGGAGGAGAAAAATTATTTTTACTGTTAGAGACGCGACTTTGATGGCTTTAGAGAAGCTAAAGCAGTGTGCTATTATAATTTGTTTTATTTAGACCTCATTAGGAAATAATTAATGCATCATGTGTAATTACAGAAGAATCACTCCACACTCATTTCAAAGCATCAAGCAACATGAATTTCAAGGCGAGTTTAAAGTAGGGTCATTCATCTGCAAGAGCACAATATACTACTCCTTTGAGGAAATGTATGTTATAAAATGTTAAATTCAAGACTCATAGTAAATATCCACTTACTCCGTAAATGATTTGACTTCTGAAGTATTTATTTAAGCAGGAAACAACAAAGCAAAACAAAGTCTCTAACATTATGATTTCAAAGGTGACTCCGACCAGTATCAGGTCAGAAAGTAGCAGAGAAAAGAGGAAAAGATGGAGAAAGAAGAATGCAATAAACATATATTAAGAATCTACTATATACCATATACTGTTCAAATTGCTTTACATACATTACTTCATCCTTATTATACCTCCACAAGGTCATTTTTATTTTTCTCATTTAATCGATGAGAAATCTGAGTTACAGAGTAGTTAAGTAACCTGCTCCAAGCCACACAAGCTAATAAGAAGCAGAATCATAAAATGCTGGTCTGGGACTCAGAAGGGATGTGTGTGTGTGTGTGTGTGTGTGTGTGTGTGTGTGTGTGTGTGTGTGTGTGTGTATACATTTACCTTACAAGTGGGAAAATAAAATCTGTGTTCCAAATATGGGAAGAATGAAATAGAGTAAACATTCATTGAGGTTTGATCCTTCGGCAGATAATTTAAATCACAAGACAAAAAATAAGAAAACAGATATTTGAACCCAAGTATGCCTGACAGCAGCCCATTAATCTCCAATACTTCCCATTCCTTTCCAAAGTCTTCTGATTTATTTATAGACAGTTTTTCTTCCTGTCTTTGTAACACCTTCTAAATTAACACCCTGATCTGTGTCCTTGTTAGCTATTTTTCTAAAGGGTCAGCTCCTGAATTCACCAACAGATGAAAACCATTAGGTGGTAGAAGGACTTTTTTATATCCTTAGGTTTCTATGACACCTGACAGATGGAGCATATGCCCACAAACGACCCAGCATTTAAACAATTGTTGTCTGTGCAACAGAGACAGGCAGAATGCAGTGTGCTCAGTCACAGGAGGCACTATTAAAGGATTCATAATTTTGATTCAATAGATTCCATTATTTCTTTTGTGAGTCTACATGAGTCTCTTTAATAGTAACAGCAATTTTATGTAGACTCACACTGGAGACTGGCATCTAGGGTGTGCTGAGCTAATGGCAAGGTTTGAGAGGAAAAATGGCTACAAAAGGTCTCATTTAAGATCTTATGCACTTTTTATTTGAAGTGGCTAATTACTGCCATTGAACTCTGTCATTCATACCTTTCATGACAATTTCAAGGATAAAGAGTGAAAAACAACAGACACATTAGAAGGCATTGCATGAGTCATTGCCTGTTATCTGAGTGCTCCACCAGTTAGCCTTGGAGATCATTCATATTCATTTCTCTCCTCTTTTCATTTTGCCTTGATTCACTTGTCATGTAATTCAATATCCTTGTACAGTAGAAAGAGTACGGGTTTTGAAGTCATTCAGTCCTCAACCCAAATCCCAGCTTTGTGATTTAAACATCATGTAACTTCAGACAAATCATTTTACTTCTCTTAGCTTCTGTTTCGATATTGCTACAGGGGTAATAATATTTCATGGAGTCAGTATGAGGTTTACATTAACTAGAAGTATGCCTGGTAACTGGAAATAGTAGGTACATAGGTATAGATATATGTATAGTAGATACAGATCTTGATTTGCCAAACATTATTTTATTTCTACTCCCTTAGATCTTACACTAAACACACACACTGTACATATTTTTAATATTGAATCATAGACATTACATATGTATATTTATAAGTATATATATTTGTAAACTAATTCTAGAATTCTATTTGAAATAATGCTAAAACTGCAATTATAATATTAATTAGATATATGCCTCCTAGACAAATATCAAAAGGTTAATAATTAGTTAATAATTCCACATAAAAGTCACTTTATTCACTAGTTCTGCGACTCAAAACTAGGCTTTCTGTTTATTCCAATCATGAGTAATGTTGGGGTCAGGTGGCACCTAATGGCCCAGGCATCGTCAAACTCTGTGCTGGGGCCGGATCTGTTGTGATGCTCAAGAGATGCGGCATGAGGAGCCCAGTGGCCAACATGGCTACAGCATGATACTGAAGCCTCAGTGTATCAATTTCAAATATGTTTGTTGAAGATATTGTTTAACAAGAGGAGTAGGCTGGTTAAAATATTTGAAAATCCTTGCTGTGGATACACTAATACCTATCCCTACACTACATACAAACACATGAGAGTTCCATTGCAATATTATTTGTATAACTAGTCCTTCCCTTTGGTAAAGTTAGTTCCACTGAATTGCACTTTGCATGTAATAGTTGCACTTTTGTGACCTACATTAAGGAATGCTAGAAATTAAAAGCCGTATGAAACACCTCACTGTGATATTACATGGCTGGTTTTAAGGACATTGCTCATTACACCACCTACTGTACCATTAACAGAAAATACTTAGGGGAAAATAAGTAGTCTCAACAATAAGACAGCAACCAAATTTCTTGACGTGAATCAGTTTATTTTATCTTTTGGGTACTTTGATTTGTACTACTAATCAGCTTTTACACTTCACAAAGAATACTGTGAATCTGAGAGTCAAATTTTTGGCCCTATCAAAAGCAAACTTATAGGAATTCTGTCATATAATGTTGCGTATTAGCTACATTTACTATGCCGGTTTTGCTCTCTGATGAAGAAACCTTGACAGCTCTAAGACATGAGATAAGAAAGCTGGTGCCATCTACGGCTCTTGACTGTACTGGGTAACTGCATCTATTGTGTTCCTGCACTATACCTCCTCAGTTGCTGCCTATCTCACCTCCAACTCTAAACCTGGAGACAAAGACTGCACCCCTAGCCACTGAGTGTTGTAACCTCTTGATTCTAACACTGGCCGCTGTACTAATGCTCCTACTAAGAGTAAATAGTAGAGGTTTAGCATTCTTTGAATGAGCAAATGGAAATCACACTTTATTTTAGACACACTGTGAAAATGGGCAATATAAGGACTCTTTATCGGTGCTGTTGTATAAGCCATCTCATCAAAATATCCTTTCTCTCTCTACATTGTATTCCAAGAGGCCTACACATTTGGGCCTAAGATGGCATCTGAAAGTTGAAGAAAACTGACATCTACAAAAAAGTGGAAGTGTTTGTCAAGTGACATACATTAGACTATTCTTTAATAGAGCTTATAGAGTTGTTTTTAGGTTTTTACCTGCTGTCAGCTCCTGTGTTATGTACTTCCTATGTGTAAGCATCTTGAACTTTGGTTTCCTATTGTGTACAAGGTGGCTGAGGTTACATATCTAGTAGCTTTGGTATCAACCCAGTCATCCTGAATCCAGAACTCTTTCTCTTAACCATATGACCAAAAACAAAATTCTGACTACAAAAGGTTTGAGCTAGGTGTTTTCATTCTCAACTATCTCAGAAAGGGTTGGCTGTTTGCCTACATGGATTCGAGATTCTTATGAAAATACCTATTATACTGAGCTTACCAGCGGGGATTGCAACAAATCCACAAATGGACTTACTGTACCTTATTTTTTAACAGGTTGGGAATCAATAAATCAATCAATAGATTGATACAAGACTGGGTGGACTGGGTCACATCTGCAACCCACCACTTTGGGAAGTCAAGATGGCAGTATCTCTTGAGATCAGGAGTTGGAGACCAGCCTGGGCAACAGAAGTCGACCCCATCTCTATAAAACAATTTAAAAATTTTAGCTACACATGGTGGCAAATGCCTGTAGTTCCAGCTACTTGGGAAGCTGAGGCAGGAGGATTGCTTGAGCCCAGGAGTTAGAGGCTGCAGTGAGCTATAATCATGCCACTGCACTCCAGCCTGGGTGACACAGTGAGACCCTAGTCTCTTAAACAAAGCAAAACAAAAAAATTGATATATTCAAAACCCATGTCAATTACATGACTCTGCCAAAAGCCAATATTAAATAAAGTATAGTCATAGGTCAGTTTAACATATGCAGAGTTTGTTCTTCTATGACTCTGTTCCATAACAAATATATGTAAGGGATGGCATTTGAACAGAAGGTTGATTGTTAATCAGTTTGTGATCGCAGTGGTGATTTAAAGTGAAAACTGAAAAACAAGTACTTACTTAAATTTGTATTATCCAGTGCCAAGAGTAAAGAAACATTTAAAGTAAAAAGAGCTGTCAATAGTAAAGGTAAAAATTTTATTAATACAGAGTGATTGCCCAGGAGTTTCCTGTTTAAAGTAACAAAAGTTAGAAAACACACACACACACACACACACACACACACACACACACACACACACCCCTATGTATATGCAGGTATTTTTTAATGAGAAATTCAAATTTATTATCTTTAAGTGCATATAATCTTTAGATGGAAATTAATGAACTGTTGCTAGGATGCACCCCAACTTAAGAACAGGATAAGAATGATTTGAATTTAGCACATTAAGTCACTGACCTTTGCTTACACTACAAACAGATGGCCTATTTGTCAATGCACCCTTGAAAAGTATTTGAAAGTAGCTTATTTCTTTTATGCCAAAAGGACTGTAGGTTTACAACCCTGCACTGACCTTTTGAATTCTGAATTCATCATTCACAAATCTTAAGAGACACTTGCTTTGGGCTTAGAATGTGTGTTAAGAACTATGTGGACTCTTTATTTCATAAAAATAAGCCATAAACTCTTTTTCAGTCCTGGTAAAATAATTTCCAGATTTAAAATACCTAAAGTCAGAGTTTGTACTATATCATTTCTTTCTCCTTGGACCATTGAGGATTTTCTAACCACAATTTTGTCTAGTGAAGAAAAGCAGTCTCTAGATATTTGGATGCCACAAAACAAAAAGCCATCAATGTCGCCCCCAGTGAAACTCCTCATGTTATTCTTCAATGTAGAGCTTGAATAGCCCAAGAGATAAAACGCAAGCTTTCAAAAATGCCAAACTTGCTTCCAAATTGGGTGTGACTAGCTAAATGATCATTTAGCCACATTATCAAATTAAACAAGTTACTGAATAGTCACGTCAAAGATAGTACTTACTGCAGCATTTTCTGTGTATTTGATTATGCCAATTTGAAATTGTGAGATATAAACATACAGTAATATCATTTAAAATGAAAAAGTTGAAACCATGAGGACCTTTTACTTTTGTTTCGTTTTGTTTCAGAGACAGGGTTTCACTTTGTCGCCCAGGCCAGAGTGCAGTGGCACGATCACTCCACTGTTATCTCGACCTCCTGGGTTCAATCTATCCTCCCACCTCAGCCTTCCAAGTGGCTGAGGCCATGAGTCCACACAACCATGCCCAGCTAATTTTTAAAAAATAATTATTATTTTCATAGAGATGGGAATCTCACTACGTTGCTCAGGCTGGTCTCAAACTCCTGGCCTCAAGTGATCCTTCCACCTCGGTTCCCCAAAGCACTGCAATTACAGGCATGAGCCATTGCACTCAGCCTAATAAGGGCTTTAAAAAAAAAAAAAAAAAAAAAAAAAAAAACATTCATTAGGAATCACCTGTCTCAGGGCATTCTGACTGAATGAAATGTAAGCAGTATGTTGCTCTCGTCACACTGCTGAGCCACTTTTCCCGGATATTAGAAACCCCCACTTTCCATGATTAGTCACTATGCCACCAGTGTCATTTGGGCCCATCAGAAAGCTTGTGAGGGATTTCTCCCATTGTAATGTAAATGTTACATAAAAGTCACATTAATTGTAAATGTTAAGCAAAATGTTAAAGAAAAATGCTACCCACAGTTATAAGACATGCCCTTAAAACATCTATAATACTAAAGGTGTGGTCCTAGGATTTCTGCTAAAAACATAACACACATATGTTCAAGGGGGCTCATGCACACATACACAAATATAACCTACAACTGGCTTAGAAGAGAAATGTAATAGAATATAATGAAAAAGCACAGAATATCTCCATGATCATAACGTATTATTAATTTAGAAGACAGCACCCTGGGATCTATTAGAGATATTGCTAAAAACAAAAGATGACGCATTACTAAAACAAAAATGTAGTTTAAAGATTTTGAATAGATATATTCTGAAAGTGTGTTCAGAGTGTATATATCTGTTTCACCAAATATATGCTGCAAACAAGAACATATTTATGCTCTGTATTAAAGTTAATCTGGAGTCATGTGATTTTTAATATATATAGTGCCTTTGAATATTGTATGACTCCCATATAATGACCCGGAACTCTCTCAGGCATACAGTAAAACAATAGTTTAAGGGCGGTGAAAATTGTACCATTGCTTATTTTCTGGGCCCCACTTCTCATTTATTATTTTAAAAAGCAGTTCTTTCATGACCCATTCTAAACCCTGTGGATATAAAAGTGAATAAATCAGAGTTGTTTCCGTCTTCTATCAGCCCCTAGAACTTGATTTGAATTTCACAGGAAAAAACACAGTAACTTAAAAAAAACAAAATAAAATAACCAGCTGCAGGGAAAGAAGATCTCAACCTTTAGCCTAGTACTCTAAACTTTAATGTGGACCTATACCTCCTGAGAATCTTGTGAAAATACATATTTTGATTCAGCAGACCCAGGATGGGATCTGAGGTTTTTAATTTCTATGAAGCTTCCAGGTGATATTGAGGTTGTGATCCAGGAAGCCATTGGACACACTTTGAGTAGCAATGCAGAAATACATTCTTTGGTCAGTGTAAATGAGGAATAAGTGCCTTTATTAAAAGGAAGTGACATTTACCGAAGAGGCTGTTGTCTTCTTTCTTACTCCTAATAACACTGAGAATGAGATCTTCTCATCTCTATTTTAAATCTACAAAAAAGTAAAATTAAGAGAGATTGTGCAGCCAAATTTAAATCTAGGTTCAGTCCAAAGCGCTTTGTCTTTCCAGTTAACTCCATTGTGCACCAAATTAAGAGAATCAATATTATTCAAAGAGTTTCAGAAATCAGAGTAAGTCCAGTATGGTCAGGCAACAGAGGAGAGTGACAAAAGGAGAGGCTGTATTTGCAGGCAGAAGGCTGTTTGTGGGCATCTTACATTATGTTGCGGGCATAGATATATTAGGAATATTGAACTTTTACCCACAAGGTCTTGGAGAAACTAACAAATGATTTGGAGCAGGAGAGTAACATGTCCAGACATGTATTTTTGAAACATCATTCACATTTCAGTGTGGAAAAATGACTGAAATAATGTGATTTTGAAAAGATTTTTTTAATTACATATATCCTTTTAAATATGTAGTGAAATAAACCAGACAAGCAAGGACAGAAATGTGGCTTAGGGTAGCAGCAGCCCAAATGGAGAGATAGTGAGATTGAAGATGTATTTATTGGGATAAATTATTAATAAGTATACTAATTAATCTATGTGTTTGTTGTTTTTTTTTTTTTCTTTTCGTGCTGGTGGTGATTTTTTTGTTTGTTTTTTGCAAACTTCACATGTGGCAAAAGAGACAGAGCTCCAGAAGATTTTTCTCCTACTAATTTAAGGTCTCATATGGTCTAGTAAAATTTTACATCAGCTTTTACAATGTTTCCCAAAGAGAGATACACACGTTAATTTTAAGTAGTATAGAGAGAACAATTTAAAAAATACATGGTTTTATTTTTCTCTGAATAAGGAGAGGAACTAACACATCAAAACTTGTGATTGTAGTAATCATGTTGGTTATGTCAGATCAGAAATCATCTGCTACATTCACACGGGATCTATAGCAGGAGTGTGTTTGGATGGTGCTGGCATATGGTACAAACTAAGAAGATAATACCTGAATAAATGAATTTGCCTCATCCCACACCTTCCAGAAGTACTGAGTGGTTCTCAGATTCAGTGGAAGCCAGACATCCTATCTAAATCTCTAGAACACCAGGGTCCTGGCTGCTGAGAACCCCAGGCACACGAGGCTGCTTGGGAAAGGTGAGTAGCAATATGTTTCAGAAGCTTTAGAGGAAAAATATGAAACGTGCTTGGAAATCTGAACAAACCCCCACCTTCAAGCCTTCCCTCCTAATAAGCATAGCTTAAACAACAAAAGGCCTTCTGAGATGCCTTGGGTAAGCTGTAATTCTATGCCAGTTAGTGTAAATTGAGAAACAAAAGCAAACGGAAAGATTATGTAAAGATTGAGGAGGGACAGTATACGATATTGTATCCTGTGCATTTAAGAACATGGGCTGTGGATCACCCACATTTGCTATGGTACATATGCCATTTATTTAACCTTAAATAATTTACTTACGTTATTACAGTATTTTAGATGGGAAAATATAAAGTCAAAATGGAACTCTGAGAGGGAGGTGTCTGGTATGAAGCAATTAATTAATGGAAGCTTAACTTATCATATCATTACGAGTACTATGACTCTTTCCCTGCCCCTAAATGGATTTAAACTTCTAACCATTTCCCACTCATCTTTGTATCTCTGGCACTGGGCACAAGGCTTAGTGTGTTGTTAGTATTCAAGACACACTTGTAGAATTATCCCATGACCACAAGCACTAAAATCGCCAGAGAATTTAGGTCTGATTGTCACCCGAAGCTTTTCAGGGATAAAAATGTGAGCTTCAGCTTCCAGTGCAATAATTACAACTGCAGGACATGACTCCAAAGTTACATCTCATGCCAAGTCCAAAATAAGCAGACCAGATAGAAAACTGTGTTGAGAGGGTTGCCTGCTGGAAATATTTGGAAATTTTAACACTAATATTAACTATCCCATCTTTTTTTTTTTTTTTTTTTTTTTTTTTGCATCTTTTGCAAAGCCGTGGTGAATGCAGCCTTTATATAAGAGAGGAGGAAATGATTACACACAGATTGGACATTCGATGACATTATTGATGATAATACTCTGGCGCTCTGCAAGTTCACTTTAGAAGAGGCAAAAGCAGAGCAGTTATAGTCTATCTGCTTTAAACTAGCCTGATAGATGTAAAACTGGGATGCAGTTATCCTATTTTGAATGCATCAGTAAGCTTTAGGATGTTTATGTATGATGTATAACTAGAAAAATAAAGTCATCATATTATTTTATATGAAATTAATTAACCAATATATTTTCATTAAATTTCCATTAAGCTCAAATACAACTTTATGTAGGCAAATTCTGAGTGGAGGAATTTAGAAATGATGAATAGCAATAGCATATAACTGAAAATAAACATCTAGAACTGTTTCTGGGCTTTAGTAATATAATATTGAGAATGGAATTATACATTTGAATGTCTTCATCTTCATCCCTATCCTGATCAGGAGCTGACACTTACATATCTTTTATGGGAAAGGAAGGAAGAAACCTCCTATTTCTTAAATAGTTATAAAATTTTGTTTCTAAGTCTCTTCCCTACGAGTTCACTATTCATTTTTCTCTTTGGCTTTATGCTTATTATTTTTGGAGCATCTAGCATATGCCAGACATTTTAGTGTGAATTAAAAGCTCCTAAGTATGTAAGACACTTATGTGCTCATCTGTTGGACTCTGTGTACCTTGAAAAAAGGGAAAATAAACAATGCATGCAGTATAACATCATGGGTACATTTTCAGCCTGTTTAGGAGTCAGTGTGGAAAGCTGTTCATTATTTTTTGGGGACGAGGGCTGTCAATGATAAATTCACATAGTCATAATGATGGGAGCTTAAGACAGTCAGCGTTGTTAAGGTTTATAGCACAAGCTCTGGAACTGAATTTACTGAGTTCAAATCCCAGAGACCCACCACATACTAGCTGTATCCTTTAAAAAGTCAAGTAACTTGTCAGCAAATCAGTGTTTTTAGCTCTAAAATGGGGGCAATCGTAATACTTACCTTACAAATGTAAGAGTTCAATGAGCTAAATATATAAAAAGAATTTAAAGCGTACCTGTCACATTGTATATACTCAAGGGATATATTTACATTGTTTTAATAAATATTAAATTGAATAGTTATAGCTATTACTTTCTATACCTCCCTGGTAAGACAAAAAAATAACATTTGAGAAATAATGAATAACTAGAGGAGACGCATGAGTTATGGGGCATTCAGGTAAACAATTATAAGTGCTAAAAATAAAAATAAAAACACCACCAACATTCATTGAATATTTAACACCGCCAAACAACCATGCTATGTTCCTGTGTTTCGTTCTCACAACTCGGGACAGTAGATAAGGATTGCCAAAAATCATTAGTTTTCTAACAAGATTAAAAAGGCAAGATTGATCATGACTCCATCAAGGAAAGGATAAATGTAGCTGCAAAGAGCGAGGTGAGAAGTCACTTGGAGATGGCAATATGCCACCCGCCTCCCAAAGAGGCATGTTCAAGTATTCATGGATCATCATCCTTCTGATATCTAAGAAAGACAGATCCAAAAAAACCTGAAGTCTTTTGTCTTGCGGAATGGGATATGCAAGTATGGGGGTCCAGAACTTAACTGATCAGTACAAAGGAGACAAAACTGAGGACTGCCACCAGGGGTCCCACTGATCATTGCCAATGCCCTGCTATGTTTCTCTAATTAAATACTGAATTTAAAAAATAATTTTGGAATACATTAAGAACCTCAGATTTGTCTAAATCTATAGTTCGTTATTAACTTCTAAGCAATATCATCTTTTGTCATATTATTATATTATTTTAAAGTAGTTTTAACATTTAGATGCAAATTAAAATCACGTATCTGTAGGAGATTTTATAAAATAGCAATGACTAGGCATGGCTTCCCTGTACCCTAAAATAGTAGATTGCAGTGGAATTTAGAAATTAGTATTTTTTAAAAGTCTCCCAGGTGATTTTAACCTCCCAGAGTTTTTTCAGGATTGAAATAAATAAATAAATAAATAAAACCTCTATTATTCTACTTTTCTGTGGAGCAGCACTCAAGGGTAGTTAATGAGTCTTCTCTGTGAAATATAAATCTTTAATTAGTATACTTATACATTTTAAACTTTAAAACATGGTTCTAGATCTATAGTTCTCAAAGACTTGGGGATAAAGAACAAGAGAGAGTTGCTTACTATAGCATGATTTCTGCCATAGGAAAGATCTTGGATTTGTTCTCTAGAACAGAAGGAAACCACCAAAGGACAATCGCTAAGAAAGACTCAGGTTTGTGTCATAGCAAAAATCAAACTGACAAACTGACAATTTGAGGTACAGTTCAATTGAGAGATTACAAGTCTTAATGCTGGACATCAGTGACTAAAGAAATAAACTTTCTGTTTACTATCTGTTCCTTCCTCCCACTTTTCTCAGACTCTAGGGAAATCTGTATAAGCCAAAGAGGGCAGTAAATGGCAGACACTTTATAGTCAAAATTTTCACAGAATAAAAAAATCATAGCAACTCATGGAGATTTGCCTAAAATGTCATCTATTTCCAAACTTTTAGTTACAATAGAGCTAGCATCACATATCTGTAAAGGAACTTGGATATATTCTCCCAAATTATCAAACCTGAGGTATAAACTTCAATGTCTATGAAGTGAACTGCTTGCCTCCTTAAGGAAAAAACTTTCTCTGGGCAGTAACTGAACCCAGGAGTCCTGAGTCAGGGGCTAAACATCTCATTGTGTTTCCTTTTATCAAGGGCACACCTGTTCCTAACTGCTTTCTTTATTTCTATTTATATTTTTAGACTGGAGAAGTGCCAGGAGGATTAATTATACCAGTTAATGTTTCCATTTGAAAGGAGATGATACTCTATACGTACTAAATATTATTAAATATAATGGAATTAAATTGCTTTAAAAGAGACAAATGGTATAATTCAGTATTTCACTGATGCCCAGAAAACTAAAACACCTCATGTTGAGTCATCAGGATAAAAATAATAGAGTTTTTGTTAATTCCCCAAATCATATATAAAATAATTTCATTGAGTGTATATCTCACCGATTCCTAATGAAACACAGATCTGTTTAAGACATGAGTGGCTGTAGACAATTTGATGAGGAATGAATTAATTACTCAGTCATCCCAAATGGCATTTCTTTTAAAATATACATGATTTCCATGTTCCTACTGTCATTTCAGATCTGAAATAGTTCATTCTAGGAGAAGAATAGCATAAAATTAGGAGTATTCACTCCTTGCATTTAGATATTAATGAGAAGCCCCACCATCCTCACTCTGTGGGAATCTCTCTTTGCCTGAAGGGGAAATGTATACAGCTATTTTTTGTTTTACCCTGCAATAACACAGAGCCAGAGGCCCTACGCCTTGTCCACATGTCTAAGAATTGCAAATATACTTCCTAAATGTTAGTGTTAATAAATAATACATATGGCAAGTAACATTAAAATGTAAGGTACTGCAAATAATCAAGCTAGAAATAAATAGATGAATAAAGTGCATCTGCCTGGTAACCTCTTGTTGTTAGTCATAGCTGAGAAAAATCCCTCAAATCTGTCCAAAGATCAACATGTTCAAGGGATTTTTATTCCCAAGGAGTTTTCATGGAAAAGAGGGTGTACTGCATTGAGGTTAAACATGCAGCAGGCTGCCTGGGTCCTTGACCTGACTTCAATGTCTACACACTGTGTGAACTTAAGCAATTTGCTCAATGTTCCTGTGAATTAACACAGTTTTCTCCATAAATGGGATGATGCTAGCTCCAGAACTCATGAGGTTGTTTGTAAAGATTAAATGAGATGATATATGTGAAATGTGCAGCACTGTGTCAGCTAGTTAGTAAGCATTTACTAAATGTTCATCATTATCCTAGTACATGTAGCTGTACGGTATAAACACCTCCGTCACTCAGAAAAAGGAAAGGCAAGGAAGATGAAGAAATCAACAAGGGCTCATTCATAGAGAATAAGGCACTCATCTGTTCGTAAGATTCTGAGTTTCTGAATTCCTAGAGGTGATGCTATTTGAGAAATACTTAATGCTCTTTAGAATTGGGTATCAATATGGGTATTGGTATTAGATACAGAAAGATGAAGATGGATAACAAATACTTCTATTTATCACAACAAGTCGACTTGTTTCTAATTAGAATTAAGTTTCACATTTCAATTCAGAAAATATTTGCAAACAAAACATGAATTGGAAAAAACTTCATTGTTACCTAATCAGGAAAAAAAATGATTTCTAAGTCTTCCAAATTATCAAGATTTATACCCGCAGACATCATTCTAAATTTAAATAAACTAAGTTTGAAGATGGGGAAGCATTATTTTTCCTCCTTTGCAGATTTTTCTTTGACAGCTAAGTTTAATTTATGCTTTCATCGGGCAAACATTCACCAGGTGACTTTTACTCTGATGTTTGAAGAACCCAGCTACCTATTTCATAACATGACATTATAATTTATTAGCATTCCAATTAAAAACATAATTTGTCTATAACCTTCAAGTTTATTATTTATATTGCACCTTCCTAGTAGCTAATAAATCACTTGTAATTGACTATAATACCAAAAAGCTAAATACCAAGCCCTATAATAATCTGAAAATGATGGGCTATGCAAATAGATCTGCCTCTCCCGCTACACATAAAGTTAGAGAAAAGGGTAAAGGTTTAGCAATTTGTAGAAAGATATGAAACAATATTATAAATAGTTGTCACTAACTGACTATCTGCCATTTCCAGGAACATAAATATTATTTGTCACATGGCACAGATAAGAAGCTGAGACTCAAAGAATGTAAGAAACCTGTACTACAGCGCATATAGACTCCAAGTGAGGGGGACAGGATTTTAGCTAGAAATACCTGGTTCACAAAACATCAAACCACTTCCAACACATCTCTTCCAAACCCAAACAAAAGAGGTGCACTCCCTTCTGAGCATATCTCCTTATTAATTCACCCATTTTACCACATCAAAAATAATCAATATCAAAGAGAAAATACAATTCAGTTTTGAATTATATTTCTAGGTTAGTCATAGATTTTTTTTACATAAAAAGAATTTATTAAAAATAAACGTCTACCTCTTATCTCCTTTGACATCCTTCTTACGTCAAATGGTGCACATCAACCTGAGTCACCACAGGATCGAATTATACTCTGCTCCTTGCCCCATCTAATATTTATTTGCACATTAAAGATATCACGACTGGCTAGAACTGGCTTCTGAATATGTGTGCTCCTTATCAAGGCCATAGTTTACAGCTTTGCTAGGGAGAGCTATGCTAATGAACTATTTTATTTATTTATTTATTTATTTATTTAGAGACGGAGTCTCACTGTGTCATCCAGGCTGGAGTGCAGTGGCGTGATCTTGGCTCACTGTAACCTCCACCTCCCAGGATCAAGTGAGTCTCCTGCCTCAGCCTCCTGAGTAGCTGGGACTACTGCAGGCGTGTGCCACCACGCCCAGTTAATTTTTGTACTTTTAGTAGAGACAGGATTTCACCATGTTGGCCAGATGGTCTCAATCTCTTGACCTCATGATCCACCCTCCTCGGCCTCCCAAAGTTCTGGGATTACAGGCGTGAGCCACTGCACACAGCTGGCCTATTTTATCGTAAAGAGAGACCTGCAAGAGAGGCTGCTGGAATCCCTAAAGTCTCCCTAGATCTGATGTAATCATGTCTGGCTGACTCAACAGCAACTGCTTGGCAATAAGATGCCATACAGAACACCTGGAGAGATGCCGCCTTCTCTGTCTTCGTTTATCTTTCAAGTATCCCAGACTCAACTTTTAAGATGTCTCAGATCTCAGGACAAGAGAAACACTTGCATAATGATAATCATAAAAACAGTAATAGGCCGGGCGCGGTGGCTCAAGCCTGTAATCCCAGCACTTTGGGAGGCCGAGACGGGCGGATCACGAGGTCAGGAGATCGAGACCATCCTGGCTAATATGGTGAAACCCCGTCTCTACTAAAAATACAAAAAACTAGCCGGGCGAGGTGGTGGGCGCCTGTAGTCCCAGCTACTCGGGAGGCTGAGGCAGGAGAATGGCGTAAACCCGGGAGGCGGAGCTTGCAGTGAGCTGAGATCCGGCCACTGCACTCCAGCCTGGGCGACAAAGCGAGACTCCGTCTCAAAAAAAAAAAAAAAAAAAAACAGTAATAGCATCAATGCTAACAATAAGAAAATGTAGGGAGATGTGGCAATTAGAAAAGAGCGTATTAATCTTGTAGCATTTTGAATGCACATAGAACTCAATCAAGTTGAACTTGACACAGAAAAATATACAGTAATTTCGTGAGAATGCAAGATTGTTTTCAAATAATTGTCACAATCCACAGAAAAATAAGCAGTTAAGGCAAATTGCATTCATCTTTTGTTCTCATTTTTTTCATGTACAGACTTAAAAGACAGTTTCAGTTGTATGGTGAAATTTCTGGAGATATGACCTACAAATGTGGCTAATACCTTTTTTCCTCTTCTTTCATTGGAAAGTTAAGATTTCTTCAAAGACTATCTTCATATAGCTCTTCTTTGACCCAAAAATAATTTGAATTATAATAATGAAAAACAGTAAGTAAAACAAAGCATCATATTCTCCCTTGAAATACTCTCTGTTTCTTGATTTCCAGAATATATCCCTCTCCTGTTTTGTTTTGTTTTGTTTTGTTTTGTTTGAAACAGAGTTTCACTCTTCACTCTTGTTGCCCAGGCTGGAGTGCAATGGCGCAATCTCAGCTCGCTGCAACCTCTGTCTCCCAGATTCAAGCGATTCTCCTGCTTCAGCCTCCCAAGTGGCTGGGATTACAGACATGAGCCACCGTATCTGGCCTCCTATTTTGTTTTGTTTTGTTTTCATTTTTCCTGATTGCATTATCTTTCATAATCTTAATCTCCTCTGTTGACACCCTCTTCTTTTGTAGAACTCAAAAGACTGGAGCTTCCTGCAGTAGCATCCTCAATTTTCTCTATTTAAACACTCTCCTTAGGAGATCTTATTTCATCCTTTGATTTCTCCATTATACATTAACCTGCTCCTCATTTTAGTAAATGGCCATACCATCTACCCAATACATCCTCCTGATCCCTCTCTTCTCACAAATACTACATCTAAATAGTCTGTAAGAAGTGTTGGCTCATTCTCTAAAAATATTCCTGAAGTCCCAGTTTTCTTATTTCCAATGCTACCCATTCTGTATATTGCAGCCTAACTGATCATTTTGATTTTTTTAAAGAATCATGCTGTTGCCCTCAGTTTAAAACTCTTCAGTACCCACCCATCACATTTAGAAAACAGGCTAAGGAATGGGCACAGTGGCCCACACCTGTAATCCCAGCACTTGGGAGATCAAGGTGAAAGGACCACTTCTGCCCAGGAGTTTGAGACCAGCTTGGGCAATGTAAAGAGACTTCATGTCTACAAAAATAAAAATAAAAAATTAGCTGGGTGTGGTGAGGTGCACCTGTAGTCCTAGCTGCTCAGAAGGTTGAGATGGGAGAATCGCTTAACCCTAGGAGTTGGAGGTAACAGTGAGCTATAATCCTACCTCTGCACTCCAGCCTGGGCTACAGGCTATAGAGTGAGACTCTGCCTGTAAAACAAAACAAAACAAAAAGAGGAGAGGAGAGGAAACGGGCTAAGCTCATTATCTTGATTCACATAGCGACCTATGTTACCTGACCTTGATCTTACACTCCAACTTCATCTCATACCACTCTACTCCCAGCTTACAACTTACCAACCACCTGGATTTCTTTCCGTTCCTCTAACAAGTTCACTTTGTTCCTTGTTAAAGGCATTTGCATTACTCCCCCTTTTCTTTCCATAGTTTGTTACTTCTAGTCATGCACAGGGTAGCTTTAAAAAACACCAATTCAGCCTGGGCATGGTGACTCACATCTGTAATCCCAGCACTTTGGGAGGCTGAGGTGTGAGGCTCACTTGAGCCCAGGAGTCCAACATAGCCTGGACAACATGGCGAAACCCCAAGTCTACAAAATATACCAAAAAAAGATCCATGCCTGTAGTCCCAGCTACTTGAGAAGCTTAGGTGGGAAGATCACTTGAGTCTAGGAGGCAGAGGTTGCAGTGAGCTGAGATACTGCCACTGCACCATCTTTCCTTGGTAACAGAGTGAGACCCTGTCTCAAAAAGACAAAAACAAACCAAAAAAAGACAAACAAAGAAAACACCAATTCAGAAAATATTTTCCAAAAATCCGAAACTAATCATCCAGTCATTCTGCATTATGTCACTCTGTTTCATCTTCTGTATTTTCTTACTCTCCAACCTCAAACACTAGAATATAAGCTTCATGAGAGTAGAGGCCTGATCTGTTCAGTCTGTGTTTCAGCAGCTAGAAGAGTGGCTCACTAACATTAGGTGCTGCGTAGTAGATTGCTGAATGAGAGAACGAATGAATGTAAACAAACAAGGTGGTAATAAAACGAATTTTCACCATCTAGATTCTAGACACTTGAGAAAGATAAAATTCTGTCCTTTTATCTATAGATTATGTTCTATCTATAATCTAAAAGGATATATTCTGTCCTTTAGATTAGTTTGGGATTCTAGATAGGTATTTGCAGATCAATTTCATGTCAAAATAGTATGGAGTTTTTGATAGAGTGGTCATTCTAATCTGACACAAAACCTAGTTGCTCACGTGAATACCAAATAATCCCTTACTATGTCTACATGAGAACTGGGTTTATTCAGACACACAAGGCAATTTATATGTTTTTTGAAAAAATATGTATTCTATTTTCCATGTACTGTGTTAACTTTGGAAAATGTAAGTGAGACAGAGTCCCTTTCTCAGATCCCTTGATCTAATGCAGATAGTAGAACAATAAATATAAAATTAATACTACAACATGAAAAGTGAAATAAGGCTGAATAACACAAAGAAGGCATCTTTGGAGGATTCTCAAAGCAACAGAAGAGGTGAGAACCGAGAAAAAGAGAATGTAGCATAGTGTCAACAAAAGAAGGGAATCAATTTACCAAAGCCAGTGGAAGAAAACCCCCAAGTAGACAGAAGTAGATAAAGCACATCAACAGCATAGCTTAATGGTAATGACCAGATCCTTTTAGACCAGGTTTGCATTCCAGCTTCCCTACATAGAAGTTGTGTGTCTTTTGGGCAAGCTACTTATTATTTCCTTCTACAGATGAGAACAATGGAGGCTTGGAGAGCACTGTTCATTGCCTCAGAGCGGCATTGTGAGGCTAGAATGAGACAATAATCGGTGTAAAATATGTAATGTCACAGTTCTTCGCACATGAGTGACCAGTGAATTTTGCAACACTCAGTTGAGAAACACAAAGTGACAGGAAATGAGTTAAAGGGATAGACAGGAGCCAAATTAAAGAGTCTGGATGTTGATTGAGAAATTGTAATTGTTGCGACTTTGAATTTAGATATGTTTAACAGAAAAAAATATACCTCTAAGGTTCTCATTTGTTCCCTTCTAAATACTGCTGGGGGAGGTGGCATTGCCCGTTAGATACACAGTTTAGTGGTTTCAATATTGCCTGTACTGATTATTAGCTGAATCACCTGTTCCAAATTATTTAAGCTTTCACCTCTTCTTTTAAAATCAGGAATAATTTTGGGAGCTAACTTATTAGGTTTTTATGAGAATTAAACATATTAAATCAGTATAAATCACTTACATTTTGAGAGATATTAATATAAACAAATGCACAATAAATAGGAGCAGGCTGGGCGTGGTGGCTCATGCCTGTAATGCTGGCACTTTGAGAGCCAGAGGCAGAAGAATTACTTGAGGCCAGGAGTTTCAGACCAGCCTGCGCAGCACAGTGAGACCCTATCTCCAAAAAAAAAAAATTAAATAAAAAATAACAGCAATGCAACAGGCATGGTTCTGCTTTTCTCATTTTTTTAAACGAGGCTTCTCAAGTTCAAGGATATCTGTCAATAACACAAAAACAGAAATTAAAGTAAAAAGTGCATAGATATAGCTATAGATATAAAATTAAATTTCTATCAATGATAAAGGAAAGAAAAAAAAAAAACATGGCCCAAATCTAAGACAGCAGGTTCAAAGAAAATTCAAGTTCATCACATTTACTGCAATGGTAGATCTGGTATTGTTGCCCATTATAGGCAGGGCCTTACCAACAGTGCTTTAGTGAGGAGAACATTTGACTTTTGAGTCTGACACTCCTGAGTTTGAGTTGAGGTTTCATTCTTAAGAACTCTGTGATGTTAGCAAATTCTTAAACTTCTGGAGCCTTTTAAAAATTGTTTTTAAAGAAGACATGAGATTATCCATATGACAGGGTCATTGTGAAGATTAAATGCAAGAGTAACACGAGAAATGCACTCTATGTTTGTTAACAGAATGTGCATAGGAATGATCACAAAGTCAGCTGCTTCTTAAAAAATGGTTATCACTGCTTAGAGAGACACATGGTAGCTGGCAGGATACTCAAGCCTCAATGAGTCCTGCCAAAAGGCCAATTTCGTTTTGTGCCTAGATGCATCATTAAAAAAAAAAAAAAGATTCAAGTTTATCCACTCCAATATGTCACCATTCTTCCCGTGAAAGGTTACCTAAACTCATAGGCAATGTGGATCTCTAGGAGCAGCCCTACTCAAAGGTTAGCTGCGAAGTCTAAGTTTGCTTAAGAGTTAAGAACTTGACAAGGAAGAACAGGGAAGAGCAGACGGTTGAGGAGTGCTAACACCTTCTTTAGGAAATCCAAACCGAGGGAGTCATCAGCAAAGGCTGAGAGATTAGCTTCAAGGAAAATAGCTATTTCAAGACACTGAGGAGAAATTAGAAACGACCAGCTGGTGTGAATCAAGAGAAATATGTTGCTAAAAGGTAGTGGGGCAAGCTGTTTACAAGGAACTAGGCTTTCTAACAGCTTTCTTAGGCACCGTGATTTTTTGTTTTGCTTTGTTTCTTTCACTATTTCCTCCTATTTTTCCTCTAAATCCTTTGGAAGGTTGTAGAATGAATGGCTGTAAAATGTGAAAAGAAACGTGGATGAATCAAAGGACACTTTGTGATTTCTCTTTATTTTAATGAGTCACAGGCAGAATGGATTTTGGCATCTTCAAAATTGCTATCTGTCAAAGGATTCTCAAAAATTTGAGTTCACCTTCCTGTTCTGAAGTTTTTACTGCCTCCTGCCCACTCCTAGTATCCCACTTGCACACAAGAACACATACACACACATGTGCATGCACACACACACAGAGGACCTCTGAAACACACTCATGGCCAAAGACCTACCCCCCTGTCTTGGAGAAGACCACCAGGTATCCTCTAGTGGTACTTTTGCTTTTTCTGGCCTAAGAGCCTTCAGAAAATTGTATAGCCAAAGACCCCACAAGAAGTTTGAGCAGGACTGGGAACTCTTTTCTGTTTCTGTAAAGCAAAAACTATGTCTTCAAGAAATAGTGGAACTCACAAGAATTGAAGATTATGTCTCTTTCATGGTACCTAGCAGAATTCTAAAGAAAGCATTAGTTTTTACACCTAGATGCAAAGTATTCTTGGAGAAGTAATTTAGGGAAAAATAAAGGAGAAAAATTTCAGAGCCAGGCACAACAGGACTTGAGTTTGAGCTTCAACGGTTGATGCTTGCTCCGGCTTTTACTTTCTCCTTTGAGGCAGGCAATAGCATCATGCTTATTTAATAGGTTAGGAAACATGTTTGATAGGTCACATCTTTGTACATACTAAATGTTCAATATGCAAGTTTTCTTCCATCTTTTCCCCTCACATACATTAACCTTCTTGATCCTGAAAACAGATGCAATTTAGGTCAAACAGGGTTATTCTGAAGGTCAATGCCACAAAGCAACTTGCCCAAGTAGACACCCCCTATCAAGCTATCTGTTGATTCTATTCTGCACAGTTTGGACTCCTAATAAATAATTCCTAAACTGAACAGCAATACATCTTTTCTTCTCTCGGGTGATGCAGAACAGTCTTAGGTGCAGAATTTATAGAGGAGAAAAGAAATGATTGATGCTCCATGTAGAACACAGAACCAAACTGTGGTAACTAAGATTGGCAAAACTGTTACCTGTTTCCTGTGTAAATGCTCAACTCTCCTATTTACCAGGTAGAAGATGTCAGGATAAGGAGTTTGAAACAGCTCTTTGTTTCCTAAGCCCAAGAATTTCAAGACAGATCAAAAATGGTGTCACAAACAGTACCAGATCAACTTCACCCCATTATTTAATTCTATACATGAATATTATTGCAGACATTATTTCTAAATTGAAGTATATTTGACTTAAGATTGAGTATGACTGTTATTACAATGACTACAAAGACACGAGGCAAATATGATTTTTCTGCAAGGCAATAAAATATTTTTATATGAAAACGGTTTGAATTAAAAATTACTTTAAATGTGTCAAAGAAAATGCTGAACATTCCCCAAGCACATATTTTTGTACCTATACCATTCAGGGATATATTCAACTTCTTTTCAGTCATACGGATTCATCAAACCTATATTGCATTCCTATCATTTGCCAGAGAAGTTCCACACAGGAAGGATGAATAATACATGGTCCCTGCCTTCAAGGAGTTCTCATTCTAGGTTGAATTTTCTCCTCCTATATATGTGAGTCAGTGGAAAGTAAAATAGAGCAGAATTCGTTTCAGACAGTGTAAATCTGATGGAAAGTATAAAACATTTTTTCCTCTAAACGAAATAACACATTCCTTTTCAGACTTAATATGTGAATATGATTTTTTTCCTGTTCTACATGTTTGTTTTAACTGATTCTTTAAAAAGCTTCATTCATTATTCTAGAGTATTACAAGTTATGTCTATGATTAAAATAAATGTTAAATGGTTTTAATATATATTTAAATTTCAACATGCAATTGTTATTGGTCAACTTACAGAGCTGTTAGGGCTCTGTTCTCAGATGGGGGATAGCTCGAGAAAATGAAAATAACCCAAGGGTATGCTCAGCTGATGGAATTTATATCCATACAGTGAGGCAGTCAGGCAAACTCTGTGGTCAACAGCACAGGTTTTCCAGTAACGTGCCATTCACAGTCTCCGTTAAACCTTCCCCGATCCTGCTTCTGTCCTGGACTGGTTATCCAATCCCTAAGAACCTCACATTTGATACCGGCACAATAATGAGAAAACCACACAAAAATCAATCAATCATACAAACTTATGACCCTAAAGTTTTGGGGAAAAACTAAGAAGGTGTTTGGAAAGAGCTGATTCTATAAAAAATAACGTAATAGAAGAGGCAGATATTAAAATATGTATGAAAGGATTAATTTAAACCTGCCTATAAGAATTAGCTTCTGAAGATTTCTGAGCTCCTGCTTCTCTGCTTGTTCTGTTCTTATCATTATCAGGTATATTTAAAAAAAAATCATGAAGTTGGAAGAAGTTGAGAACACAGCCAAAATCTAACATCATCTAGAACAGTGCCTCCCCAATAGTAGACACACGACTCATTCATTATTCATCAAATATCTTTCAATATGTAACCAGAATACAATGAGGGTTCCAAGTGGAAAATATGCTGTCCCCCAAAGGTTGCCTAAATTCATAGGCAATGTGGATCTCTGGGAGCAACCATACTCAAATGTTAGCTGTGAAGCCTACATTTGCTTAAGAGTTAAGAACTTCACAAAGAAAAACAGAGAAGAGTAGACAGTTGAGGAGTCCCACCACGTTCTTTAAGACATACAAATCCAGGGAGTCATTGTTGAAAGAAAATATAGATATTAAATCCGTAGCTTTAAGTCTGCTCAAGAATATGCTAAAGACAAGAGTATATTCTAATTGTTGGTACAGTATCTTATTAAGAAATCTTCCTTTTTGAAATTTTTATTCTTAATATTTTTGACTTTCAAATCACATAATCCATCCTGACATCAGTGGGTCACACAAGTATACTAATCCCATGGGGGTGAAAGTGGAGAAGAGAATGAACATGTTCAAAAGTAATCTTACATATCAAAAGTGTTTAAATGCATTTTTGTAAACAGTACCTACTGTGTCTATCTTATCTCACATATCTAAATTGGAGATACACAATAGAGGTCAGAATTTAAAAAGTTCTGATTACTCTTGCAATGAAGAAACATATTACAATTTCATTAACTCATGAGTTTCGTAGCTGATATTGAGAATCTCTGTTTCACATTGTTGCAGCCGCTGGACTAAAGACATGGGTGACAGGCTTTCTGGGAAAGGGCTAACAACCCCTGACACTTCGGAGTTGGGAGCATAGAAGCCAGCTGGACTTCCTGGGTGGAGTGGGGACTTGGAGAACTTTTCTGTCTAGCTAGAGGATTGTAAATGCACCAATCAGCACTCTGTGTCTAGCTAAAGGATTGTAAATGCACCAATCAGCACTCTGTAAAACAGACCAATCAGCACTCTGTAAAATGGACCAATCAGCAGGATGTGGGTGGGGACAAATAAGAGAATAAAAGCTGGCCACCCCAGCCAGCAGCAGCAACCTGCTCAGGTCCCCTTCCACAGTGTGGAAGATTTGTTCTTTCACTCTTCACAATAAACCTTGCTGCTGCTCACTCTTTGGGTCTGCACCACCTTTAAGAGCTGTAACACTCATTGCCAAGGTCCACGGCTTCCTTCTTGAGGTCAGCAAGACCAAGAACCCACCAGAAGGAACCAACTCTGGACACAACATGACATCTATTAATAACTCATAGGATGTGCTTGGGAAAATGTTACAGTTAAGACATTTTGGCTGGACATGTAATCCCAGCACTTTGGGAAGCCAAGACAGCAGATCACTTGATCCCAGGAGTTCGAGACCAGCCTGGGCAACATGGCAAAAACCCATCTCTATTAAATAATAATAATAATACAAAAATTAGCCAGGCATTGTGGCACATGCCTGTAGTCCCAACTCTAAGAGGGCTGAGGTAGGAAGATTGCTTAAGCTTGGGTGGGTGAGGCTGCAATGAGCCACGATTCTGCCATTGCAATTCAGCCTGGGTGACAGAGCAAGACCCTGTCTTTAAAAAAAAAAAAATCCTAAGCTTCATGAACCACTGCATCACACTGGCAGTTGCTATTCCCTGGCTTCTTGCAGCATATATAGCCTGAATAATCCTGAAATCAAGACAGTCAGGGACCTGCAAATGAGGTTGTACAGCAAAATTATTGATAAAACCCTTTCTGTCTATAAAGGATGAACACAGTATACTCCCTGGTAAGTGATACAGGTTGTAATACAGAAGGCAAGGCTTTTTGATCTCAAATGGATTTTTTTTTCTTCCTCTCTGACTTCTCTGTTGAGAGAAGGTGCAAGAGATGAGACAGAGAGTAGGATATTTTTAGCTGAGAAGCAGCTCTTCATAAGAAAGACAACTTCAGGGAAATACTGCTGGTAGGTACTAGATTTTACTCTATTTACCAGATGTGCATAAGAGTTCAATACTTATTGTTGAGTGAATCAATGTTTTAAAAAGTTAAATGATTTGAGTGCAGAGTAGCAGAAGGGATATGACTGGGTGTCTGTCCCACTTATGACTTCTGCTTAATGGCTTTGTGACAAAAGTTACAATATAAAGAACTATAGTATCAAGATATGAGACTGCATTTTCTTAACTTTCCTTTGAAAATAATTGAATAACAGAATATCTACTTCATTTCTTATTTTCCCCTCAAAACCAGTTTAAATATAATTCCTTGTTATTTATATTTTTATGTCATTAAAATCTCATATTCACTATACAGCCATTAAAAAAGAACAAAACCATGTCTTCTGTGGGAACATGAATGGGGCTGGGGGCCATTATCCTTTGCAAACTACGCAGGAACACAACATCAAACATTGCATGTTCTCACTTATAAGTGGAAGCTAAATGATGAGAACTCATGAACATAAAGAAGGGAACAAAAGGCACTGGGGTCTACTTGAGGGGGAAGGGTTGGAGAAAGAAGAGGAACAGAAAAGGTAACTCTTGAGTACCAGGCTTAATACCTGGGTGATGAAACAATCTATACAACGATCCCCTATGACACAAGTTTACTCATGTAACAAACCTGTACACTTACCCGTGAACCTAAAATAAACATTTAAAAAACCCTCCACATTCCAGTCCTTGGATAACTCATCATCATCATCATCATCATCAACATCATCATCATCATCATCGTGGCAGGTATATTTGAATGGGAACTTTCTTTTACCAAACATGGTGCTGAGCAATACACATATATTTCATTTTATCTTCCCAATATATGTATAAAAGATGCCATATGATCTTCTTTTTAGATATGACAAAACAGAACTCAAATAATTTTTTAAAAACTGTCCTAGATTATTTAACTAACATGAAAATACTGGGATTCCATACCACAGGTCCTGCTTTTACATATTCCATCGGATCTCACATTTTACTATACTGAAGTTAAAAGCCTGAAGCAGCTTCTAAACCACCACTGACCTTTCCTCAACTGCAGCACTTTTATAGGATGTTAATTTCTTCATGCCTCTCTCTCCTCCTTTTCTCTTTACTCATTGAAAGGGATATGATTTCCCCGTGAGCCACTGCACTAAACAATAAAATACTGCAGGTGTCCCTCACCAAGAGGGAATGCATTTAAATTTAATAATGAAATCAATGGGAAATGGGATTTGCTTCACAAGAATTTGTCAGCTTTGCTGGAATTCATTCACTGTATAAGCTAATAGAAAACTTTGATGTGGAGAGAAATGGGACAAACTCTAAAGAAGTTACTGTATATTATTGAAGACAGTGGCCACGTCTTCTGCTTCATCTGTGTGGCTCCCAAAGTACAGCTCTTTAGAGCTGATGTTTACTAATTGTCTGTTAAAATGCCTTTTTTGAGATTTGTGAAAATTATAATTCTCATTATTAATAGGAGTTAAAATAATAAGCAAAATAAACTATAATTTATCCCATGGGTTTGCGTAATAGGAATAAAACACCAGTATCACAGCTGAAGAATACCACAGAAGAACTCCACTCATCAATTAATTAAAAAATAAATGTATTTTGAACTCCCTTACTGTGCTAGGTGCTGAGAATATAATAATGTACAGTCGGATTTGGGAGACAGACTTATGGTCTTACTTATGGCACTTGTGTTGCTAAGTGTTATAAAAGATAGGTATTGGGTGTCATGTAGGAATGAATAAAGAGGTTTGGCTTCATGGAGAAGTGCCAGGGAGAGCTTCTCAAATGAAGTAAATATGTAAAAGATTTGCAGGAGGCTAGGAGTTAGCAGGTTGGTTGCTGAAATGGCAGAGGAGGTGAATTCAAAATAGAGGAAATACCTCATGAAAAACATGGAGGAAGCAATCTATGCAAAAGTCAAAAATTAAAAGAGGCTAGAGCTGGAGGAGTGCAAATACTGTTGAAGAGGTTGCATGATCTGCAGAAGGTTGAATAGGCAAGCAGGGGCAAAATTATGCAATGTTTATTAGGGATCCTCAGAATGTTGTCTCCTATGGGCAATAAAAAAATAATTTATGTGTTGCGCTGTCACGAATAATTTTCACAAAATGCAAATCAAATTATATCCCCTCTATGATTAAGTGTAGAGCACATATTAGGAATCGGAGCAAATGGATACAAAGAGATCACTTAGAATACCTAGGTAACCATTCATGGAAGATGTTTATTTGCATCCTGCTATTGTCTCTGTTTGTATGTCTCCCTAATATTCTTATGTTGAAATTTAAATCCCCGTGTGAGGATGTTAGGAGGTAGGGCCTTTGGGAGGTGATTAGGTCATGTGAGCTGGCTCACTCTCGTGAATGGGATTAGCACACTAATATAAAAGGATCCACTCTCAGTCCTTCCACCATGTGGGGACACAGAGAGAACTTGTCAGAAGGTGCCATTTATGAACCAGAAAGTAACCCATAACCAGAAACCAAATGTGTTGGTGCCCAGATCTTGGACTTCCCAGACAGCCTGAATGGACTAAGAGCTCAAGGGTAGAGAGAAAGGAGAAGTATATGAATTAATACAAGACATACTAAGAATGTATAATTTTCATGGAGCAGAGCTTTCCATATTTCTCATACTTCTACTGTTCTTCTTCATCTACTTGATATTTTTTCTATAAAGGTACACTATTAATTTATTTCTTGCTCATCATGTAAATACATTTTAAAATAACTTGTCATATTGTTATTAATGGGAAAACTGATGTCATATTATGAAAAGAACATTAAAAATAAATACAGTGAAAAAACTATATATAATGCTAGTGCTTGTCTTCCAAAGTTTCTGAGTATGAGACCAATTTTTCTTACAAAAAAAAGACACGGGGGCCAGGCGTGGTGGCTCATGCCTGCAATCTCAGCACTCTGGAAGGCAGAGGCAGGAGGATTGCTGGAGCCCTGGAATTTGAGAACAGCCTGGGCAACCTGGCAACACCCTGTCTCTACAAAAAAATACAAAAACTAGCCAAGCATGGTGGCACACATCTGTAGTTGCAGCTATTTGGGGGGCTGAGGCAGGAGAATCGCTTGAGCCCAAGTGGTCGAGGCTGCAGTGAGCTGGGACTGTGCCACTGTACTCCAGGCTGGGCAATAGTGAGATCCTGTCTCAAAAAGAAAAAAAACATATATATATATATATATAGTATCTTAATAACATGCTATTTACTATATAGAGATTTTCTCCTTCAAATATCTTAGAGGATATAGATCTCTATATCAAAGGACTCAGAACTAAACATTGAAAAACTGCTTCCAAGAGATTACATTTTGTTTAATGTTATATTGACCAACTCCATAAAATTGTCTCATTTAGTACATCATGTTTGCAATGTATAATTGCCAGATTTAGAGGTTAACAAGGGGAGTAATGCACTAGGCTGAAATCTTTTCACGTCAGGGCTTCCCATATCTTGCTAAAATACATTTTGAAGTTGGTTGTTCAGCTCTCATCTATCCACCATGGAGAAAGAAGGAGCAAAAACTTATTATATCTGATGTCCATCTTTCCCAGTTACTTGGTCCTCACCTGCTCACCTACTGAGGGTTTCACGTCAAAACAATTATCCCAGTCCCAGTGCCAATGGTAATGTTAATAGTGTAGTCTCTATTAAAAACTGGGACTGGGTTTTAAATATCTTTGTATCTCTAGCCCCTACAACTACATTTGACTCCTGATAAATACTCGAAATGAATTTGCAAAACAAAAATACTTTTAAAAACCAGTTCGAGCTCATATAATTACTCAATTGTTAAATTCAAATTACAGTAGCCTAAGTCTCAATCTTTAACTGTGGGGGAAGTGAAATATCTAAGCAATAATGCACACATTTGTAAATATAAACTCTGCTTGGTAGCAATAATATGAAAAGCTAAGACATAATGAACCACCATTATTTCACTGTATTTCAGCAGTAACCTTCTAAAGTGGGTGTTGGATCCATTTCACAGATGAAGAAATGAAACAGAGTCAGGGAAATGGCATTACCAAGTCCACAGACCTACTAAGTGTATAAGAAAAGGATGTGCACCTAATAAAGGACATGCTGTCCTCCACTGTAGACTATTGATATTCACAGAACCAAATGGGTTACTGCTTTCTCTTCAGATGTCCTAGTACCTCTGTTAAATCAAGGTTAGCCTAAAACTGCCTCCTTACATATTTAAGTCCAACCTAAAGGTTTCTCTACACATAATGAACCATAACCTAAATGGAGGTGTAAACAGACCATAACCTACTCTTGTGACAATCACTGAGTTTTGGCCAAAGGGAGCCAACTGTTCAAACCATGTTCAAATAAAGCAAACACCAAGCTGTAGCCAATCCCACTGGGTACATCAATTCTGTTTTCTGTATGCCACCTTCCTTTTCTGTTCATAAACCTTCTTCTACTACATGGCTGCAGTGGAGTGTGAGCCTCTGGTTCAGAGAGCTGCCCGATTTGTGAATTGTGCTTTGGTCAATTAAATTCTGTTAAATTGAGTTTGGCTAAGGTTTTTCTTTTAAAAATCTCATAGACATAAACTTCATCTACTTTCTTAAGTTTTTCTTTATTTTTTTAACTACCATTTACAAGAAAGAGTTTATCATAAGGTCGTTTAAAAGTGGTCACCCTGATAACTTTGAACAGGGAGATCCTAGCAGGAAGGATGTTTCTGATAGTCTGTAAAAATACAAACCAGCTCAATTACAGTGCCTAGTATCTTGTAAAGATGCATCTTCTAGGGCTTCCAGAAAATTTGAAACTATTGGGTTCTCTCCAAATGTTTAACTGCTGGGATATTCTTAATCAGTAAGTGCCCTTAAATACACAGTTCCATTATCACAGTTGCCATCTGAGAGTAAAACAGCATGTAGGCAAAAGCTATCCCACAATTAAACAAACAGGTAGAACTGAGTTCTTTATTAAAATAATTCAAATACCTTTATTTACATTAAAATCATTAAGCTTACAAATAATTGCATCCAATCACTTAACTACATTAGTGTTCAAATAAAAGGAAGAAAATATTAAAATGTGTTTAACTTTTTCTAAATTTCCATGTATAACTTAGCAATTAGACAGAGTATTAACCCTGTAAACTAGATGTCAAAAATTTGTATACACACACTATAGAAGCACTCATTTACATACATTTTTAAAAAATATCTACATGCAGCCGGGTGCAGTGGCTCATGCCTGTAATCCCAGCACTCTGGGAGGCCAAAGCGGGCAGATCACTAGGTCAGGAGATCAAGACCATCCTGGCTAACACGGTGAAACCCCGTCTCTACTAAAAGTACAAAAAAAATTAGCCGGGCGTCGTGGCGGGCACCTGTAGTCCCAGCTGAGGCTGAGGCAGGAGAATGGAGTGAACCCGGGAGGCGAAGCTTGCAGTGAGCCGAGATCACGCCATTGCACTCCAGCCTGGGCGACAGAGCAAGACTCCGTCTCGAAAAAAAAAAAAAAATCTACATGCTGAAGTGAAAAATCTCTTTCGATCTCATTTTTTTAAATGTTCATTGCATAACAGAAGTGATACTTATGTGTTTGTTTTGTTCTAAAAGAGGCAAGACAACCTTTGAAAAAGCACAAGCCTTACCTAAGATAAGGTAAACTCAAAGAAAATGTCTACAATTTATTCCAATAACCACTAACTTCAAATAATCCATCTTGAAAAAGAGGAAAGAAAGGGAGTACATTTACATTGTGTTCTATTGTATTCTTTAATGTTATCTAATTTCCAAACAGCATACCCAAGGTAATGCAAATTCTGTTTTATGAGGGCAAATTAAGCTTAATATGCATAAACACAAAGCAATATCTATTTTTACCATTAAAAATACCAAGTCCCTGAACAGTATTTTTATGATGCTGCTTAACAAGTTTGTATTTCCTTGGCAGGAATTTATTTTACTTCTCAAGTATAAAACAGAAAGAAAATAAAAGAATAAAAATGAGGTAAAATGCTCTGTGCTACTCATTCCAATTTCAATAGTATTTTTATTAGTATTGATTTTCTTTACCTGGCACCCTCAGGGCTGGACTTGAAGTACTTCATGCAGGTGGTCTAGTTTGTAGGGTTCTTAAAGCTAACATTGCATGATTACCTGCATTCTCTCCAACCCACTTTCATCCTCCTTGTGGTAAAAACAGTAAATATTCCTAGGTCAGTCCTATTAATAAATGAGAAGTGGTCCATCCTTGTGTTCAATAAAATGCAGATGTTTCATTAAGAACATTAGATGTACCTGGGTAATTTAGTATTTCTAACTGATTTTCAGAGTAGATTAGGTGTTAATGTAATATTGCTTGGCAAATCATTTCAGCAGAAGCAAGTTAGTAGACGTGGTTATATATTCAAAATTAGGTTTTGGCCAATTGATTCTTAATTACACAATCAGAGACTCAAGAGATCAAAGTTAATAGTCCTTCCTCCTCCCCTCAGACATGCAGATACACACACATACACACACACATGCACACACACCTTGAAAGGTTCTAGCTGCTCTCAGGAATCAAAGGATATCCTGGCAGTATTTGTCTAAGAATAAAGCTTCAAATGTCTAAGCAAGACCACCTACAGTCTATCTGATTGTTCCCTTCAAGGAAGCCAGAAAGAATGTCGATTTAAGAGCCACAAGCAGCAGCTAAGAGTAGTTTAAAAGGAACACATTGGAAACGCTCCCTTTCTGTCAGACTCACGGTTTCTATGAAAAAGAACACCAGTTAATGTGACTTCAAGAGGTTCCAAACTATTTAAGTAGCCTTTGGGCTCAGGTACAAAAGAGAAGAGGCCAGGATATAGGATGGAAATGAAAAGACCAACTAAAATATATATAAATATATGAACATATATAGATATATGAACACAAACATACATATGCTCACACATGCACACACATTCATTGACTCTGTTCCAGCCACACAGGTTTTCTGAGTATGGCAAATTTTCCCATAACACAGACCCTTTGGACTTATTATTCATGCATGAAATACTTTCTACATGATTTTTTTCATGGCTGGTTTCTCAGTCTTCAATTTACAGCTTGAATGTAATCCCACCTCTGCTGACCACCATACAGAAAGCCATTTCCTCTCCCTCCTCCAGTTCATCTCTATCACATCTTTCCCTTCATCTTTATATTCCAAGAACCTAGCACAGGGGTCTGCTTTAGAATGGCCACTCAATACAATGTTCTGTTAATACTGGGGACTCTATTAGATGGGTAATTCTACTTGGGTAATTGATAGTAACATACGCTGCAATATAAATGTGCATTGACTATATTATAGGCCATTCTAGGGACTGAATAGAGTATGTGGAAATTAAACAGTTTTTGCCCTCAAGAAGCTATATCTTGTGGGAAAGGGGGATAAATTGAGCAAACCCTGTGGATGATTAGCAATCAAGAAGCACAGAGCTTGGAAAGCCAAGCCAACCTGCATGAGACAGGGAAAATTCCTGAGGCTGATGATAGCCTAGGTGGACTGTCTGGGGTTGAGATAAATAAAAGAATGCTTGGAAGTGCTCTCCAGTCAAAAGAAAAGCAAGCATACAGGCTGGAAGTCATGATTGTTCTTTGATCTATTTGAAAGTTGAATGTATCTAGACGAGTATGATATGTGGGAAAGGAGCTAAACAAAGCAGAACTACATCAATATAAGGAAGCAATATTGTCACATTCATCCATAACAGCAACATAATAAATTTCTATCATCCTTATAATTTAGGTCAACCCTTGTCAATTTGTCAAAGCCTTTTGTATACCATTGCTCTTTACCTGTGATTCCACAGGGAAGCAAAAATATAAAGGTTAGAAGGGTGGGCTCTGGAGTCAAATTTCTCTAAAGCCTCCTGGCTGGAGAATCACAGATTCGATCCTCAGTTTCTTCATCCATGATAGGGACTGATCATAATCTTCAAAATTATTTTGTGAAGTGAAATAATGCATATGAAACTATTTGTATCAGAAGTGTCATATAATACCCAATAATTACAATTGTCACACTCTTGATAACATTCTCCACATCTGAGATTATCTACTAAAAGTAGTATTTCAGAGACAATTTGCTTCTCTACTCAAGAGTACGACACAGGAGGCTGTCCCTGACCTGACCCTGACCATTTCTTTCCAGCTCCATCTCCATCCATATAACCCCCAGGCCATTCCCTGGACAACTGCCTTAGTGACAGTACAACATTCCCAGCTACACACAGCCTGATCATAACTTTTCACATTCACACATATTGCTTCTTCTCTCTGCCTGAAATCCTTTCTCTCATTTGGCCAACTTCTGATTTTCCTTCAAAAATCAACTTGATACTCACTTACTCTTGAAATTCTTTAACACACCTTCTCCCCCATCTCCATCTCTCACCTTCGTCTAACGTAAATGTTTCCATTCTATTCCTATCTGTGGGCACCTCTCACATAGGAAAGGCCAAGTTCTACTATACTTATTCCCATGCCTGGCTGCAGAATTAACTACAGACTTTGTGGTGTCCAGTACAAAACAAAAATGTGAAAAAAAGAAAAAAAGGTATCATTTAACACACTAAATATTAAGGGTTTTTTCCTTTCTTCCACATCTCTCTTTTGCTTACCTGAATGCTCCTTTGTCCCATAGAAATTCACTTTTGAAAAATTATTAAGAATCTCAAGACAATGACAGCAGAGCATTCATCAAAGCATAGAGCCCCTTGGGGTAACAGACACCTGTGGGACTCCACTGGTTACTCGCAAAAGAGAGCCCTGCCTTACCCTCCCTCTCTCTCTCTCTCTGTGTATGTACGTGTGTGTATATATATACACACAAGTATATATAGAGATGTGTGTATATATATGTATATACATACATACACACACACACACACACAGAGACAGAGGGAGGAAATGGTTATTACACCTCAACAAATCTCTCTCTCTGCATGTGTGTCTGTGTAAATACACATATATGTATAATGTCTATGTATATGTATATATATATACACACATGTGTATGTGTGTGTGTATATATAGAGGGAGGATATGGTCATTATACCTTAATAAATCTCTGTGTGTGTGTGTATATATACACATATATGTATATATGTGTATGTATATATGCATGTATATGTGTGTATATATGTATGTGTATAAATATATACAAGTATATATGTGTGTATATTATAAATATATGTGTGTATATGTAAATATATATATACACACACACAGAGGGAGGATATGGTCATTACACCTTAACAAATCTTTCTCAGTATGTGTGTATATATACATATATATACATTCATATATACATATATAGTGTGTATATACATCTATACATACATATATACATATATAGTGTGTGTATATACACATATATATACATACACAAACACAGAGAGAGAATATATATATACGTTCTGTCCTCAGCACAAAGACGGTCACATTGCCGTCACTGAGTAAAAGGTTTTAATTTTTTGTTCGTAGTAATAAAGCGTGGTGCATTGAGCCCATAAACTGGTGCCCAAAAAGACTCTTGATGTTGAAAGAACTGCAGTATAAATAACTAAGCAAATGGATGAATTCTTGCTAATTCAGAGCTGTTCCCTCTTTTTCATTCAGCTTCCTTACCTGTTTCCCTCCTTCCTCCCTCTCGCCCTTCCTTTCTTCCTTTGCCTTCCACCATCAATCACAGTCTTGACTGGCTGGATCTTTGCGGGCATGCTGAAGAGTATACTTCTTCCTTTTAAAAAATATATTGCCAGACTTCTCCCTGCTAGCTTCCAGATCATTCACTTCACGTTGCCCACTTTCCCTTATCTGCATTCTTTGAGGATTTGCATTCTGTAGTTATGAAAGTTCTAAGAAAATCACAGTAGTATCTCAAATGGGCTCCCTGCTTCTCCTCCTGTCTCCCTACAGTTCACCCCCCTCAAAGAAGACAGAAGGATCTCTTTAAGAACATGAATTGGGGCTGGACACGGTGGCTCATGCCTGTAATTCCAGCACTTTAGGAAGCCAAGGCGGGTGGATTACTTGAGGTCAGGAATTTGAGACCAGTCTGGCCAATATGGTGAAACCCTGTCTCTACTAAAAATACAAAATTAGCCGGGTGTGGAGGCACGCAGGTGTGGTCCCAGCTACTTGGGAGGTTGAGGCAGCAGAATCACTTGAACCCGGGAGGCGGAGGTTGCAGTGAGATCGCACCATTGCACTCCAGCCTGGGCAACAGAGTGAGACAGTGTCTCAAAAAAAAAAGAAAATATGAATTAGATCACATCATTCGCCCACTGCACATCTCCAGCAGCAGCGAATCCCTATCAAACACTTCTCCAGCAAATCCCTGTCCATGGCTGATGCTCTCTTTTCTGTCTCCCACACTGTAGTCATGCGTCCTCATTCTCTTCTTTTTCCTTAGATCTGCCCAGCTGCTCCTTGTCTCAGGGAAAGAGCTTCATAGACTTTCATTCCAGTCTTCGCTCTCATGTTTCCTCTTCACAGAAGAATCTTCATTTACTACTCTTTATCTCCTAACCCAGCCTAACAAATAGCACGTTCACAACTGTAGCACTTGTCCATAAGAAGGTGAGTTGTTCATTTGTTTCACATTAAAAGAAAAATGTTAGGTAAGATCTGTCTTTTGTACTTCTATGCCTCTATACCTAGAACAATGCCTAGCCAAAAGCAGAAATTCTATAAATACATTTTTTAATTTATGAAAAAGGAGAGCAATACAAGTACAGTTGACCCTTGAACAATGTAAAGATTAGAGGTCCTGAGCCCCATTGGACACACAGTGGAAAACTTACTTACAACTTTGACTCTCCCAAAAAACTTAACTAATAGCCTTCTGTTTACTGATAATGTAAATAGTTGATAATCACATATTTTATATGTTATAGGTATTATACACTCTATTCTTAGAATTAAAATAAGCTAGAGAAAAGAAATTGTTATTAAGAAAATTATAGAGAAGAGAAAATATATTTACTATGCATGAAGTGGAAGTGGATCATCATGAAGAACTTTATCCTCATTGTCTTCACCTTGAGTAGGCTGAAGAGGAGAAGGAGGATGAGGAGCAGGAGGAGGAGCAGGGGCTCTTCTTGCTGTCGCAGCAGTGGCAGAGGCAGAAGAAAATCTATGTATAAGTGGACTCGTGCAGTTCAAACTCATGTTGTCAAGGGCCAGCTGTACAAAGTAAGCATGTTTCCACGCAAGTGAGCAGGGCCTTGAACCCTTAGATGAGGTACAGCAGGCACAGGGTCAGGATGGAGGGTGTGGGGAAAGTGGGCAGCAGGATGTAATTACCTGAGTGTATGACCTGGATATTACCTGAGTAGATGACGGTACCTGAGTGTATTACCTGAGTGTATGACCGTCACACTCAGCATTTTCTGTACCATCACATGATCTGCATGAACCTGCCCTTTGAAGAGAGATCTGAGCACATCTTTTGCAAGCGCAGTTAGTCTGGAGCTGTTGGCCTGAAGCATCACTTACAATATGGTAGGAGTTAATGAGTTTTGACTTAAAATTGGTGCTTCACTCCCCTCTGTCCAAAACTGAATGTATGCTATTCCTTCTGTTTTTGTACAGAAGTATGGCATAACATGGCAAAATGGAACAAAAGTATAAAATTGTGTAAAATATAAAACAAGCCTTTCTTCACATCCAACCTCCCAACTCTGCCTGCGGCAAAAATTTATAACTTCCTCAGGTGCATTTTTTTAGACACTCAGTATACACATTTATGTTACTATGCATGTAGCACTTCTGTTTTTTTCTTTATGGAAATGAAAGATATAAAGCAAAGTTATATAGCATCTTTTGATCTTTTTTCAGTGAATTTATTTTAGAATTCTGTTATAATATTGTATTCACATCAATGTTGTATTTTTTATGACTGTGCACCATTCCATGGAACAAATAAAGCACAGTTTACCTTAAAATTTTCCTTTTGATAAATACGTAAAGTAATTCTTCTCTGCCCATTATCATTCCAATTATGAAGCTGGATTCTGAATATCACGGTCATATTGTATCTAGGATTCACTAAATCACTTTGGGAAATCGAGTCTTCCCCAGAGTAGAAAGCAAAGCAGGGAATGATAAGGAATGGTTGGGAGGGGGGAGACAGGAAACTGGACCCTAGGCACACCCTTCCTCCATGTCCCTTCCATGTCACCATGACCATTAGTGCAGTAATTGACACAAGGTGTCTAAAACACTGCATCATGTTTGTTATATACCCATTGCATCTACAACATTTTTACTTTTGTCTTTAAGTTGGCTTTTTACTCAAATTTATTTCAAAAACAACTTTATATCACCATTGTAACAACAAACCTGTATCACATGCCATAAACAAATATAATCATAAAAATAAATTCAATGAAAACTAAGCAATGTTATTAAATTCTGTCTAGACGCTGTTGCCAGCCAAAGGCTCTAAGAGAGAAGGGGCCTCAGGCCAAGGGAGGTGTTAATCTCCCTTTTTAACACTCACTAAAAATTAACAATAAAGTGAGACTTTGTTCTCCATTGTGATAAAGACTGAAAGAGAAAGGAAGAGGGCATGCCTTGGGAAATAACAAACTACACATTTTTTCAAATATTTCTCAAGTTCCCACTGCTTCTGAGTATTTGAGGAATCAAATATTCCTCAATGTTAATTGATTGATGTTAATTGAGTTTTTGTTAATATTTTTGTTACTTGAGAATCTTCTAACAAATCAGATGTAAGTGAATGCTTAGAAACCCACTTTTAGGTTTGTTCAACCCCTTTCTATCTTGCTTACCTCTACAGAACAAGAAGCAGCCAATGGCTACACAATTAGGCCCTCGGCCATTTCTCTCTAGAAAGTCCTTCAAGCCTCACCTGTTCACAACGAACACAGACTTAGGGGGCTAAAATACAGTAAGTCTTCACTTAATGTCCTCAAACGGTTCTTGAAAACTGCAACTTTAAGACAAACAACTTACAACAAAACCAATTTTATTATACCATAGGCCAATTGATATCAACAAGACTTAAGTTCCTACGTAATGTTTCCAATCACAAAACCATCACTAGATGTCTAAAGACCAAAACATCTCTTGTATTAAACACTGAAATAATTGTGAGTTCTACATACATTTTAAAAAGATTAATAGAAACAAGTAAGATAATTATCTACCCAATTATTTCAGTTCAGGGTTGAGGATGGCAGGATTCTAACCCAGCAGTTCAGGGCACCAGGTGGGAACCACCCAGGACATGGTGTCATTCCACTACAGGACACACTCTCACACACATCCACACTAGCTTTGCAATGGACCATTTAGACACGCCAATTCACGTAACAATCATATCACTGGGATGGGAAAAGTAACTGGAAGGGGAGAAAACCCAGGCAGACATGGGGAGAACATGCCGGATCCACACAGACAATGGCCCAAGCTGAGAGATTTTTTTTTCCCTCAAACAAAACAATCTTAAATGAAATCAGGTTATTCGGGGACCTGCTGTACTTGGCTACAGTCCTAGCTCAACTCTTGAGTGGGTCTGTGGCCTTGAGTCTATCACTGCTCTCTCTGGGCCTCGGTCTGCCCTGAAATAGGCCATGTATCCATCACCTGGTGCTGTCCCTCTCCACAAAGCACCATCAATTCTCTCTCCTGGCTTAAGTATTGGCCTTCCAGATTGCTTACTGACCACGTTTCTCCTTCCATCCTACCCTACTGCTTTGTAGAGGATAGATTTTTTTTTTTTTTTAATGTGAATTCGATTACGTCTTTTTGTGTTTACAATCTTTTGATTGCTTTCCTGTGCAAAAACAACAAAATCCAAAGTTCTTACAGCATCCTACTCAGCTCTACATAATCTGGCCTCTACCACAGAAGCCTTTGAGTTACTCTTACACATCTAATTCTTTCCTACCTCCATCTACCCCAAGGCCTTTGCTACATGCTGGTTTTTATATCTGAATTTCTTTTTCTCCCACATCTGTTCATCCTCTGGCTTTGGGGAATTGAGGTTGGGGACATCTGTGTTCAAAATATAAGAAACAGCATGTGAAAATCCCCTCAAGTAGGCATCACTTCTGTCTAACTAACTGTGCAAAGTGGTCCACTTATGACCATTTCATCTAACACAGACTTCCCCTACTTATTTGTTATTTTCTATCAGCACCCTGTTTGTTTTATTCGCAGTCAATTTCCCATTCTGATGCTTAATTTATCAACCTGCTTACATTCTTGTAGAGGAGGAAGAACCAAAAGCAAGTCACCTTTTCATAAGGGCTGGGATCACATCCACTGCTGAACTGCCAGTATCCAACACAGGGCCAGGCGTGGGGCAGTTGTTTCACACAAAACGTTTGAAGGATCCCTTTATGAAACCCAAGGTTCACAATAGTAAAGTCTCCGAACTCCAGTATTTAACAACCCAACTTTCTGTAAGGTTTCCATGGCTCTTAGAAAACTATCAAAAAATGGCCGAGTGCGATGGCTCACGCCTGTAATCCCAGCACTTTGGGAGGCCAAGACGGGCGGATCACGAGGTCAGGAGATCGAGACCATCCTAGCTAACACGGTGAAACCTCGTCTCTACTAAAACCACAAACAATTAGCGTGATGGCGGGCGCCTGTAGTCCCAGCTACGCAGGAGGCTGAGGCAGGAGAATGGCGGGAACCCGGGAGGCGGAGCTTGCAGTGAGCCGAGATCGCGCCACCGCACTCCAGCCTGGGAGACAGAGCGAGACTCTGTCTCAAAAAAATAAATAAATAAATAAATAAAATAAAAATAATAAAAAAAGGAAACTATCAAAAAATTTAAAATAAGCTCACATAAGGTGGATGTCTCATAAACTTCTGTCTCCTGCTACCAAACATGATTCTAAATAAAGGAAAGAACAAAAGCAAGGACTAGAACAGACATATACACAAAAACATTTTACACCTGACTGCCTTCCTGGTAAAGCATGCTGATAAGGACAGGGGTGGCGCCAGTGTACTTTGGGGAACATTATGACTGCACATTTCCAACTAGGTCTACTCATTTGCAAGCAGGCACTTTCATGAAAATGAGCCATAACATATGTTAATTCCTTTCCTTCGCAGTAGCTCTTTAGTATAACATGTTTGGAGAATGCATATTCCTGTATTATCCTTCTGTTTACACCAGAATCCTGACAGCTAATTGTTCTAGTAACACCTTATGCCTTGATCAAAAATGTGACACTATTAAAGGATTAGCAAAATTGGCTTGCTAGGTTGAAAAAAAAAATGCTTGCAAGATTTAGGAAGAATTAGCAATTAATTCATTGATTTTATCACCAAAAAAACTTTATTAGGCCAAATCTCTTATTTGAAAATGTTACTTTGGTCTACATATTTATTATGCTTTTTTCAAGAAGACACAATGGTGCTAATTTGAGAGGAAACCAACTTGCATATTGATATAATTTATCAATAAAAAATAGAATGTGGGCCGGGCACCGTGGCTCACGTCTGTAATCCCAGGACTTTGAGAGGCAGAGGTGCATGGATCACAACATCAAGAGATCGAGACAATCCTGGCCAACATGGTGAAACCTCGTCTTTACTAAAAATACAAAAATTAGCTAGGTGTGGTGGTGCACGCCTGTAGTCCCAGCTACTCGGGAGGCTGAGGGAGGAGAACTGCTTGAACCTGGGAAGCGGAGGTTGCAGTGAGCCGAGATTGTACCACTGCACTCCAGCCTGGCAACGGAGCAAGACTCTGTCTCAAAAAAAAAGAATATGGTGATTCAGAAACACACAGAGTAGGTCCCTAAATATTCAACTACATAATTAGCTTAATATCATAGAATCTGCCCAATAAGAACTCTTAAGAATACATTGCTTCAAATCAAAATTAAATCAATCAAATCAATGCATTCTAAAATATAGAAATAAACTATGAGCAATTTTTAATTTTAGCACGTAAGTAGAGAGAAGTCTAGAATTCTAAAACAAGCACTCCATGCAAAGCCCTGCACTAGAACCTTTACATGCATTAACTCATTTATTAGCTAAAGCAACCATGAAAAATATGACAGGATAATTTCACTTTGAAGAGCAGGAACCTGGGCCAGGCATGGTGGCTCACACCTGTAATCCCAACACTTTGGGAGGCCAACACAGGAGGATACCTTGAGGCCTGGAGTTCAAGACCAGCCTGAGCAACACAGCAAAACCCCCTCTCTAGAAGAAAATTAAAAAAAAAAAAAAATATCGCCGGGTGTGGTGGCACAAGCTTGTTGTCTCAGCTACTCAGGAGGCTGGGACAGGAAGATCCCTTGAGCCCAGGAGTCCGAGGCTACAGTAAAATATGGCTGTGTCACCGCACTCCAGATAGGGGAATAGAGTAAGATCCTGTCCCTAAAAAATAAGAAGAGGAATGGCAATCTTAGAAGAGATAAAATACTAGTTAAGTCATACAGTTCGTAAAAGGTAGACATGCCAAAATATTCCACGTATGGATGATTTCAAATAGTGTATAAGCTTTATTTTTCTCTTTTCAGTACCACCAAATTTCCTCCCAATGTGTTAATGCTGACAATTAGTAACCAAGTAAAAAATGTCATGCTGGGATTAAGATATTCTTATGGCAGGTTGAATGCCCATTATTTGAAATGCTTAGGACCAGGAGGATTTGGGATTTCTTTATAAATATTTTGAAATATTTGTATATACATACAGAGCTATCTAGAGGACGGAAACAATCTAAACACGAAATTCATTTATATTTCATATACATCATATATATGTAGCCAGAAGATAATTTTATACAAGATTTTAAATAATTTTGTGATGAAACAGAGTTTTGACTGTGACTGAGGTCAGGTGTAGAATTTTTCACTTACAGCATCATGTCCTCTCTCAAAGTTTCAGATTTTGAAGTCTTTCGGATTTTGGATTTTCAGATTAGAGATGCTCAACCTGCGCTTACACCACAGTTGGATTTAAATAGAGATTTTTTTTTTTTTTTTTTTTTTTTTGAGACAGAACTTCACTCTTGTTGCCCAGGCTGGAGTGCAGTGGTGCAATCTCGGTTCACTGCAACCTCCTCCTCCCAGGTTCAAGCGATTCTCCTGCCTCAGCCTCCCTGGTAGCTGGGATTATAGGCACCCGCCACCACGCTCAGCTAATTTTTTGTATTTTTAGTAAAGACAGGGTTTCACTATGTTGGCCAGGCTGGTCTTGAACTCCTGACCTCAGGTGATCCATCCTCCCAAAGTGCTGGGATTACAGGTGTGAGCCAGCACGTCCGGCCTAGAGATCATTATTTTAAGAACAGTGGTTCTTTAACTGGAATCATGGTTACCTGGAGGATAGTTCTATGCAAATTCCTGTTATCAACTTCCAAAAAATTACAAATAAATAGAAATTCATGCACATGACTCAAAAACTATTCTGTGAAAAAGAATGAAACAGGTTATGTATCTGAAGGTTTTTCCTCCTCCTTTCATTCACCCTCGTCTATTGAGTAACGTGTCAAGTTTTCATTTCCCACTCTTTCACTGCAATCTTACAGTTTAGGCAATTATGCCCATTCTAAAGGCAATAAAGGTTTTCTCAAAAGCTGTGAGACCTAGGACAGGTAAAAGGCACAATGGTGAGTCAAATCCAGTTTTACCTGGCTGCAGTCACAATCCTCTCCATCTCCAAGTCTTCACCCTTCCTTCCCTTGTAAGCAGAGTATAAAATAACACTATCAAATAGGCAGAATCAATGAAAGAAAAGCCTAGCTTTTAGTGTAAAAACTACCATTTAATATTATCTGAATAGACTTTCTGCAGCTTAATTTAATAAAGGAGGCATCGTTTTTTAGACTCCAAGCATAATCAACTCTCATTTGCATTGACTGGATTCATAAATTCATGCTGTTAAAAACCTGTTTCTGTCAGGGTTGGCCCAGGCCCTCACAGCTTTCACTCACATTCCAATTCTAAGCGGCAGGAGGGAGTTTGCAGATCACAAGCATCAGCTATCATGAGTTCATTTCCTTTAGTGCTGCTTGAGAAAGCGGCGTGAAGCCTGACAAGGTGCAGGCAGCTCATCTAAAACAAGTTCTCCACTGCTCCCAAAAAGGGTGAGGACATCTCCCCATTTCCCTTTACTGCATATGGATTATTTTTTTCCTGGCAAAAGACCATAGCAGAATGCTCAGAGTCCAAGATTCTTGAGACGCACAGATCTAGGGTTTGGATTTACACAAAAAGGAGCTGAAATAAAACCTTCTCAGTCAGAGCTTCATGTTTAAGGAGAAACAGAAATAAAAGGAATGGTGTTGGTATGTGTTAAAAAGCCCTGTCTCTTTCCCCTTATATGGGCAATAATGATCTGAATGACTCAAAACAAATAGAACTCCCAGTTCTCAGAGTGAGTGCTGTGGAGTGAGCATGGGCATCTGACAGTGAGAATTCTCAGAACTTCTGGAACATAACCAGAAACAAGCACAGAAAACCACTTCAGAAAGCTAACTTCAATGGCAGAGCCATCGTTGAACGGATTCGGTGTAGATTGAATCTTCCCTTTCTGAATCTTTCTTGGCATGTAGCAGGTTTCTTGAATAGCTCTTACATTTTATTTTGAAATCCATGAAAGAATATCCAGAGTGCGGAGAAGCCCTACATGGGCTTATCTCTGGAATGTATTAAATAACTTCTGATGCCTCTCTCAGCTCTAACAGACTATTTTGGTCAGTATCAGACAATCATCCAGTTATGATCATTTATCTGTATAGAGAGATATCAGATACATTATTATTTGCCAATGTATTTCATTCATCAATTTAACAAAGATTTACTGACCATCTGATAGATTCACTGTGTACTGGACAACCGGTGGAATAAGATGTGTATAGTCTCATTCCTGATCCCCTTACTAAATATTGCATTCCCCTTAAGTGCAAATAAGTCTAGTGTATGGAAGTAGTTCCCAGGACTGTGATATGAGAACATGAATCAAGCATGAGCCCAGCTTCTAAACAACAAGGCTTAGACCCAGAGATAAGTGTGCGACTCAAAGCCACCAATGAAGGTGCTTCTTCCCTGGGGTTGCTATGTGAATGCTGAAAAAGAAATCTGCTCTCTTAGTTTGAAATACTATGATAATGGTAACCTCTTTCACTGCTATGTGCCAGGTCAGCTGCTCGGGACTTTACACATAGTATCTCTGACCTTCAACATGTTTCTTAAAGGCATCTATTATTAGCTCTATATCAAACATGCTCCACAATATACATTACTTTCTACAAGGTCACCCCACGATTAAAATTGGGATGTCGAACTTTCACCTAAGTTTGTAAGATGCCATAATCCATGTACTCTGCATTACACCAAGATAACCTGAGCTTAATGTGCTGATGTAGAAGCATAGGTACATTAGCCATGTGGTTTAGAAATTTAAAAAAGAGACCTGGTTTTGAGATGCATATTTGTGTGTCAGCATGATCCAAGTGAAATCCAAACTCATGGGAAAAATAAGAGAAAAAAACAAAGCAGGAAAATTTAGAGAAAGTTTCTGTTCATAAGTAGAAGTTAAATGAAAGTCATCAAAGGCATAGAAAAATGGGAAATGTGATAATGATAATCTTTTGACAATGTATATGTATACCAAAATGTCCCACAAATATATATAATATTTATTGTCAATTGTACATCAATAAAGCTGGAAAAAAATTAAAAGAAAAATGAGAAATTCTATGAGAAAATAAATAACTATTTTCCCTATTCTGCTCTCATGACACAGAACACTTCTGTGACCAAATGCGTGGGGGATTTTCCCCACACCCCAAACAAGCAATCAGTTCTACAGATTCTGCAGCAGGTACCAGCTGGGTGCTTTCTAATTCAACTTAATTCTGACACCATCTCCCTGGAGATAGCATCAGACCCCACAGGTTGAGGGCTGAGTCCCACAGGACTGGCCCCCACTTCAGATGTCAGTCACAATCCCCAGGTTGTTTCATCTGTGCTTCTGATTGACTGGCTCTATATGAAGGCTCCCATGACCCCCTCCTTGGGTTGATAAATTTGATAGAGCAGCTCACAGAAGTCCAGGAAAACTTGTGTTTCCTGGTCTAATAGAACATTTTTTAAAAGATATCAAGATACCAATGTACATGAGATGGAAAAGAAGCACAGAGTAAGGGAGATGGGAAGGGTTGCGCACAGAGCTTCCCTGCCCTCTCCAGGCGTGCCACCCAGGAACCTCCATGTGTTCAGTCCTCTGGAAGCTCTCCAAATTCAGTTCTTTTGAGTTTTTATGGAAGTTTCATGACATAGATATGATTGATGAAATCATTGGCCACTGGTGATCAACTTAGCCTTCAGCCCCTCTTCCCTCCCTGGAGTTTGGAGGGTGGGGCTGAAACGCCTCTGTCTTTCCCAGACCAGCTCCCACGCTAGAGCTGCATAAGAGCTGCCAGCCACCAGTCAACTCATTAGCATACGAAAAAACATCACTTTGGAGATGGCAAGGATTTTTAACTGTATTCCAGGAAATGGGGATGAAGATCAAGTATATATTTTACGATATCACCAAAACAAAGCAGTAAGAATTGAAAAAAAATTAGAATCTCTAAGTCGAGAAAGAACCTAGAAGACTGCAGTGCATCAAGATAAGAAAAAAACATAAACAAAACTTGTTGATATGGCTTGGTTGTGTCCTGACCCAAATCTTACCTTGAATTGTAATAATCCCCATGTGTCAGGATGGGGTCAGGTGGAGATAATTGAATCATGGAGGCAGTTTCCCCCATACTGTTTCCACGGTAGTGAATAAAGTCTCATGAGATCTGATGAGGTTATAAATGAGAGTTTCCCTGCACAAGCTCTCTTGCCTGACACCATGTAAGATGTGACTTTGCTCCTCCCTTGCCCTTTGCCATGATTGTGAGGCCTCCCCAGCCACGTGGAACTGTGAGTCCATTAAACCTCTCTCCTTTATACATTATCCAGTTTTGGGTATGTCTTTATTAGCAGCATGAGAATAGACTAATACACTTGTTCAACTCCCTGAGGAGTATTGTGCAAGAAACTCCTATTTTTGTAGTTGGGTGGGTTTTGAGTGGGGTAAAGTAATCATTTTGTACTACTCCTAAGGGAAATGGCAGGGGCCAGTGAAAAGTTGAATAGAGTGATGCTGAGATCTACTGTGTAGCTAGAATGCATGTACCTCTCTTCTTAGCAAGAAAAATTGTCCTTTTTTTTTTTCTGGGAATACATTGTAGGGGGGGGGTGTGTGTGTGTGTGTGTTTAATTGGGCTTAGTTCCCAGAGTTTTCAGAATAACCTCCATGAAAATGTAATTGGACCATGAGCAGGAATATGACCCAATCAAGGCTAATCAAAATCTTTCCATGGAATGACCTAAGAATGTTAGGTAATAACGGACCTAATTTTTCCTATTGTCTTTTGAGTTTGAAAAAGCAGTTAATCCTGTGGTGCCAGGAACTACTGTATCCAGGTTCTTAAAAGAAGCAGTCTGCATAATGATCTCCACTCAGAGAGAAAAGCATAACCATTACATAGAGAAAGATGCAAAGCTCAGTTAAGGTTTTTATAAGCTTTTACAAACAGAGGTGAATCTGGCTTCAGAAGCTGCTTTCTCCAAGTAACAGAAAATTCAAGTCTAAATAGCTTAAAATACAAAAGTAATTCTGAGGCTTAGATAACTACAGTTGACCCTTGAACAACATGGATTGGAATTGCAGAGGTCCACTTATATTCTATTTTTTTCAATAAATGTTGCACCGAGCGTAACTCTCTGCCTCCCCTTCTACCTTTTCCGACTCTGCCACCCACAAGACAGCAAAAATAACTTGTCTTCCTCCTCATTCCCAGCCTTCTCAACTGAGGATGATGAGGATAAAATCTTTATGATCATCTGCTTCCATTTAATGAATAGTAAATATATTTTCTCTTCCTTCTGATTTTCTTAATACATTTTATTTTCTGTAGCTTGCCTTATTGTAAGACTGCAGTATGTAATACCTATGACATATGCAATACGTGTTAATAAACTCTTTTTATTATTGGTAAGACTTCCAGTCAACAGTAGGCACTTAATAGTTAAGTTTGCAGGCAGTCAAAAGCTACATGTACATTTTCCATTGTGTGAGGGTCTATGCCCCGAACTCCTGCAGTGTTCAAAGGTCAACTGTGTACAGCTCTTCAGAGTCCTGAATCAGGTGCATGTGGTTCTCTGGACATCTTCCCAACTCTTGTTTGCAACACAGAGCCCATGGCTTAATAAAACCACATGCACAGTAATGCAAAGGAATCACCACAAGATGCAACGAAACCTGGACTGAAAACAAAAAGAATGTCATGAAAATAGATAAACCAGAGACGTCATATCCTGAAGGATGATCTAAAGAAAAGACCCACAACTTCTGGGTCAATCTCCAGTTACAGATTAAATTGCCTCAATATTTATAATTTGTAAATTGATATCCAATCATTCTACACTGACCTAACACTTTTCCAAGAACTATGTGCAACCTCATGTTCCTATCTCAAATACTTGAAAAGCACCTTAATTCACATGCTTCCCTTAGACTTGTCTATCAGGTTTGCATCGTCAGACTCATTGTCTAGTGATCACTAAACCTGTGCCTTCAATAAACCTTTTCAATGTATGGACAACCACGAGAGTTTTACAGTGTAGGTCTGGTTAGTCCCATTCTGAGGCTAGAAAGAGTAATAACTTGACCAATGCAACTAGAAATGGGTCTGACATTTGTCTGTAATAACCCAAAAGGCTATGAACAGCAGAAACATATAAAGAAATACATTAATAAAGTGAAAAAATATATTTAGTGTTCTATGGGAAAAAAAGCTTTTGGAAAAGGATAAAGGCATATGATGAGTTTCAGTAGCCATCTGTAAGATTGTGGAATATTTTATTAAGTGAACACAGGCATCCCATCCTGAATTATGCTGGTCTTACCATGCAAATGGGAATGGGTACCAACCTGTGTCAGGGAAGAGGGGTTTGAATATATAACAGCATCTGCTTTATTCTGCTAAGCCTAGCAATGCAGGGTGCAGCTGGCTCACATAAATGAGGCACTAATGTAAGCAGGGATGCGATGAGTACCACGAAATCCAAGACATCCAGTTCTGAATGTTTTGAAACACTTGGAACATTATTTGGCACTGTTATTGTTGGTATCACAGTCTTTGGGAAGCCTAGAAACAGACTCAAAAGAAAGGAAATTGTAGATATCCTCAGATTTTCTAGAAACTTCCAAAACAGACAATACATTAGATAGCATAGAAAATATAGAAGCCACATCACAGCAAAGTATTCTCTGCATATTTTGTTTCAGTGTTTTAAGTGGTACCGTTTTCATGGGCAGTAATTCTAGGAGCTATGACATCCAAGATCATAATATCCAGCAGATCTGAGATTGGAGTGAGAGCTCTCAATCCCAATTCCATCTGCTTGGGCAGATGGCAAAGTGCACAGAATTTCTCCAACTCTCCTAGTCCTCAGTGCCCCATCATCACATTGATTTCCTGATAAGAACATATGGAAGGTTTGGGGAGAAAAGAAAGGTTTTGTATTTTTACACTGAATGTGTTGACAATAAGACAATAAGTTTATGATTCTTTCTGACATGACCTTAAGAGTAATGAATGAACGCTTGTAGGATGACTCTCTACAGGAAAAAAGATGTGTATGACCTGAAAATAATAAAAGATGTCAAGTGTATTGAAGTGTGGTACAAAGAATTTCTTTTTATTCTCAGAAAAGCAGGAGACAGTCTCAAGAAGCCATAAATCTCTTTGTCTTCCTTTAAATCATCAAGGGTCAGTAATGGTCTATGGGGTTAGGAAGAAAGTGCCACTGACATTGAAAGAAAGAAAGGAAGAAAGAAAAAAAAAGAAAGAGAGAGAGAGAGAAATGTGAGCATCCTCCTGACAAGAGAAAGGCTGCTCTGGATTTTGACACTGGAAATCTGAAGGAGAAAATCATTATTGTTAGACATAGAATAGTGGGGTTAAATTCAAGCTCCACCTAATACCCAGATCTAGAACTCTGCTATTCATGTCTCTGTCAGTCAAATGATGGCAAGGATTATTTCATTTAGGAGGTCTAGTGTATGCCATAGGCTAAGCACAGGGACTGCCATGTAGTAGGTAATTTATAAGGAGCACCAATGGTGAAACTAAGTGGGATGTAATAAAAAAGATTAAATAGCAGGAATACAACAGTATGATAAAAAATCTATCATTTGTTTGACATTTGCAAATTTTAAAAACATTTTCGCTATAGTAAATAGTGGTTATAAATAACTGAATTCACACATAATTGTTTATTGGTTCAGTGTTCAACAATAGAAAAGATCCTATGCAATAGAAAAGATCTGATCCTACGCTTATAAAACTTTCCTTTTAAGGATATTCAGTTTTTAAGGGGAAAATGATAGGACTCTAGAAACTCAAGGTTACAAGGCTTGTTAGTAGAAGGACAAAAACATCTAGCCAATGTCATATGATTTCCATAAGGTTTATGTGCCTACCCAGCTCCACTGAGTGCATGACGATAAAACAAAGGGGCTCCAGCAGATATCTGGACTTTAAAGACATTGAGAAATTTGAAATGTGAGTTTAAAAAGCTACAGTTTTCCTTTAACAAATGCAGACAAGAACTAACATAAACATAATTGACTGAATAGTCAATCTATTGCAGTGCCTGAAAAAATAATACTCCCTTTCTACTAAAGGCTGCACTGGTAATCTTATGCTTAAGACTTGACTGAAAGTTCCTCAGAGAAAATGCTCCAGCGAAATGTACTGCATGCAAAACTTAATACAGGCTTTTATTAGCTGTGCAAATTTGGAGAGGTTACTTAAACTCTCTGACTCTTAGCTTGCAAAGCAGAAATGAAAACCGTTCTGTAAATGTCTCTGAAGTAATACATACAAAATAGCCCTTCAGTACATATAGCTATATTTCAATTGTGCATAATTTATTTTAGGAATAGCCTAGGTTGATTTTATGGTAGATCTTCCTCCCTCTCTCTTTCTCTACTGTTCAGTTTCTGAGCCTTCTGACATCTTGGAAAGCCACCAACACTGGTGAATCTGGGTGGGAATTCTAGACCACCAGCAAGAGTGAGTACTGGAGGGACCAGAGGCAGAGTTGTTACCAAGCTGTCCCCATTTCAGGATCTAAATATGCTCTCTATGCTAGTTTTAACAGACTTCTCATTGATTCTGTGAGCCTTCTGATATTCTACCACTGTATCTGCTTAAGCCAACTGGAGGTATTTTATTTTGCTACCACCAAAACTTCCAGAAAGAAACAGAATTAAGAAGCTTATAATTTGGTGATAATTATACTAAGAACACATCGGTGCGTAACCATGGCATAATGGACTTTCGTGGAGACCCTAATTGCAAATCAAAGTTAGAAGAATATGAGCAGTTAAATGGTTCTTAAACATAATCCCTAGTTATCCACGCTAGTGGTAACTTGTTACTTTCATTGGGGAATTCACTCAGCAAACAATACAAACACAACTAAAAAATGCACATTAATCCATTTGAGAAAACAGTGTGGAATGCAGACATCCAGTATAAATATAAGTTTCCGGAATACCTAATAACACATGCAATCAATGGGCTCTTGAACTACATAATGTAAGAAGTCAGAATTGTAATGAAGAGCATACAATCACGGAATATAGGCACCATCTGTCAAAAAATAAATAAACTCTTCCTGCTGTGGGGTTAAGAAAAGTCCCTTAACTTCTATAGGATTCAACTATCTTTTACCAGTCATGTGGCAGTTAACCTTCTGAGAAGTGCCAGAATGCCAACTTCCTTAAGGCAGAGGGAATATTTTGAGTCTTCAGCTCTAAGCAGTGTCTGGAGCATAATAAATGCTCAAAAATGTCTGAGTAAGTAATGCAAGAAAACAGGAGGCAGGAAGTCTTGTATTACAAATCTTACAAATCGTAGGGGAAACAGTGCCATGATAAGGAGATAATATTCAACGTTTCTTCAAAGTCATTTACCTCAAAGACTTCTTCCCAACAAAGTTTAAAGAGAAGTGATTTCTCCCCATGACTTGTGTGGGCTACAACATGATGGCTAAACTGTCAATCTGATAAATTCTTATCTATAAAAGTGAGGTTAAGGGCAATTGAAATCAGTTCAAAGGTGATACCCGTAGTGAAGCACTTTTCAAGTCTAAAATTGAGCAATACACCTTGGGAGAAAGATCTCCTAGAATCCCCCTGAGAGATTTGGGGAGGTAAAGTGAATGAATCAGGATAAGTTTCCTTATATGTAAGTCATGGGAAGACTATTGTTTAAGATCACGTCTGCCCATAGCATTCCCATAAGACATCTGAACTCTTAGCTTCTTATATTGGATAAATGATGTCCAAACTGTGCAACCATGGAGAAATTGTATTTATTAGCTTCATTTTTTAAAATGTCTTCACAACCACAAAACATACGTTCTTTAGGCTTATTAAAGAGCGTATCACATGCCTAGCACTACTAAGCATTTAATGATAGTTTGTTATTTTTACCATTTTCAGGTTTGTTGTTGCTTTCTTTCATTGTTCTGATAGCACAGAATTATGTAAAATGTGCCCAGTACATGAAATAGCTTTTCTCATCTACATTCATACTCAGTTTAAGTCCAGAATCTACAGATTTGTAATCTCTTTCTCTTTTGGCAAGGAAGCCATACTATCTTTGCCTACTCCAACATTTTCTTCTGCTCGGCTATTAAAATCTTTACAGAACTTCGACAGATATACCAGCATTTTAGGGAGCATAGTAGCCTCACAGTGCTGAAACACAATGTCCTCATCATGTATACGCCTTTGTGTGTGGATGTGAACCTCTCCCTGCACAAATCACATTTTCCTTAGTCCATTTATTCAAAGCTATGACCTTTCTCCCTGACTATGCATGCTCAGGGAAGTTACCCATTGATGGTGGCTGTGTTGCTGCTACCACCATTGCTGTTGCTGATAGTGGTAGTAGTAGTGGTAGGGTTTTGTTTTTGTATAACAAACACATTTATCCAAATAAAATGCTTGATGTTTGCTTCAAACTATTCTTCTGAAATTGAATCATTCTGATTGACTTGTAGTTAGTCACAGCCTATCAAATTCCTTTTTTTTTTTCCCCTTCATGGTAAATTTAAGAGATTCAAGTTTGACTATTGGCCATCTATTGCATGTCAGGTTCTAAATGTGGCACTTTGCATGCGTTGGTCTCCACTTCACATATGAGAAAACTGACATTCTGAGATCTTAATCCACTTGCACAGGCTCATGTATGTTGTAAGTGATCCAAATTCAGATATTTTTGGCACAAAGCCTATGCTTTTTCCACTAGACCGCCCCTCTTTAGCAGCACCTACAAAGGGCTACTTACAGTCGATTTTCCTTGTGACAAAAGGGAAATTGCATTCCCTATGTATGGAGCTGTAACACACATGCTTTTTTTTGCCTAAAAGCCTCCTCACCTCCCTCCTGCCAATCTTTCCCTTTTAATCCCTGTTTGAGTCTGCGAAGTGGAGAACCGCAGGCAAATATTTATTCACGAAATGAGCCATTTTTTTTTCCCATTTCTAACCCATCCAAAGCTGCTCTTGTTTCTCTTTAAACTTTTGAAAAGCAATTTGCTTCTAGATGGAAAAAAAAAAAAGCAGAGAGAAATAAAGAATCTCAGCCCAAAGCCAGAGCCAGAAACAATGGGCCAGAAGTAAAAGCCTCTTCTATAAGGTGGGCGCTCCAATCTCAGCTACAGTCAATGCACATTTCAGACATTAAAGATGAGACATCACACAGGACTTCTGGTATTGGAGGAAAAGGCTATCCTCACCCCTGGAGGGTAACATGACACAGGTAGACTGAAGAAATGTATACTGGAAGAACATTATTAAGGCCCAGTTCCAGATAGAGTTTGCCATTAAATTGAACTTCTCTGATTGATTAATAAAATAAAAAAACTTTTATTTACAGAGTAACATAAATTCTCAATAAAGGTCAGCAGATACTTTGCATGTTCCTCAATTCTACCATCTTGCACACACGGCAGACATCACTAGTTGATCAAGGCTCTTGATCTTACTGGGCCAGGATTAACCTAGGCATCCTTATAAACACATCTTGCAGTCAGCCTCTATCAACCAAATGTAATAGGCACAGGGGGAAAAAAGCTTTGTGCCAACTCAAACACAGAAAACGGGCAATAAAGATCAGTATGATTTTGTTTTAGGGTTTTTTTTTTTTCTGAGATACCATCAGGTTTTTCTATAATGTCAGCCACCGTTCTAATCAGTGAATACTCCCCTGACTTCAGAAATGCTTTAAAACTATCAAATAAGACATGACATTCAACCATCAATATACTCCCCAAACATTTATTAAGCATGCATTTTATGCCAGATACTGCAATACTTATTGGACAAGTGGAGATGACTCTTATCTGATTCCGCTTTCAAGACAGAGCAACTTACCCCATTTGGAATCCACCTTGTTGAAATTCTAACATGGAAAAGTGTGCTTTCGTCTTTTCTTAAGTACTACTCTGTAAGAATTTCACTGAGGCTATGTGCTAAATTTGATCCACTCCAGCCAGAGACAATCAGAAAGTAGGAACTAAAGAATAGAAGTGGAAGGAAGAGCCCAAGAAGGTAGCACTGCAACCTTCTAGAAGCATGAGAGAAAGCCCACACAGTGTTCTACAGGGAAGACAGGGGCAGAAATATATGTTTGGAAGGGCTCACCGCATGTACTCTGGCTTAGTGTTTCATGTAGGAAACCAAGGAAGTACCCCTGGGACTATAGAGGCAGTGAGTAACTCTATTATCTCACAAATTCAGGGATTCCGAATATGGGACTAGAAATTAAATTCAAAACCTCTGTGCCAGAATGCAGGCAGCACAATGGGAATGGTGAACACAGCCCTACTGACGTCATACCTTCCTTCTATTGCTTACCAAGTGTGTAACTTTGCGCGAGTTACTTTAATTCTAATCACCTCATTTTTTTCATGTATAAAATTCATCCATCATCATCATATCACAGTAACATCTCTCTTTAGTTGTTTGTTTGCTTTTAAGGGACCTGGAAGTATTTATAAAGCCGTTAAAATTGGGGTCTCCCATCTACAACCCTCAGGTCAATTATGATGAATTGTGTTTTCTGTAAATACTATAAAGATTTGTTGGAATGCAACCACACCCACTTATTTACATGCCTTCATTTACACATAATGTAAACGTAAAAAGTTGAATAGAGGCAACAGAGACTATGTGACCCACAGAGCTTATGATATTTCTAAAAAATTTTCCAGAAAAGTTTGCCAACTTCTGAACTCCTGGCTTAGAATATTACCTGGTGCATAGCAAGAATTTTGTAAATTTTTGTTAAAATGTAATGTCAGAAAATAAATATGAAATGCAGATATACTCTCCATTCAGACATAAAATGTCAAAGAACAAAAAAATGCCAGATTTGGAAAGATCTGGATTTGAAGTCAGGTTCTGCAACTTACCAGTTGCATGAGCTTAAACAAGTTACTTCAATCTCTGGTGGCTCAGCTCATCTATACAGAAAATAGGGATAAAATGTTACCTATGCCAATAATTACATCTAACAATTTTCCCAAAATATCTAGAAGAGTGCCTGGCACTCAGAAATAACTTAGAAAGTGTTAGCTATTTGGCACATAGAAACAACTTAAGAAGTATTAGCTATTACTATTTCATTCCTCTTGGCAACAGAACCAGTCAGATTTTCAATCATGAAGTAAGGACATTCAGAAATTGTTCTAATAATGAATGTATACAGAAACCAATAGCACTGTGTCCACTATTACTATTTTAACATATAATTACCTACAATATTGCCTTCATTAAGTAGGCTTGTCTAATCATTTTCTTATCACCATAAAATGTACACAGTCTGGCTTTTCTCAATCTATATCTCTCAAGAAGGCTTGTATTTCTAGTTCGATGGGCTTCTATTTTGGCTTGTAGGAATCTAAAGCTGAACATGGATTTCTATACTCACCATCAATTAAATGACACAGAGAAAGAGCCTCTAGAGTATTGCACAGAGTCAGTTAGTTTCCCTGCATATCTCTAAATGTAATAAGGACACAGAGTAATCCCTTCACTTTTCATAGAGGTTACCAGAGAGGCAGAAAAGTCCTCAAAAAATACATATCTTTTGAGCTGAACCTTGAAAAGAATGTGTGTGTGCATGTGGGTGTGTGCATGTGTGTGTGTCGGGGGGCAGAAAGAGGAATGAGTAAGGTATTTCTGGCAGATGTGGGAGCATAAAAAATGTCAAATAAAGAGGAGAATTTTCCGTGCATCCAGGAAACGGACAGTAATATAATAAAGAGTCTCAGATTATACAATAATTTGGAACCAGAAAATAAATGGTCTTGTCTATGTTATTAAGGTTTTTAAGTTAACAAGAACAACAAAATTCTTTACAATTCCTTTCTTTTTTTCTTCTCCTCCTCCTCTTCTTTCTCCCCTTCCTCACTTCATTTTCTCCTTCCTTTTATCTGAGCATGATGCTGGATTTCAGGAAAAAAAGTCATTATCCTATTTTTATTTGCATTGTCTTTGTCACTGTGCCCTCATCTTCATGAACAATGACTAGCACATGGTCAGTGCTTCATATGAACTGAATAAATAAATTATCAAATTCAGAAGTATATATATAGCAGATCATTATAATGTAATTGCTGAAGCACATCCTTCGAACTCACATTCCCTGAGCAAGAAACAGAATTCTCTGCTCACTAGCTATGAGATATTAGGCAAGTTATTTTATTTATTTATTTATTTATTTATTTATTTATTTATTTATTTTGAGATGGAGTCTCACTCTGTCTCCCAGGCTGGAGTGCAGTGGCGCGACCTCGGCTCACTGCAAGTTTCGCCTCCCGGGTTCACGCCATTCTCCTGCCTCAGCCTCCCGACTAGCTGGGACTACAGGCGCCCGCCACCGCTCCCGGCTAATTTTTTTGTATTTTTAGTAGAGACAGGGTGTCACCATATTAGCCAGGATGGTCTCGATCTCCTGACCTCGTGATCCACCCGCCTCGGCCTCCCAAACTGCTGGAACTACAGGCGTGAGCCACTGCACCCGCCTAGGCAAGTTATTTTAACTCTCTTGAGTTTCAGTTTCTTTACCAGCAGTAAAGGGGTGAATAATAATAATAGCCTCTTTGAGTTGTTATAAAGATAACAATGTGTTAACTCGGTAAATTAATGTGTATTAAGCTCTTTAAGAAATGCCAGGTCCAAAGACAGTAATCAGTAAACACAACCCATTCTTAATTCTAGAAGTAATTCTAGCAATTTTAACTGTCTGAAAGTAATTCTCAAGTTTCACAACATGTGAATCAATGAATTTACTGAAACAAGAATTTCAGACACAGGAATATGGAGTCTTAAAAGAAGAATAAAATAAAATAAAATAAAATAAAATAAAATAGCATATCCTTTAGCTTATGAGTGAGCCCAGAGATTCTCTGTAGTTGGTAAGGCATATTTTTATAAAGGAATTTATATACTGCCATAATAGTGTTTCTTCTGTTTTTCTATATTCACTTTTATTGTGAAAAAGTTTCTACATGTAACTTATAAAAGTAAGTTAAAGATGAGTACTAAATAACACAAATAATACTAAAAAGAGCATTCATAAATTAATCAATCCAATAAAAATAGAACAAGTCTAAAATTTGAAACCCTGAATAAGATACTATATATAGATATAGATATAGATATAGATATAGATATAGATATGTATACACACTACAGCATCCCTGTCTTTCACCAATAAAGGTGTCCAGAACCCCAAATTATATATTTAAAATGGTTTTCCTTTCTTTAGAATTTAACCTCATATGCAGTTTCGTGCCTTGCTTTTGGCTCAACTCTCTTTTTGAGATTCACCATTGTTGATGCTTACAATTATAGTTTGTTTATTTTTGCCAAAGTATGGCAAGACAATACCAAATCTATTCAATGGAAATTTGAGTTACTACTATGTTTTTTGTTTTTGTAACATTATAAACAATAGCGACTTGTACCTTTTACTTGAATTCTAGTTCCCATAACTAAGAATGACATTCTAGGACATTTATCTCAAAAGAAAATTACTAGGTGGTAGATACAGTTACAGCCTAAAATTTTCTGTCTTCCAAGATAATACCAAATTGGTTTATAAAATGATTTTATTAGTTCACACACTACCTATCAGTTATAAGAATTTACTTTATATTGCATTCTCATCACTCAACATTGTTCAATTTTTAATTTTATAATTTATTCTGCATAAAATGCTACTTAACTATAAATTTTAATTTGCATGACATCTTAGTCTGCTCAGGCTTCTATGACAAAATACCATAGAAAGGATGGCTTAAACAATAGATATTTATTTCTCACAGTTCTGGGGACTGGGAAGTCCAAGATCAGGATAACAGCATGTTGAGGGCTCTCTTTCTGGCTTACAGATGGCTGCCTTCTCGCTGTGTCTTCACATGGCAAGGAGAGAAAGCTCTGGTGTTTCCTCTTTATTTTGTTTTGTTTGTTTGTTTGTTTTGAGATGGAGTCTTGCTCTGTCACCCGGACTGGAGTGCAGTGGCACCATCTCAGCTCACTGCAACCTCTGCCTCCTGGGTTCAAGTGATTCTTCTGCTTCAGCCTCCCAAGTAGCTGGGACTATAGGTGCGAGCCACCACACCCAGCTAATTTTTGTATTTTTGGTAGAGATGGGGTGTCGCCATATTGGCCAGGCTGGTCTCGAACTCCTAGACCTCATGATCCACCCACCTCGGCCTCCCAAAGTGCTGGGATTACAGGCATAAGCCACCACGCCTGGCTCTTTATTTTAATAAGGGAGGTAACCCCATCATGGGGGCTCCACCCTCTTTAGTCTCATCTAAATCTAATTAATTCCCAAATGCTCCACTTCCTAAAACCATCATAGTGAAGGTTGGGGCATCAATATATGAAATTTGGGGAACACAGACATTTAATTCATACACATAATAATTAGTGGGTTGAGTTGTTTTTTTTTTTTATGTTTCAGAGAAAAACATGTTTCTTTTTCCTTGTCTTTTGCTCATTTTGTCTTTTACATTTTTTTTAAATAGAGACAAAGTCTCACTATGTTTGCCAAGGCTCACCTCCAACTCTTGGGCTCAAGCAATTCTCCCTCCTCGGCCCCCAGCTGGCTAGGATCGCAGACATGCACCATCACACTTATATTCTAATAAACATCCTTTTCAATTATACATGGCAAATGCTTTTTCTTTTTTGTATTTTTTAATTTTATTTTATGATGCCTTTTGATAAACCAAAGTTCTGAAATTCAATGCAGTAAAAATTTTCATTTTAAAGTTCATATTGCTTGTTGCTTAATAAATGCTTCCCTACAGAAAGAACCTAAAGATATTCTCTCATATGCCTTCCAAAACTTATACTTTTTATACTTAAGGCATGAACTTGATTTTTTGTGTATAGTGTAAAATAGAAATATTTTTTCCATATAGATAATTAATTTTCCCTGAGCTATTTATCAAATAGTCCACCCTTTCATCATTGACCTATAGTGCTATTTCTGTTTATATGAAGTTTATATATATGCATGGTCTTTTGGGGGCCTTTTAAATCCCAGTGTAATATCTGCCTGGCTATTACTGAGTGAGTACAACCATATATATTCCCTTTACAATGACTCTTGATATGTGTTAATGTAAGCACCCGTAACTTTTTTTTCCTCAAGAATGTCAGGTTTTTTTTTTTTTTCAAATGTAAAGACTCTTGATGATCTTTGCTATATCCTCTGTGAATGGTAAGACTGATACCCCTTTGCAAGGATGATCTGAAATATTATTTGGGAGTTAAATAGCCCTCTAAGAAAGCCATGAGATATTCTAGACCTGTGTTGTCCACTATCATGGCCTCTAGCCACATATGTCAGAGAAAATTTATATTAATTAAATTAGATATTCAGTTACTCAGGCTCACTATCTGCATGCCAAGTATTTAAGTAGTCACAAGTAGCTAATTGCTGGCATAGTAGACAGCACATATATAGAGCATTTCCATCTTCACAGAATGCACTATTGGACACAACATCCTGATTGAGGTCTGTAATGCAGAACTACCAAAAGAAGTTGTTTGAGTTTCTTTTGAAGAACCTGTTTTTTGTTTTGTTTTGTTTTTATGGAGTTTCACTCTTATTGCCCAAGCTGGAGTGCACTGGTATGATCTTGGCTCACCACAACCTCCGCCTCCTGGGTTCAAGCAATTCTCCTGCCTCAGTCTCCCAAGTAACTGGGATTACAGGCATCTGCCACCACACCCTGCTAATTTTGCCTTTTTAGTAGAGACGGGTTTCTCCATGTTTGTCAGGCTGGTCTCGAACTCCCGACCTCAGGTGATCTGCCCGCCTCGGCCTCCCAAAGTACGGGGATTACAGGCATGAGCCACCGCCCCTGGCCTGAAGAAAACACTAAAGCAATAAACCCAAAAAAGTCTTCTGATTTTTAGTGGATTTTTCTCAACCTTTGCATTACCAAACATTTGGATATTTTTAAAATCTCCATTTACATACATAATATATGTATTTATTTTTCTTTCTTTCCTTTTTTTTTTTTTTTTTTTTGAGACAGAGCCTCACTCTGTCACCCAGACTGGAGTACAGTAGCACAAACTCAACTCACTGCAACCTCCGCCCCCTGGTTCAAGTGATTCTCTCACCTCAGCCTCCTGAATAGCTGGGATTACAGGTGCCTGCCCTCATACCTGGCTAATTTTTGTATTTTTAGTAGAGATGGGGTTTCACCATGTTGGCCAGGCTGGTCTTGAACTCCTGACCTCAGGTGATCTGCCTGCCTCAGCCTCCCAAAGTGCTGGCATTACAGGTGTAAGCCACCACACCTGGCCAAATATCTGTATTTCTTAATATGACTATCCTCATTCTAATAAATGAAGATCTAAATTATAATGGAATAACTACGTAGAAAATGCATAGTAGACTCAAGGGTAGGTTGGATCTTAAAGTTCCCCTGTGCAATTCCCTCACTCTTTTTTTTTTTTCTCTCTTTTGATATTTGAATTCCCTGGGGAACTTCCAGGATAATTAATCTCTGATTGTATATGCCTGGTGACAAGAAACTCCCTATCTTCTCAGGCTCTCCATTTACAAGGAAATGACTGTAAAAGAAACATGGTCTACAATATGCCAAAAAAGGAAGAATGCGCACTTTGAGGGGCTTGATGACTGTGTTGTCTAAGCCATCCCTGAAATTATGAGACCTAAGTCTGAGCAAGGACTGGAGATGTGTGTCCAAGCAGTCCTTATAGCAACAGCATCTGGAGGTGATTATGTAGAGTAGAGGAGAGCAGGGAGTCCAAGACTGTGTGAAGGTAGATTAGAGAATCAGAAGAGGTAATCCTCTAGCTTAATCATGGATTCTGTGAGACACTGGCTGTCAAACAGCTTTCAAACACACCTGAGTCCTTTTGCCTGGGAAGGTCATTTACATTTGAAAGAATCAAGAAGAGGCATCAGGATATGGAATACTGGGAATTTATCTAAGCATCTTGGTGTAGTTTTTCTAGCTTCTCTTTCTGTGACTGACTCTTCAGATACAAACCCCAAGTAGGCTAACCTACTGATTAGTCACAACAATAATGGAAAAGCAATGAGAATCATGACTTAAGATTAAGCATTCAGAGAAATATCTCCCTCTCCTAACTTCCAAATAGTTAAACACAAAAATGCTACATAGGAGGAAGATGGTGTTTCCACTGAATTAATCTACTCTCTGATGCTAATTCATAATAAACAGTTTACAGGAGAATGTATAAAGTGCTAAAAATGTATTGGGTTTTCATTGTGGATCATACCATTTGGAGACATCCGTCAGTCTTTAAAATAAAATAATCCTTAGAGGCCACGCCCATGGCTTACGCCTGCAATCCCAGTACTTTGGGAAACCGAGGTGGACGGATCACTTGAGGTCAGGAGTTCGAGACCAGCCTGGCCAACATGGTAAAAGCCCATCTCTACCAAAAATGCAAATAATAATAATAATAATAATTAGCTGGGCGTGGTGGCAGGTGCCTGTAATCCCAGCTACTTGGGGGGCTGAGACAGAGAATCACTTGAACCTGGCAGGCAGAGGTTGCAGTGAGCCAAGGGCGATAGAGTTTGACTCTGTCTCAAAAAATGATAATAACAAAATAAAATAAGTCAAATCAAATCAAATAATAGTTAGAGATAATAATTTTACCTCCATTTGGTAGGGAAGAAAGCAGAAGCTTAGCCAGTAGGTAGTGGAGCTGAAATTCAAATACAGGTCTGACTGATTTCATAGTCTCATCCTTCTCTCATGACAATATGATGTCAAAAACATGGATCTCCCCATTACTAAAATTATAACCATATGATGTTTTAGGCTGGTAAAAAAAAAAACTCGGTCTCTGAAAACTGTTCATCCTTGTATAGTTTCTGTTTGGATATTAATACTAGTACTAACAGTTAGCAGTTACTAAGTGCTAACTGCATTTCAGGCACTTCGTATGAATTGGCTCATTTAATTCTCTCAATAGCCTTATGAAGTATGTAATATCATTTTCATAACTTCCCAAATAGGGAAAGTCTAGCTTAGTAAATTTAACAAATTTATGTTGCTAGTAAATTGCTCAAGCCTCTCGGACTTTATAGCAGTAAGAACCTAGGCTGTGACCAATTTATATTTACTCTTAGAGAACGAAATTTTTCGTTTAGCAAAAATGTATCATTGTTACAATACTCAGAATATTCAGGACATTACTGTTATTTGCCCTTCATTCTTCTAGGGAAGAGCTGCACTTCCTATCTATAGAACATTATTTTAAAGGCAAAGGAAAACTCAAACATAAGAAGTTGTATTTTTTAAAATGACAAAACACAAAGCCTAACGCAGTGCCCAAGCACTCCATACAGAAAGATCTGTCCTAAAATTTTAACTGAATAGTTCTACAAAAATTATCATCTATAGAGAAAAAAACTTCACATGAACAGAACTATAGTCAGGGACAGAATTAATATGCAAGTCAGCTATTCACCTAGTGGCATATACAAAATATGACTTTCTATCCTTGATTAAACAGGTGCTCTTTAAACCAAGCCCTGCATTTTAATTGTAAATATTCTTGTAATAACAGTATAAAACCACCCCTGATAACACACAGCAGTTAGTGACGATGCCAGCCACTTCCCAGGGCCAGTCTCCATGAGCTGCAAATACCAAAGCAACAGCAACAAACAAAAACAAACAAACAAAAAAGGTGCAAGTTCAGATGATAGAGGATCCTTTACTAAAGAAACACAAAACCTACCAAAGTACAGGAAAAAAAACAAGTTTACTATGTTTGTTATAACACAGTTGGATGGGAAGTTTTTTAAATGATGTTTTGTAATTAATTTAAATAATAAGTGAATGTTTTGAGACCGCCGTTGGTTGGCAACTTCTAACTCTGTGGCTCAAACTCCTTTAAAATTTTGAAATATTATCCAGGAAATCCCAATCTTAGGCTAAGCAGGAACATAAAGAAAGCTGCCGAGGTCAGTAATATTCACACATGAGACCACTGCATCAATATAATTTCACTCCAATAGGAACTGGCTTTTTTGGCAAGAAAAAGAATGAAAGGGTCAGGGTAGAGATAAGACTTGAATAGAGCTCCTAAAAACACAGTAGTAATTTTTCTGTGGTCCGTATTTGGGCTCACATACAGAAAGGTCCTTTGATTACGTGAGACTTGCAAGTCACTGGAGATTTCTGCAACCCTTGGAAGTGAATTGTCTTAGAGACTAGTTCTAACATCTAGTCAGATGGAGAAAGATAAAATAGATGAAAAATAAAAGGGATGCTGACATTTAAATTTCACAAATTTGTGTTCTTTGGCAAGGTTAGCCACATGCTTTTGGTACATTGTTATTTTTTGACAAAAAGAGTGATTCAAAATATTCCAGATAAATCAATACCATGACTGATGGAAATGAGTTTTCCCACACATGGAGACCGGCTAGTGGCAAAGTGCTGATGTTGGAGTTTGGGCAGCCAGTTTTGACAAAATGGTAAACTCTCAAGACGTGGCGAGACATTGAGATTCACCGTAACTTCAACTTGGTGCCCTAGAAAAGGCAGAGCATCTGGGCCCTGGAGGAACAATATACACATTCAGAGATAAAACCAGTGCTAAGGGCTCCATCCCAAGTCTCCTGGAACATGTTTTTCAGATACTTGCTTGTGTAGCCAGAGCCTCAATTTCTGCAGCTGCAAAACGGTAATGTGTTCAGACCGCCATCCTTAGCTCCTATGATTGATCGGGGAGGTGATGAAATAAACTAACTGTACTGAATTGCATTAGAGTCTAAGGAATGAAAAACATGTGCTTGTTAGTATTCTTTCCTTTGTATTCCTGTTCAAACAAATAAGCACTCTACAAACATTAATTCTTTCCCATAATCCATTGAGATTATGCTAAGGGTACAACTTTATTTGTTAAATGTAGGATCCTAAGATATTAAATAATTTGTCCAAGCCTGTGAATTTTGTCTTTGGGAGAACCCAACATGCAAACTTCTGTATTCTTCTTCCAATACTCTTTAAAATGTAAATATCACATGCTGGTTGGGATCCAGCTAGGTCTCCACAAATGGACAAGAATAAGTCCATCTCCTGTACTTCCACTTACTGAGTCTTTGACTAGAAGCAATGTAGACAATCTCTTTAAATTAGAAGATTAACAGATGTGTACTATTATTTTTCTCACCTTGCAGATAAAGCAACAAAACTACGATGGTTAATATCCTGTCTGGCACAGTGCAGTAGTAATCATTAAGTTCTTACAGAATGGATGTTGTCATTACCTATTGTAAGAGATTACAAAAAGGGTCCCTAAGCCTGGTTATATTAGTTACTAATGGGTATTCCATTTATCAGTGTATATAGTAATAACAAGATTCTTGAAGAAGTCCTTCATTTTTTATTTTTGAAGTTATCTAAGATCTCCCTCTGTCACCCAGGCTGGAGTGCAGTGGCACAATCTCGGCTCACTGCAACCTCTGCCTCCTGGGTTCAAGTGAATCTTGTGCCTCAGCCTCTGTCTTGGCCTCTCAAAATGCATGTATTTTAGCTCAAGTCTTCTTAACATCCATATAAAGCAGAGGCATTCCCATTTTATAGGTAAAATCTGAGAGAGACCAGGCACAGTGGCTCACACCTGCAATCCAGTATTTTGGGAGACCGAGTTGGGAGGATCACTTGAGGCCAGGAGTTTGAGACCAGCCTGATAAACATAGCAAGACCCTGTGTCTACAAATTTTTTTTTTAAATATGAAATTTTAGCCAGTGTGGTGGTACACACCTGTAATCTCAGCTACTTGGGAGGCTGAAGTGGGAGGATTGCTCGAGCCCAGGAGTTTCAGGCTATCGTGAGTTATGACCATGCCCCTGTACTCCAGCCTGGGAAACTGACTGAGACCCCATCTTTAATAAAAGAAAGAAAGAGAGATGGAAGGAGGGAAGGAAGGAAAGAAGGAAGGAAGGAAAGAAGGAAGGAAGGAAGGAAGGAAGGAAGGAAGGAAGGAAGGAAGGAAGGAAGAAGGAAGGAAGGAAGGAAGGGAGGAAGGAAGGAAGGAAGGAGGGAAGGAAGGAAGGAGAGAGAAAGAAAGAGAAAGAAAGAGAAAAGAGAAGAAAGAAAGGAGAGAGGGAGGAAAGGAAGGAAGGAGGGAGGGAGGGAGGGAGGAAGGGAGGAAGGGAGGAAGAAAGGAAGGAAGGAAGGAGAGAGAGAGGAAAGAGAGAAAGAAAGAGAAAGAAAGAGAAAGAAAGAAAGAGAAAGAAAAAAAGAGAAAGAAAAAAGAGAGAAAGAAAGAAAGAAAGAAAGAAAGAAAGAAAGAAAGAAAGAAAGAAAGAAAGAAAGAGAAAGAAAGAAAAGAAAGAAAGGGAAAGAAAGAAAGAAAAGGGAGGGAGGGAGGGAGGGAATGAATGAAAGGAAGAGAGGAAGGGAGGAGAAGGGAACTGAGAGTATCAAGTGCAAAGGTGCACATTAGTTGAACATTAAAGAGTCAGGATTTGACTCTCACCTCTGTGACTCCAATATCTTCACTAACAATACTCAGATATAAATCATATATGCATACCCTAAACCAACTTGGCAAGTTTGGGAATCCAATTTTCTCCAAACTGCCAGAGTTAGCGTCTCTAAGTCATTTTGGGTAAGCAGGGGCGGAAGGGAAGGAAACTCACATCTATTAAGGTACTACCATCTGCCGCGCAGAATGTGAGGCACTTTTGTGTGCTCTGTCTGTACTACAGATTTTCCTTTTTGTGAACTTCTGCTCTCATTTCCCCATAGAAACCAAAGGCATCAGGAATGTAAGTGATCGTAACCTTCAAGTTGCTCTTAACACCTAATGCAAATGCATAAAGGACTCAACTTAGGCAAGCAATAACATGACTAAATTTCTGTAGCACAGGGGAAGTTTACAAAATGCTTGCACATATTTCACTTTACATACTACTTAAAACAACATTTGGAGGCAGATGGAGAATACGTCGTCATCTATTTTACAGGTGTGAAATCGAGTTTCTTGCAGAACAAGAGTTTTGTGCAAAGCAACACAGGTTAGGGACAAAGATCATGCTCAAGCTGGTGTGTCCACTTACTTAAGTCAGAACACTTGGAAGTTATCCAAGATCTCACTCTCTCTGTCTCCCTGACTTTCCCCTTTACCACTTGCCTTCGATTCTTCCACATCTATAATTCTGGAAGAGTTAGCAGTTCTCTTTTCTAAATGGAACTGAGAAGATAAAATGCCACCACTCCCCAACCCATCCAGAGATTGGAAGAGGTGGCAACTGGTCTCATCTGATTGCTAAAACTGGTCATCTTGAAACTTTGTACTACTTTGGAGAAGCAAGTTACTCTGAACAGACAGTGGGGGATTTAATGCTTTGTTGTTGTTGTTGTTGTTTAACTTATTGGCCAGATAATGTAGTGATCCTATCCCCTGTAACTTCCTGCTTTCTGCACAATATATGCTAAATCTGTGTGTGTGTGAGAGAGAGAGAGAGAGAGAAAGAGACATTTTTACAGGAAATAAGTAAAAGGAAATGTACTCTTTTTTGAGCTCTATACCAAGGTGAAGAAGAAAGTACCTTTAATATGTGGTTCAGAGAATAAAAAATTCAACAAAGTCAAGAAATTAAATCCCCTGGATTCAATCGTTTAATAACGTTTACTAAATATCTTCTCAGGAAGTGCTGGATATAGCAGTAACCAGAAAATAAATTCCTCGCCTTCAGGTAGCTTACCTCCTGGTGTCGAACATGGAAAGTTTTTCTTCTTTTTTGCTTTTTTTCTTTGAGATAGGGTCCTGCTCAGTTGTCCAGGCTGGAGTGCAGTGGCACAATCATGGCTCACTGCATCCTTGACCTCCCGGGCTCCTAGGATCCTCCCACCTCAACCCAAGTAGCTGGACTACAGGTGCAGGATACCATACCTGACTAATTCGTGTGTGTGTGTGTGTGTGTGTGTGTGTGTGTGTGTGTGTGTGGAGGTGGGGTCTCACTATGTTACTCAGGCTGGTCTTGAACTACTGGGCTCAAGCAATCCTCCTGTCTTGGCCTTCCAAAGTACTGGGATTACAAGTGAGAGCCACTGTGCCTGACCCAAAGACAGACTTTTTTTAATGTGTATATATCGGGCCTAAAGAAAATTTTTCTATGTATAAAGTGACTGCAGAAAGCATCTGGGTTTCATAACTCTCTCAGGTTAATTCCCTCCTTTTCATATAATCTGTCACCACTTATTTTTAACTTTAATCACTAAAGACATTAACTGAAAGTGGAGACAGCACTCCCTCCCTTTAGCCTTTCCTCCAGCACTCTTTTTTTTTTTTTTTTTTTTTTTTTTCTGTTGAGAGAGAGTTTCACTCTTGTTGCCCAGGCTGGAGTGTAATGACGTGATCTCGGCTCACAGCAACCTCTGCCTCCCAGGTTCAAGCGATTCTCCTGCCTCAGCCTCCTGAGTAGCTGGGATTACAGGCATGCGCCACCATCATTGTTTAAATGTTTGCAACAGTAATCTTTTTTAACTCTAAAATGATTCGTTAATTGCAGTAGTAGTAGTAATGGCAGTAAATACATACAATAAAATACAAAATAAAACATGTGCATGTCAAAAGAATGTCAAATAGTAATAAAAAAGCAGGCAAAGCAAAAAGTCCCCTTTCTAACACAGTCCCCTGTCCTCCAGTTCCTCCTTCCAGAAGCAACTACTGTTATCAAGTTATATTTTATGTGTGTTCATGCTTGTTTGTGTCTATACCCAAGGAAATGTTTTATGCACACATAAATATACACAAATGAATGGACTCCTCATTCTTCTGTGTACACAAATAAAAAAATTCTCTGAACACTATTCTATATGTTGCTTTAGAGCTAGTTCATAATATATATATAACACTGACATTTTTCATAGCTGCATAGTATTTTAAAAAATGGATATATCAAAATTTATGTAAGCATTCTTAATAGACATGTAATCTCATTACTTCTTTATTTAAAATCTTCAGTGTCTGGCCCTCCACTCCCATCACATACATGGTGAAGTGCAAACCCCTAAGAATACCAGGCGAAATTTCTCATGGCTGGGAAGTAAATAGGGATTAAACTGTGGGGCTAAGTATATGTCTCCATAGTACTACATGTTCTACCGCTGCTGAACTGTTTGCCATTTTTCAATTGCATTCTCAATCCCCTCATTGTGTGCCATTCACTCTTATCCTTTCCTTTTGAGATATGTCCTCCAGTGTAATAAATCCTATATTGTATTCAAAATTCATTTTAAATTTCTGCTTCTAAAAAGCTTACTTTGATGGCAGGTTCCCGGTGCAAACTGAGTCAGGCACGACTACCAAGTCTGCACAACAATCATTATATTGCTAATTGTACTGTATTGAGATTGCGGATTTCCTTGATTGTCTCCTCTAATTGACTGTAAATTTCCTTAGACATGAGGAATGGGCTCTATTAATCTCTGTATTGAAGAACATAGCACATAATTTACCTATTACAGGCCAAGGAAAACTTGTCGAATGACTAATAGAATAAAAACCTTTATGACTCTCATCTGATGTTCTCTCTACTACACACAACAGCTACCAAAATGAATCTATTTGGAGGATATGTTAGATCGCTGGTACTAAAAGTGTGGTCTTCAGACCAGCATTGTCAGCATTGCGTTGAGTACCTGTCAGAAATACAAATTCTGTCCCACCACAGAGGTACTGAATTGAGAAACTGAAGTCAGGCCCACCATCCCTGCTTTAACAAATCCTCTGCGTGATTCGGATGCTTACTGCGCTTTCAGAACCACTGGAAGAAACACGTGTCTCAATTCTTGTTTCTCGATCCCCCTGCAAACATTTTTGCTCTTCACGTTAGAACCACTCATCAGGAAAAACAGCAAAATATCACCACTGCTGTTCATATTTCCCTGTACAATTTTATTGAAGTTATAATTGTGTCCCACAATACTTAGTTTCTGCTAACAAACCTGCCTGAAAGTTAACTCGAAGTCCCAGGGAGATTAAGAAAAATGAACCAGATTTCAAACAGGTGATTACTTGTGTGAAATCATGCTAGCTCTCTTGTTCCTAGCCAAGGTACTTGCAGGTAAAATTTTATTAAAGAGAGAACAGCCCTAGTATACATACAACAAAAACATTCTCTTTTATAGACATAGAAATTATTTCTTGTGATAGAGGATTATAAATGAGACAACATCTCAGGATTGGACTGACCCAAAACTATAATAAAGAAGGAAGGAAACACAAAAAATTGTTTAGAGGCTACTAAAAACAGTTACTGGTTTGCCAAAAGATTATCTAATTCTCAGATTCTAAAGCAATAGATGGAGCTGTCCGGGAAGCAGGCATGTTTGCTGTTACTTTTACTACTTTTTTTTGAGACGGGGTCTCATTCTATCACCCAGTCTGGAGTGCAGTGGCGCGATCTCGGCTCACTGCAATCTTTGCCTCCCGGGTTCAAACGATTCTCCTGCATCAGCCTCCTGAGTAGCTGGGACTATAGGCATGTGCCACAATGCCTGGCTAATTTTTTGTATCTTTAGTAGAGACGGGGTTTCACCGTGTTAGCCAAGATGGTCTCCATCTCCTGTCCTTGTGATCTGCCTGCCTTGGCCTCCCAAAGTGCTGGGATTACAGGCGTGAGCCACGGTGCCAGGCCTACTTTTACTTGTTATGTGTCTTATTCTTTACTCAGATGAATTAGAACAGAACAGATTCCATTAGGCAGACCGAGTGTCTATAATCATAGGTAATAATATATTTTCTCATTGTTGTATAATTAAAAGTAACATACATTTTTATTAAAAGGATGAAGGAAAAATTGCTTTCAACTTTACAAGCTTACATCTCACCTGCCCAACTCAGTAGATAAAATCTATCCACTCTTGATCTTCTCAACCACTTTCCTCCTATAAGAACGTATGAAATCTTCAGACGGCTCATACTGATCCTAATCCTATGTGAAAGTTTCCTGTGTTTTTAAATCATGCCGAAAAGATAGTCTGGTCAGGCAGCTTTAAAGACATATGTCTCCTTTGCCTGCAGACAAAGAAGAATAAACCTAATTCATCCTTGCAGATAAATTCCTCAAAACTCAAAGCCAGTGGAAATGTTTACTAGTGCCTCTTCTATTTCTTAGCTTAGAATATCTGAACTAGAAGAGACCTGACAGATCATCCAACCCAATTCCCTGAAGCAGAGATTAAAAATAACAGCATCAGGGCTGAGGTTAAGTCCAGGATGAAAGAATCATGCCTTCTAATTGAGGAACACAGGCTTCAAGCCATCATTGCAGGGAATGGCAAACTGCACATGGGGGTAAATTCCGCCCTCCTCAGAGAATGAATGCAACTAAAAATTATTCCCAACCTCTAATCAGGTGAAGCAAATGCATGCTCTGGCATTTTCCCTTCTTAAAAGAGCATTAATGTACTAACTCATCACATTTAAAGATGCTCATCGACAATAGGTTTAATTTGGGAATATATGAAGTCATATAATATTGACATTCCCTAAAGTTACAGCAGCTTTCATTCTAAATTCTGAAGTTTTCACACAAACAGGGACCTAGTTAAGATGGTCACCAAGAAAAAGAAATTTTTACCGAAACCCATGGTTCAGTGGTAATTTAATTAATAAAATGATTTTCAAAACACAAATTAAATTATATTATATCAATCAGGATAGTTTATTACATCTCCGATTAGGTCTACAATTTATTTATTCATTTATATTTATTTTTTGTAGAGGTGAGGGACTTGCTACATTGCCAAAGCTGGTTTCAAACTCCTGGGTTCAAGCAATGCTCCGACCTCACTCAGCCTCTCAAAGTGCTGGGATTACAGGCATGAACCACCATGCCTGGCCCAGGTCTACAATTTAAGCAGTAACAGTCCTGAAATATTTAGTAGTTTAGCATTTTGTTTTCTTTCATATATTCAAACTAATATTTCATGACCACAGAATTGTGTGTGTGTGTGTGTGTGTACGTGTGTGTATTTAAGTATAATCCTTTTCTGAGTTGTTTTTTTTTTTTTTTTTTTTGAAAGAAGAATTCCTCTTCTTTATCCTAAGATACAGATTTTCTCTAAAAAAGTCATAAGGTCATAATTTTAATGTTATTTCCAAGCCATCTTAACTTAAAGTCTCTCAGAGTCTACTTTGCTGGTGTGCCAGGAATTCTCACAATATTCCACAATCCTGCCTTATGGTACACTGTCTGAAGTAAAATAAAGACGTTCTATTGAGAAGAGAACATAATTCATATTTCTTTGAGGCCCTGCCTGTGTCATTTTGCACATGCCATCAAAGTGATCCCATATACTAGTTGTTTATCTAGGCCCTTAAAGTCTATGCACTGACTCTTATACTCCTATATTTTCTCTTGCTCCCACTGTATTTTTATCCTTCCAGAAAACAGTTGTCAAATGATCATGGACATCCTTAGAGTAGAATGCCAGTTAATAAATATAGAAAGAATAATGGAGATTTTTTAAATCACGAATTAATGCTAAAACTATTGGATGAAAGTCTAATGAGAAACAGAATTGTCAGAAAGTATCTCCCCACAAATTGCTTATTAATAACAAAAGGGAAAATAGTAGCTTTGCAGAAGAAAGCCCTGACAGACACTATCTCAAGCAGGTAAGCAAAGTTAGCATGATCAATATTGAGATAAACCAACCTCACGTAACTTGTGATATGGTGCCCTTGGAAAACCGCATCCCTTCTACAGGGTTTCTGTTAAAAACACCTAACTTGTAGTACTCACAAGGGAGTATCAGATGCAAAAATCTAAAAATGTTCTACAAAATAACTGGCATATAAACTCCAAAAATTTAAATTTCAAGAAAGTCTGTGAAATTGTTCCAATAAAAGAAAATTAAAAGGCATGACAATTAAATGCAGTAAGTCATCTTGACCTGTACCAAGAAATACAAATATCTATAAACAGTAATTTTAGAGTAACTGACAAAATTTTTATGAATTATGGATAGAATAATAGTATTGTGCCAATGCTACATTTCCAGATCATAATAATTACTCTGTGGTTAGAAAATACATCGACGTCTTTTATGGTAATGGAAAAAAATATCCCCAACTTGCTGGAAAATGGTTTAGAAGAAAAATGCAATATGCATGAAAAGATAATTAGGAAATGATAACATGAATGAAGCAAAATTAAACATGATGAATATGGTGAGATTCTTGTATTATTATTAATATTACTATTATTGTTGGAACTTTTCTATAAATTTGAAATTATATCCCAACAAAATGTGGTCTTCTCTGGTAAATAATAACTAAAGCACTTCATCAAATATCTACAAGTGTCTTTTTCCTCATTTGACAGGTGAGTAAATGGAGATTCAAAGAGATCAGGTTATTTGCATAAAAGCACATGGCTAGTTGGTGGAAGAACTGGTATTTTAACCCAGGACCGTTTGCATCCAAGACTCTTTGATCTAGCATACTGTCTTCCACCAGGTGCCCTTGATCCAAGATACAGAGAAAGCTGATATGGACTTCAATGTATCCCTTTATTGCTTCTTCCTCTGAGATGTACCTAAGCTTTCACTTTGTAATTAAATGAGTCATGCCCACTATATGTTTGGCATTACTGAGAATGCTGAGTCACCCAACTTTAGCCCATGGATCAAAGGACCTCTGGGATGGCTAGTAGCATTGCCATCCAGAAAGAAGCTACCTGTTAACTACAAAAGATATTCAAGTCTCTGCTTCCTCCATTCACTTTCTTCATCTTTGAAATAAAACTGAGTTGCTGATTCCAAAGATAATTTTCTCTCTAAGACTAGATATTTTATTCTAATGACTTACTGAGCCAAAATATTTAATAAAATCAATACATAGGGGAAAAAAGGACTCAATTGCAAGAAATTGGAAGGATAGATACTATATGGAAGCTCAAACTAAGATACTGGGCATGACAAAGTGGATAAGATCAGTTAAGTACAGGAGTCTCATTAGCAAACATAACTAATACACAGCTTTAGAAGGATGAAAATTTAAATGATTAGTGATGCCTCTTCATTATCTGATTATATACAATAATCAGAAGAGTAAGGACAATAAAAAGAGTAGCTTTCATCCACTAAGTGCCTACTATATGAAAGACACTGCTAGAAACTTCTCATATATTTACTGCCTCATTTAAGCCAAAATATAAAGATTACCAAATATTTTACAGTTGAAAAATCTGAGCTCAGCGATGTTGAGCTGACTCGTTTATGGTCACATGGATTTGGATCTAAAGCACAACTCCACCACTAATTTGGCTAGGGTATCACAGCTTTTGGAGACTGGAGCTATTAAAAAGGAAGATTGAGATTTAGAGGCAGAAACTCAGAGTAAAAGGATCATGAAAATCATGAAAGTCAGAGACTACTGCTACACAGAGAGCATGAAGAATGAAGCAAGGCTTTGGAGCTACATAGATGAATGTTAGAGTTCAGCAGATATAGAACGGTCTTCACAATGCTGGAAAATTTACCTAACCTCTTGCAGTGTATCGGTTTCTTATAATGTAGTTATAGTAACATCTAACTTTTAGGCTTATGATGAGAATTAAATGAGACAATGGGTGTAAAGTGCCAGGTAGTGACTATGATTTTAAAGGATCCTGAAAAATGTCATACACACGCATATCGCTTTCCGTGTGTCTCTGATGTTTATATTGTGCTCACTGGGGCATGTAAAGACATGAGTTAAATATTCCTTGAAAAAAAATTACAATAATTCCCCCCTTTTTTATTTTAAGTTCTGGGATACATGTGCAGAATGTACAGGTTTGTTACATAGGTATACATACATGTACCATGGTGGTTTGTGGCACCTATCAACCCGTCATCTAGGTTTTAAGCCCCACATGCATTCGATATTTGTCCTAATGCTCTCCCTCCCCTTGCCCCCAAACCCCTGTTCTCATTGTTCAACTCCCACTTAAGAGTGAGAGCATGTGGTGTTTGGTTTTCTTTTCCTGTGTTAGTTTGCTGAGAATTATGGTTTCCAGCTTCATCCATGTCCCCACAAAGGACACGAATTCATTCTTTTTTATGGCTGCATAGTATTCCATGGTATATATGTGCAACATTTTCTTTATTCAGTCTATCATTGATGAGCCTTTGGTTGATTCCAAGTCTTTGCTATTGTAAATAGTGCTGCAATAAACATACGTATGCATGTATCTTTATAGTAGAATGATTTATAATCCTTTGAGTATATACCAAGTAATGAGATTGCTGGGTCAAATGGTATTTCTGGTTCTCGATCCTTGAGGAATCTCCACACAGTCTTCCATAATGGTTGAACTAATTAACACTCCCACAAACAGTGTAAAAGCTTTCCTATTTCTCCACATGGCTTAAGACGGCTCATGCTACATCTTTTCTGAGTAGACTGACTTTCAAAATGCTGTGAGAAAAAACATGCATCTATTTAGCATCTACTAGTGTTAGATGGTTTTATAAGTTCTAACAGAAATGTTACACAGATATTTCAACTAATAAACATTTACTTTGAACCCACAATCTGCCAAAAACTGAATAGAAAGGAGATGCTGAAGGCGTAATGATATAGAGGAAAGATAAAGTCTTTGGCCAAAATGTTGAGTTGAACTTTCTCTCATTTCTCTGAGCTGTTTCTTAATATGATAAAATTTAACGTGTTATCTTCTCATGTAATATCAAATTCAAACTTAGTGGTGCTTGTAGTAGTACTACTAGTAGTAGCAGACACCGTAGTAGTAATACTAGCAGTAACTATAGTTAACAATAATTTATTAATGAATAATAAAAATGTGTATTATCGTTATAGTTAACAATTACATAGCACCATTATGTCCTATTCTAAGTGCTATCTTTCTATCAATTCATTTAACATATTCAACAATGCTAAAAATCTGAGTGACTTTCCAAGGTCAAATGATGGTAACTGCTATTCATCGAGGCTGGAAAAGGATTTGGGACTCATTCACATAGATAATGAAGACACAGAATTTAGGGGAATGACTGGTCTAGCTTTGAAATTCAGAAACGTCATTTTGATGCAACAGAGAAAGCCGACTGGAAGAACAGATTTGACCACCTACATGGAGAAGATTGAACTCATAATTTTCCACTCCCAATCCTATGTTTAATAGGTACTCTTAGAGTTAATCAAATAGCAACTCATTCAAGATGGAATTTTCACTTCATCTCCTTTACTTAGGATTTCTGGGTTGGGGTGAAGAGATGGATATTAGGAGTCCTGAGAATAATTTAAGCCCTGAAATTCAGCTAATCCAAGGCGACATGAGACCAGCCTGAAACTTCAGTTTGTTAAGGGTGTGTCTGTGTGGATATCAACCTGCTTTTAAGTATTTATTTTCAAATGGCTACGTCGTGGAGACAAATAGCCCAAGGTAAATACACAAGCTATACATTCTGCTTTTGACTGGAGGCTTAACTTGTCAGTGATAATGATTTACATAGCAATCGTCTCCCTCCCTGCCTAAAAAGTTGCACTAGCTTCAAGCTATGTGCTCTGTTAAAGAGTCCTGGGGAGATAAATCCTTCTTACTTCAAACTGGTTTTGATTGTTAATTCTTTTCCAGGAGTAATGCCAGATCTAGATAATGTAGGTGAACTGGTAGTAATGCTGTGGCTGCTAAGAAAAGAAGTAGATAAGACAAGTAGATGTTATTTTTAAAAAACGAGAAAGGTTGTTTAAACAGTAAATAGCCCACTGTTGAATATTTTTACCTTGTTTCTTCAAAGTAAATGTTCATATCATTCAGAATCTTTTTGTGTGTCTTCATGACCTCAGCAAAGACCCTGGAACACAGCATGTCCCCAGTAGATATGGTAGAATAAATCTATTAATTCACTTTTACCCAATAATTTGTCAACACTTCAGAATAACAAGTTAATCAACTGTATCAATTTTGAAAAAAAGAAAGGAAATTAATCTGTAGAATGCAATATTAGTTTCTAAACTGTGTGTGTGTATGTTTGATGAAATGATATAATGCAACTACTTTACCCGAGAAACTTCAACTTTTTTAGAAGAGACTATATATCTGAAAAGTTTAGGATTGAAATTGAAAGCAAATATATCTACCTTTGGGGTTTGACTCAGCAACCTTCAGATGACTGACCTTAGAGGAACTATATAACCTCATTAAATCGGTTTATAGCTACATATGGAAATACATGATAGCACGTAGCTCATTTGGAGTTTGTGAGCATTAAATGAGATATGCCCTAAGTGTTCCACCTATTGCAAGCATAAAGGTACTCAAAATGTTAACCATTAGCATTGTTGATGGTAATCAGATTTCCTAGTATCATTGGAAGAGGATTATAAAATGGATGTTGTGGTAGAGCAGAGTCTAGAAATAAACTTCTTTTTGTAAAATACCCCATTTTTTATAAGAACAGGTCAATAAAAAATCTTAGGTGAATTTACAAGTTTTATAAATTATCTTAGGTAAAGGATCTAACTGTCGCTGTACTTAAAAACAAACTTATCAGAAATGTTTGGCACATAATCATCCATTAGTACAAAGGTTAAAAATTGTCTTAAAAAGTGTGGGATTTTGGTGGTAAGTGTCTTGGGGGAGGCGTGCATGTAACATGCTTAAGTAATTGTGAATCAAATATTCCTTCTCTTCAGTATTTATAAAATATGTCATTAAATGTTAGCTTTTATTTCAACCAATTCCATGTACTTCGAATCATAGGATTTATTTTAACCTTTGCAACAGTTTGAAGATCAAGCCTTTTTAAAATTTTGCATAAAAGATAATAGCAGTTCAATAGCTCTAAGTTATTGCAACATAATAGCTTTTATAAAGTATGTTTTAATAACGTGCTTTATATGCAATCTCCTTACAAGATGTTATAGATTTAATATTTCATTATAATTCATAGTATTATGATGATGGTAATTTTATACTTGTATGCATGAACAATTTGTAATGCCTGACTGTGTTTTTTTCAGGGATATGTTTACTCTTGATGTCTCAAAAGAAAGACGATCCTTCCGACTTGTGTCTCACTAAGGGTGGTCCACAGCATTGCAGAAGTCAACCTACTATGTCTCACATCACTGTTGAATCAGATGGGTTACTGAGGGTGGAAGTTCAAAGTGTTCAAAGTTGGAGTCATCCTCCATATCCCTCTCACCTCGATCTTCAAAATAATTATTGTATTCGCATGTGACATTTTGAAATATTAGACATGTTTGTCTGTCAATATGGAATCATGTCAATATCCATCATTTTATTCTACTTTTTCTTCTTCTTCTTAAATATTGAAAAGTAAGTAACAATTAAACATATACTTTCCTCTATGCCTTCAGAAGGCAAAGCATTTCTCCTTCCACTCAAGTAAAATGTATTCCTTCCTCAGGCTCAGTATTAGGATCAGTTTGTATGAATTAAAAAATCATAGAGAAACAGAATGTTGGATTCCAAAGGGCACTAGAAAGTACTGAAGACTCCCAGGTTATTATTGTACAGATGAGTAACATATGACCATAGAGTGACAGGATTTAAAAACTGTCTAGCTAATTGCAATTTTAAAAAGCTTTAATGAATGACAAAAACGTCCAAGGTGTGAACTGTCCAGAATAGTAACAACTACCATAATATTTGGTCCCCACTCAATGAACTAGGATAGCACATCTATTGCTTAGGGGAATACCTAAAGGACAAATCTTACAAAGTAACTTTCTCAGTGAGGAAACTGAGGCTTAACAACACTAACTCTAACTCTCATGCAACGATACAGGCTGAGTATGGGGCTATTGTGACAGGAATTGAAGCCTGGCTTTGTCTAACTTCAGAGCAGAATCTCGTTATCACAATCCTCCAGGCTACCATCTTTCTCAATGAAAAAGATACAAGCCTGGACTCTTGACCAGCAGAGGTCAATAAAGGTATTGCAAGGTAGGATATTGCATATAAGCTGTTCATTTCGGGAAGTAAAGATGACAGAAAAATAGACAAGCCACCGTGGTTATAACCACAAAAAAAGAAGCTGCGTTGAAAACTTGCTAATGGTTTCAGAAATACATGCTAATCATCATTTTCTAATTCTGTATAAATACGTGTGTCTGTGGATATGTGAATTTGTATGCCTCCTGGTGTTTCAAACACAAGCCTATGGCTCATAAAAAGCATGGCTTGGGTAAAACAATATACTTTAAAAAATAAATTGTAAAATAGAAAATACTATTATTCTTTGGGAGGCCGAGACGGGCGGATCACGAGGTCAGGAGATCGAGACCATCCTGGCTAAAACGGTGAAACCCCGTCTCTACTGAAAAATACAAAAAAAAACTAGCCGGGCGTGGTGGCGGGCGCCTGTAGTCCCAGCTACTCGGGAGGCTGAGGCAGGAGAATGGCGTGAACCCGGGAGGCGGAGCTTGCAGTGAGCTGAGATCTGGCCACTGCACTCCAGCCTGGGCGACAGAGCGACTCCGTCTCAAAAAAAAAAAAAAAAAAAAACCAAAAAAACTATTATTTAAAGAGGTTCAAATTAAGTATCTGCATTCAGGTCGAGCAGTCTTAATGCTTAGAATTTTCAGGGGAGAAAGAGGAAAGTCTGTCTTAGCCCAAGCCCTTGCTAGGCGGAAGAGAAAAGTTTCCCTTGTGTGCCTTGTGCTGACCCTTTTATAAAATTTAAAAGAGAAAGTCAGAACCTTGTGGAGTTTACGGAGTAGCAGAGGAGAGGGTTTTGTATTTGCAAAGATTCTTCCAAGGCTCTAATTCCAAAGTAAGAACCTTTCTTCTGCTACCTCAAAAGTTCTCTTGAGTTAGAGGAGTCTTCAGATGCAGACTTTTACTTCCCTATCACATCTCAAGGAGCAGTTCCCAGGCACGCTGATTTTCTTTGTAAATGTGACAACACTTCCCTACCAGGTCATGGTGCGCAACTGTGTCCCAGCACTTCCAAAGCCAAGTGACACTCAACTGTGCTACCTCTTCTCACCCAAATCCAAGCCTAGCAAAGTATTCCTATAGGAAGACAGCTGCAAAAGCCTTCCTCGAACATTAGCAAAAGAATTATCCAATAATCTTGCATGTATGGTTTCCTGGCCTGTGTTATGCAGCACTCACAATGTGGAGTCCTAGGCTATATTAAGGAGCACCATCTTGGATGATGTGGAGCTAAGAGGTCAAAGGACAGCACAGGCTTTTGAAAACCTCATTCAATAATATGCCCTGGGAAGATGTCTATTATTAATGCAGGTTCTCAGTTCGCATTTGCCGGTCTAAGTAGGGAAGTAGCACAGTCCTTGGATTTAAAAGAGACCACATAAATCATGTGATTGGGTGGTGCACTTAAAAGGAAATCTCACTCAGGGCTTTCCTACCTAGCTGCACTGACATGCTGCAAAATTTAGGAGTGGATGTCTTCAGAGACCTGCTCTGTAGGGCAACCTGGAACTGCAGTATTAATCTCAACATGCTTTGAATGGCGCAGAGTTACCATGGTCGGGGGTGGTGGACACCATGTGCAATGCTGATGGACTGACAAAAGCCTCTGGTGAGGCAACGTGATCACTAGAGAAAACACAGGACAAGGTGTCCAAAGGTCTGGTTTCTAGTGTGGGTCTAATGCCATCTTAGTCAAACCACTTGGCCTTCTGGGTTATTGGCGTGATCAAAAGAAATACTTGGAAGAGCAAATCATGTTCCATAAAAATAAGCACTTTTCCATGAGAACTTGGCTCCTATTTCCACAAGAGCCCTTCCATGTGTAAAGAAACATAAGGAAGAACCAAGTAAATTGAGGGAGGGAGAGGCGCAGTGTAGGCAGAAGAAGTATAGGTTTTGGAAATAAGCTAGTTTTGCATTCCAATCCCAATTCCCCACCTTATTAGCCAACCTGGGACAGTGACTAAATTTCTCTGAACCTATTTCTTTATCTGTTAAAAGGTGGTTGATGTTAATAGCCGTATCTCACAGGATTCAGGTGAGCTCTAAATAAGAGTTCATATATCCTGGAAGGTACTAGATAGTCAAAAAAGTATTATTTTCCTTGGTTATATCCATGCATAGTCTCCAACTTCCACCTCACTCGTTCTTTACTGAGCTATTAAAACTGTATTTGCTCATCCCATAAATATATACACCTACTAAGTACCCACAAAAGTTAGAAACAAAAGATTTTGTAAAATGCATTTGCTCAAATATATTTGTAAAATAGCAGAAACAGAAAGCTAGCATTAGCCTTTTCTGTGGCCATTTTAGATCATTTTAAACTTAACTGCATAAATTAAGTTGTTTTTATACCCAAATATACTAGAAAGATAAATCTTGTTTTGAAATATCTTTTGCCGATGTTTCAAAAGCACATTTCATTTTTTTTTTTTTTTTTGAGACAGCGTCTCACTCTGTCACCCAGGCTGGAGTACAGTGGCACGATCTTGGCTCACGGCAACCTCTGCCTCCCAGGTTCAAGTGATTCTCCTGCTTCAGCCTCCCAAATAGCTGGGACCACAGGCGAGTGCCACCACACCTGGCTAACTTTTGTATTTTTAGTAGAGATGGGGTTTCACCATCTTGATCAGGCTGGTCTTGAACTCCTGACCTCATGATCCACCCACCTCGGCCTCCCAAAGTGCTGGGATTACAGGTGCGAGCCACCAAGCCTGGCCCCCCATTTCATAATTTTAGAGAGTTTTAGACAGATGTAAATTGTCCAAGGGCTTACCCAAATGCCTTTTCTACCTCCCACGTCTCTTCTAAGTTGATGTCATAGTCTGTAGGTAGAAAGCATGTAATAATTTTATTTAAAGACTTATTATTAAATTATTATGCTCCACATCTGATTTGAGATAAAATGGCCATGATGTACTTTCTAGTGCCAATTCCTAGAGAATGTATAAGATTAAGAAACAAAATTGGTCTAGAAAAATTCAAGAACAAAAAAAGATCATCATGTTTGTTGGTTCACTCAGATTGTTCCAACTTCATGCCAAGTCCTGCCAGCCTCAGTTATTCGGCAAACATCATGTGTTAGAATCAAAATGCACACCTTTCCAAAGCAAAAACAAAAAAATCAGAACCTGTGTGATCAGAAAAATATACACAAAAGTACACATTAACCCATCTGTCCAGGGGCTAAAAGGAATTAGCCTGAGCCTAGTGAGAATCACTCAGTGGACCCCAAATCCATTCCATATTGCCTTTCTTTGCTTGCGTATCCTCTGCCTTCCCTCCTCTCTGGGGACTATCCTACTCTCTTTCCTTCCCTCGGTCTTCATTTTTACTTTACCTCATTTTCTGTCTCGTTGGTTTTGAACCTCTGTGTTTCTTGAATGCTGTGATCCTGTGAAAATGTCTTACTTTCTGTATGTTTTCTGGGTCTAGGCTCCTTTTTTAAAATTTATTTTGTCTTTATCATTATTATTATTATTATTACTATTATTATTATTAGAGTCAGGATCTTGCTCTGCCACCAAGATTGGAGTGCAGTGGTGCCAACACAGCTCACTGCAGCTTTGATCCTCCTGCCTCTGGAATAACTTGAACCACAGATGCACACCACCACACTCAGCTAATTTTTAAACATATTTTGTAGAGCTGGGGTCTTGCTGTGTTGCCCAGTGTGCTCTCAAACTCCTGGGCTCAAGTGATTCTCCTGCCTCAGCCTCCCAAAGCACTGGGTTTACGGGTGTGAGCCACTGTGCCCAGCCTAGGTCCATTCTTATGTTGTATCACATGTAGTGTGACATTTGCTTTGTATTTTTGGATTTCTGTCTCACCCTCTACCACTTGGCTCTGTGATTTGTGTCTCTTTGACACTGTCTTACCGCCTGGTTTTGTTTACCTGTTTGTGACGATAGGGAGCTGGGAGAGTCTCCATGTTTATTGTTTGGTCTTTCAGCTTTTTTTTTTTTTTGCTTGTGTCTTTCCTCCAACTGGTAAGACAGGAACATTTAAATAGATTCTTTCTTGGGAGTTTGATGGGGAGGGTCTCGTTCTGTTGCCCATGCTTGAGTGCAGTGCCATGATCATATAGCTTACTGCAGCCTCGAACTCCCAGGCTCAGGCGATCCTCACAATCTTAGCCTCCCAATATGCTGAGATCATAGGCATGAACCGCAGTCTTAAATGCGTTTCTGATAGTCTAGTTGGGATGTGATATTTGGGTTCAGCTATAAAAAACTAAGACCTTTACAGTAAGAGTTTAATGACAGGAAAAACAGAAGAGAGTACTAGAAAAACAGTGGCCTTGATCAATAGGCCCAGCCATTGCAGACATCTAGTGATTTCTGAAAACACCTCAAAAAGCTGATTATAAATGTTCCTACAAAGTCAGGGATGCAATCAGAGGATGAACTTCACCAAAGCAAAGCTCCTTTAAGAGAAAAAATAATAGGATGTGTGCACACACACACACACACACACACACAGACGAGTATGACAAAAAGCAAACTGCAATGAGAAATTCATTTATACTTTTAGGTTCCTATAAGCACATAAAAAAAAAAGCAAAGAAAAACTCCACTATAAATAACCCTGCCACATTCTAAATAAAGCTTTTGAATGGCTAGGGAGTCTGACTTGCTTCTAAAAGTTACAGGATTTGGTCATTTTTAATAACATGTTTGGTCTTTCATCAAATTACTGTTCCTCAGAGTATTTGCTAAAGGCATAAAGGGGTTATTCTCAGTGGCCAAGGTGTACCAGTAGAAGAGGACATGACCAGAACTGCTCAGGAGAAAGTCACCAAGATGGGCGCTGGAACGGAAGAACTGCAACAGAGCAGCACGTATCTATTTGGAAAAAAGACTTATAAAGTTACAAGGGGCGTCAGGGAAGTCACCACACAGAGCTAAGTAAATTATAGATCCCACCTCTGGAGCCTCTGTAATATTGTCCACCAGCTCAGTTTCCAGGACTACAGGGAATTGTTACTAAATTATTCAGCATTAACACAATTAGTTCAAGCAACTGGAGGGTACAAGCGTTTTGTCTTCTTTTAGTTCCTATCTATGTGTACAGGATTTTATTTTTCATTCCACTCTTCTTTTTGCTGTTCCGGTGATTCTCACTTTAAGAAGAACCTAGAAAATTGTTCAGTTTTGACTAAAGATTCCAGTGAACTCTCTAACTTTTTGCTACAGCTCTGGCATGGTTAAAAGCTCTGCCCAGCTCAGGCAAAACCAGAATCATTACACTCTGGTCACCGAGTCAGTGAGAATTTACTTCTGTCCAAAAGTCTTAATTTTCTTATCTGCAACATTGAAAATAATAACGTGTAAATATATTTAAAGCACGTAGCAAGATGTTTGAAATTTTCAATAAAACCGTTTTTCTCTTCTTGCTACTCCTTCTCCATGCATCAGCATAATCATTTTTAATATATTTTTAAAATGAGAAAACAAAGCATCAAGATACTAGGCTAACCCCCGTATTAGGAGAACAACCCTCAAATTGTGGTGTACTTGGTAGCAGCCCTGCCCGGGCCCAGGCTATGCCACTGTCCTCTCCTCTGATTCCCATAAAATAAATAAAACAGAGCCAGCACAAGCATAATCTTCAAGGGCATTTTTCTTTTCTCGAGGGATTTATGTGCACCTCTGTCCCTAACTAACAAAGCATATAGAGGTGCAAAAAATACGTGTGGTGGCTTTGTAATTAGAGAAACATCTCTCATTGTCTGCTCAAATCTTACTAAACCTTTTACATTCTCATTATGAGACCATACCTTTGTTTCCTTCTGTGATCTCACCGTTCTCATCTGCAAATTGGGGTCACAGCCCAGCATACTGAGCACCTACCACACAAGGTTCAAATGAGATCGTGTGTTGCCATGGTGACAGGAACAAATTCTGTGATCACTACACTCAGGTTTGACTCCGGGCTTCATCACGTAATCACTATTTGTCTCCCCTGAATCTTCTAGTGGAACTGACCATTCCCTGCAGTGACTTTCTCCCGATCTGGTAATGTGTATAATGTTACCTTTATCAGGGGATTGCTGTGAAGATTGAGTAGGCAAACTTTAATAAATTGGCAGCCATTTAGTAAACACTCAATAGATACTATCACTTTATTCAGGTTCCTTAAAATCTCTTTTTCTCTTGGGGGTGGGCGCAGTGTCTCATGCCTGTAATTCCAGCATTTTGGGAGGCCAAGGCAGGCGAGTCACCTGAGGTCGGGAGTTCGAGACCAGCCTGACCAACATGGAGAAACGCCATCTTTACTAAAAATTCAAAAAAAAAAAAAAAAAATAGCCTGCCGTGGTGGCATAAGCCTGTAATCCCAGCTACTCAAGAGGCTGAGGTAAGAGAAGCGCTTGAACACGTGAGGCGGAGGTTTCGGTGAGCTGAGATGGCGCCATTGCAGTCCAGCCTGGGCAACAAGAGCAAAACTCCATTTCAAAAAAAAGAAAAAAGAAAGAAAGAAAAAGAACAAACCTGTTTTTCTCCCCCATTTTCATGTCCCCAGATAATGTCATCAGTTTCCTAGTCTCAACCATATATTCACAGAAAAAAAATGTCTGCAACGCAGTTGAGATTTTCTTAGGATTTAGGGAGAAACAGAAGTATGCATGTAGGGTTTTATTCTCTGCTGTTTCCCAGTATTCCTCAGCCCTCCTGATCAGGCTCATTTGGATTCTGCTACTGCTTTCCATGGAAGCCCAGTGACATTTGATACTCTGTAGATTTCAGAACACATCTGCCGAGTTGTGGTAAATAGGTATAGAGAAAAGGAAGTAGTCCACGGAACTGAGCAGACAACAGTTAACAGTTCTCACTGAGGAATTGAGCTGGTGGTAGGAGCATGGGTGCACACGCAGGCTGTTGCTTTTCACCATCACCTGCAGTGTGGAAGAAGTCCCATCAACCCACTATGTTCATCACCTACCACATGGGGTTCAAATAAAATCAACAGCTGTTTCCTTCCAAAACCTCAGCTAGGGCTTTTCCAAATACTAGCCCCCTTGACCCTCTTTTAACATTGGGTGGTATTCAAAAGCGACGGGTACAGAGAGCAAAAAAGCATGATTTGACCCATACAGGGGTTGATTGATGATTGGCTGATTTCCTAAAAACTAAATGTGTATTTCATTTTTAAAGGCTTTAATGTGCACAAGAATTACCTGGGGGTAGTGTTAAAACACAGATTCTGATTCAATAAGTCCAGGTGTACAGGTGTTGAATGAAATTCTGTATTTCTAACTAGCTCCCATGTGTTGCTGCTGGTGGTCTGCAGACTTCACTTTGAGTAATAAAAATGTAGTGTATTATATTTCTCTTCTAGAATATAACATCTAAAGGGATTCCTAAACGTATTAAAATCTGAGGTGAGAGAGCCAGTGCTGATGAGAAAACATGCTCATATCTTAACTGAGTATTCTGATTTTTGTGCACAAGGCTGTCTATTGAAATACTGTGTAACGAAATATTCAAAGACTTAGGGACAGAAACATGGATGACCAAATTAGGCCAAGGTGTGTATGTGTATGCAAGAGGGTGAATTTAAGTTAATTACAATGGAAATGATATGTACAGATGGAAAATACTGAACTATTTTTAAAATACCACTGTCTAGAAAACATTCTTAGCCAGGCCAAAAGAAATTCTGTAAACGCAGTAACACTTTTATCTTTCTTAAATAACATGGTTCCATAAATAACTTTTCTAGGTCATTCCTATCTGTTGAAAAAATTACAAGCAACCTGTAGGCTGATTATATTACTTGAAGACTCATAAGGTAGTTTCCCATTTAAAAAATCAAATATAAAACCTTTTCATCTGGTTAATATCTGGTCTATTCCATAGTTATGGAACTTGTTTACTGTGCAGTTAGCAATGCAGAAAGACTGTAGCTGTTCTTTCTCTCTTCACAGCTTCATAAAAATGATTAAATAAGCCTAGTGCTTTATTAATTGATGAGATTGGCCATACAAGTGTTTAGCAGAGGTGTAGTTTTTAAAATGAGATTCTATTTACCAAATTTGTTTTACATTAAGTAATGGTCCCCAAGAATTTGCTGTGAATGGATGGCATTGATGTTAATTGAGAAATATATTATTTTTCTCATTTTATTAAGTTTTACATTTTAATAAAAGCATATTAAGAAAATAAATGCAGAAAATTATTTTTTAAACTCATAATCCAACCACATATATTGGGGGGAAAAAGATTGAATATGCAGATATATTTCCTTACAGGTTCTCCTGTATTGCTTTGTGGTATAGTTACTAAACTGAATCAATGTCAGAAATTAACTCCTCAATTTTTTTAAGGTGGGTTACCTGGATATCATGTACTCATTAGGTATAATCACGCCTTTGGGATTTTTTTTTTTTTATGATTGTATGTTGTTTTCAACTGGGGAAATCTTTACATCAAAACAGTGAATAGTGGTTATAGACATGATTTGCATTCTCTTTAAATTAACTACTTAAATCAAAAGCATTGGCAATGTGTATGCATTTATGGGGGTGAAGGTAATTGAAAGAATAACAGTAGAATATCTAAAAGTATTGAATATGGGTGAGCAGGATAATGGGTACTAATGGCTCATTTTTTTTTTTTTTTTTGTAAAAGTTTGAATACATACGTCTGTATTCATGGTTTGAAGTTAGTTATAAAAATGTTTAAATATATTTTTTCATGTTCACACACATATTTTAACAGCTATATGCCAGGCACTCTGACTGTATCACACATATATTTTAATAATTATATTCTACACACTTTTTATTATCTTGCCTCTGGTATTTATTAAGTTGCAACCACATTCTCGTGTTATAAATCTTACTTTTTTTAATGACTTTATGCTATTCTGTCATGTGAATTTGCAATGAGTCACTCTTCAGTCATGCAGCATTTATATTTTTGCAATGTTTCCCTGTGAATTTCAGCTTCATACTTGTAATAGGAATCAATACTCTGAGTTTTTTTTTGTACTGACTATCTTGTTGCAATCTATTTAAAAAACAGAATTATATAATCTGATTGTGTCATCCATAAACATATGACTGCTATTATTTTGCTTCAAGTGGGAAAAATATCTGCCTTCATGAGATGACTCTCAAATAGCCGACAAAATATGCAAGACTCTTCTTAAGAGAAAGCTGGCTGAATTTACTTCTCAGTGCATCTACAAACATAAGCATCGATTATCCACTCTCTCTCACCTGGTCCCTTGATAAGGAATGAGATGAACAGGGTGAGAGTCTGGAGCTACTGATTTGGAATTTTGCTCAGGCACAAACTCAGCTAAGAAATCCTCCATGTGCATGTGTGTGCACGTGTGTAGGTAAGCGTGTGTGTGTTTAAGGTTTCTGCTAATTTAAATGACTAATATTATTCTCTTTATTTATATTAGTAGCCAAAGATTTCCAACAGCTCTGGGATACCCCTATTTCTAGGTCGGGACATTGGACAAGAGGGAGCCAACTCTTCTTGTTTGACCAGGTTGAGACACGCGATGCTGACTTGCATTCCTGCCAAATTATTGGTGCAGAAGGCTCTGTCTGAGTAGGTAGAAGCTTCATGGAAATGACAATGAATTGTTCTCACAAGGCCGAAGATACAATTAAGCTGTGACTGCGTAGTCCAGGGCTCTTAACATGCAAACGGCCGGCAAAAAATAATGGCATGTCAAGTGCAATTTTCTCACCAGTCGCAGACACCATAAACTGTAATATAGTGTAATTATTTGGCATCCCGTGTCCTTCATACTAAGCACCACCCAAACGATTTCCAAGTTACAGTGAAGAGGGAAGGTTAGAAGGTCAAATTTAAAGAGAGAAAATGAGTCAGTGCCTTGGAGGAAGAGAATTATAAATAGACGTGGCATTACCAGCAACAGAGTTACATCCAAATAAGGAACAGCTCAGAAGCCCAGGTAGGAGGAAAAAAGGGAGGAAAGAGAGCAGAGAAGTTTATGTAAGAGAGAGGATTTAGTATAGAAGAACTATGACCACCTGCAGAGCAGACTGGTTTTTTTTTTCCCCAAAATAAAGCAATATAACGAATTGAGGATCACAGGACTTGCAGAACAAGGACTAAAGCAACCTGAGCCAAAAATCGATGCCACATACACACCCCCCCCCCACACACACACACACAGAGGCTGAGCATCTGTAATCCGAAAATCTGAAATCTAAAAATCTCCAACATCTGAAAGTTTTTGAGCACTGACATGACACCACAAGTAGAAAATTCCACACCTGACTTCACATGATGAGTCACAGTCAAAGCCTTGTTACATAAAAATGTTATTTTAAAAATTATAGAAAATTTCCCTCAGGCTATGTGTGTAAGGCAAATAGGAAACATAAATGAATTTCATGTTTAGACTTGGCTCCGTTCTCCAAGATATCTCAATATATGTGCAAATATTCCACAATCTGAAAATATCTCAAATCTGAAATACTTCTGGTCCCAAGCATTCTGGAAAAAGGATATTCAATGAGCATGTGGAGCGTGTGTGTGTGTGTGTGTGTATTCCTGTTCCATAGGGGTTTGTGTCTTAAATATATAATATCTTAATCCCATACACTCAGAAGTGAGGAAATTGCACCCAACAGAAGTGACTTTTTTCCCAGTTACTTTGTAGTAGAACTAAAAGAGAAAGAAGCCAGATCTCCAAGAGATCCTTGCTTATCTTTCTAACTTGACACAAGAGACTTTAAGCCTAGATCTCTGTGTTTCAGGGCAACAGACTGAATGTCTATGACCTTGGTATGTTGAGTTTTAATCTTCAGTTTGATGGTATTAAGAGGTGAGTCTGTTGAAAGGTGATTTGGTCATGAGGGTGGAACCCTCATGAAGGGAACTAGAGCCCTTCTGAAAGAAGCCCCAGAAAGCTTCCTTGCCCTCTTTCTACCAGCGTGAGAATACAAGAAGATTGCAGTCTACAACCTGGAAAAGAGCCGTTACCAGAACCAACCATGCTGGCACCCTGATCTTAAAGACTACCAACCTCCAGAATTGAGGGTAATACATTTCTGTTGTTTATTAGCCACCCAGTCTGTGTTAACTTGTTATACAGCCAGAACTAAGACCCACTCAGTTACCCTGACCCTCTCTCAGCTCTGTAAACAGCCTTGAACGTGCTATTTCCTCTATCAAAAATGCTTTTTCTCTTTATCCCTGAACCCTGGTTCAACAACAGGTTAATGCATATCAGCTTCCAGGTTATTTCCTTTGGGAAGATTCCATCCTCCCATAGAATAGGGCAGTTTCCTCTGTATATGCTTTAAGAGAACCACATTCCTTCATTTCAGAGCACTTATTTCAGTTTTCTTGTGATGTTTCTTCATTTGATTTTCTGTTTTAATGTCCGTCTCCCTCTAGGAGCTCACCGGTTCCATGCAGAAGGCAGAGATAGACCTATGTTTGCTCAGAGCTGAGAATCCACTGGCAATGAAATACTCTGCAGACAGTAGGTGCTCAATAAATATTTGTGGCATGGTTGTATCAATCACCATCCTGACTTCCAGCCAAGGGCTCTCATAATGACATCAAGCTGTCTACCATAAAGAGTATCTGCACATTTTACCACAGGACGGTATTTTCGTGTTGTGTGTCAGTTCATCAAAAACCACCACAGGTTTTCTCTTTCCTAAGACCAGAACAAATAAGCAGATTTGGGCTAAGTGTCCCGTGAGCCACTTTTTTCTCTCTCACAATTTCCAAAGAAAGTCAACACTGAGGTACATGGAGATGTGAACCCTCAATGTTTATGTGTTTATGAACAGATTCTGCCCTGCTTTGGTCCACAGAGAACTGGAGGCAGGAATGGAGTCTGTTTGGCTGGTATTTGCTTTTCAGAAATCCAGACAAAAGCTTTCTGCTCCAGTTTGTACGATAAGCCCAAACACAAAAGTCTGAAGACAGTTGGAAGACAACGTGTTGCTTTATGACAGTGGTAAGGAAGACAGTCTCCACTGAGGTAATACTGCAGCTTTTTGAAAGACAGTTGTTTAAACAAGTTAACTTTTTCTTCACACTCACTACCTTAAAGAAACACTTTCAATATCAATACATAGAAAACACTTTTTAACTACCCAGATGGGTCTATAAAATACCCATATGAAAGAGAGAACACGAAAGCTCCTTTATTGAAAAATACCATTGAGCTTATATGACTATTATAAATTCTTCCATTATGTAGGTAAATTATTCATTTATTTTTTCATGTAAAGTATTTACTGAGCAGTTCCTATATACAGGCAGGGTTCTAGGTTGTGGGAATACAGAGTAAAGACCAAAGGACTCAAAAATCCTTTTTTGTGGAACTTGCACCCTAGAAGAGGCAAATAATAAACATAATAAGGTATAGAGTATGTTAGATAATGATTGTCAGGAAGAAAAAGAAATCAAGCATAGACAAAGGGTATGAAATATTAAAGGAGGAGCAATTACATTTTAGAAGAACTAATAGGGAAAGCCTCTCTAAGAATATGACTTTCAGGCCAGGCATGGTGGTTCACACCTGTAATCTCAGCATTTTGGGAAGCCAAGGCCAGAGGACTGCTTGAACCCAGGAGTTCAAGATCAGTCTGGGAAACACAGGAGATCCCATCTCTACAAAAGATTTAAACAAAAATATCCAAGCATGGTGGTGCATGACTGTAGTCCCAGCTATTAAAGAGGGACTATTCACTTGTGCCTGGGAGGTCGAGGCTGCAGTGAGCTATGATCGCATCACTGGACTCCAGCCTGAGTGACAGAGCAAGACCCTCTCTTAAATAGAAACCAATATATATGACCACTGACTTCATTCCATTTCAACAGAAAATATAAAAGCTTATGTTGCTTCTGACCAAGGGAAGCATCGTACTCTCAGTCATCTTACTCTCTTCCCCAAGACTTTGCAAAAACTCCTCTATCTTGCTGGGGCACTTCACTTCCCACCCCACACCCCCGGGTCGGTGACTCTTCAAGACAAACAGAAACATCACCTCCGCACTATACAACATGTCCCTGTGCAGGGACTCCCAGAGTCTTGTTATTCACCTAGTGAGGTAATTGTTAATTTGTCTGCCACTCCAACTACAAACACATACACACACACATACAATTAAGAATGCAATTACAACTGCAATTACTATATAGCAGGCACTATGCTTCTATTATTTTCTTTATTCTTACAAATTCTTATTTATCTTATTTGCATAATCCTTGAAAATCTTAAGTAATCTTCTCAGGGTTAACACCCAGAAAGTGGCCAAGCCCATATTCAAACCTCGAGAGAGTACATCTCTGATGCTAAGGAGCTTTCTCAGCATCCAGCTGCCTACCGATATACTAAAAACAGATGATGGATGTGGTAAGGTTATATGTGAGGCTCTGAAGAACCCATCACTCAAAAACTAGCTCTGCCCTTGAGCTCGAACTCAACCTGCTAGGTCAGAGGCCTCACCATGGTGACTCGCAGGAGCGCCTTTCAAAGAGCAGGTGTGCTCATAAGTAAGTAATGCTTCTCAGCCGGTTCCTGGGGAGAAGCTGGGAGGTGAAGTGGTTTAAAGAGTCGGATGTGGAAGAGTGTGCGCAGAGATAAAACACTGTAAAGCACCGGTGGGCATCCCGATACAGATCATCTTCGCACTCAGCTTGACTCATAATCTGAAGCCGTCACCTGAAATGTATTTTTGGCTACGCTACAAGCCAAGATCCTCCAAGGCTACGCTGTCATAATTCAGGAGCATTTTTCTTTAAAGGGAAATAGGTATGATGGGAAATGTTCGCAGAGAAGTCTTCCAGAAAATAAACTCTATTTTAACAATTATTTGGGAATTGGTCATGGTAGGACGCCGTGAAAAGCCTAGATAAAAACCGTCACTAAGACTCAAAGGCATTTTGGCTATTGCAAAATCCTAGGGTTCACTGGCAACATTTCTGTCATTCAGAGAAGCATGAACGTCTCACGTGTCAATAAGTCACAAGAAGATGCTGAATGCCCGGCTGTTTACCTCTATCTCTATTACTACATGTAAGGAATGGAGGTGAAATCAGTTATCAGATTCTGAGTCCAAAGCAACCCCACGTTAATTACTTTTTCTACCCAGATAAAAACGAAATGTTCTCCTGGGCATAGCATGTTTTGTTATTTACATTATGCAAGGCACAGTCACAGTGATATACCTTCATAAAGAGGTAACTAAGAAAAGCAAAGAAAAAGCATCCATTATGTAAATACGCATGTATTCCCAGAATTTCATATGGTATGAGAATGTCTTGCCTTAGGGCTGATTAAAGAAGTTCTGACTATCCAGAAGCAGGCATTTAAAGACTTTACATTCCATACTCCATAACTCGTAAGTGTAAATTACAGTTTAAACTCCAGTTAGCTGGTTCCTAATATGTAATAAGGTACAGTGGGTGAAATAATGGCCATTGGAATTTCCAATAGGATTCGAACTCAGGTAGATCATTTACCATTCTGTGATATTGGTTTGGTTTATTAATCCATCTAAAACCCGCTTTTGTACCTACAAAAGAGGTAAGATAATGCTGGTAAAGAAGCCCATATCCAAAACCCATGGGGCCAGAAGTATTTTGGAATTCAAAACTGTTCACACTTCAGAAACACTAAGGTATATAAACTATATGGTAAGTAACACCCTCAGCAGGGTCTGGGGCAGCACCCTGTAATCAATCACGTTAACATTTTTGCAGCAAAATATATGAAGTCACAATTACGCATTACGACTATAGTAGCCTTAAGTCGGTTCTGCTCCCTGAGTTTGTATCAAGGATACAAAAATATCTTTCAGATTTTATATTTTGAACTTATGACAAAGGGAGTGCAGACTAGTTTTATACATATATATTTGTATCCATGCATGCAAATGAACATACGTATGCATATACTGAAGGGGGTGCTATTGTTAGAATCAAAAAGGTTGGTGCCCACAAAGTGCTTTTATAATAGTGTTCAACAGATAATAAACACTCAGTATTGGCCAAAATATAAGTTCCTTAAAGGCAGAGATCACTGTTTTGTTCATTGATATGCCTCCCATGCCTAATAGAGCGTCTGGCACATAGGAAAGTCTCAATAAATATCCATGTAATGGTTCATGGTATCTCCTCATGCAGGCTTTCTTTATCCACGTAGAACCATATGAAATGAGAAACATAATCCTTGGAGAGGCTCAATTCGTTTTGCAAGACAATAGGGTAAAAGCATTAATGCAATCAGAAGTTCCCGGTGAAACACAAAGAGTTAACTCAAGTCCTGAAGATCAATATTTAATTCCCCTCCTATTTTTCTTTTAAATCATTGCATTCGGGAAGTGAATAACATTGGCCTGATTCACTTCTAAACTGACTTATCAAGAAAATCAGTCATTGGCAGGCTCCTAATTGGAATTATGCCTACATGAAGATGTGCATCAAAATTAAAAGGAGCTTATGAACAGTGCTGAGGAATAAACACGTGGTCTCCAATAACCCACAGTGTGATTTTGGAAAGCAGGCAGCCTATGTCTACCAAAGAACATTTGTCTGACCTCCCAACAGGAGCAAAACAAATATAAGTCCAGTCTAACACACACGCGCATGCGTGTGCACGCGCACACACACACACACACACACACTCCACTAAACTAAAATTTTGATTTTGTACATTTGATTTCATCTGACAATGAATGAACTAGTTTTCTGCTGCAAAGTTTTTCAAATAGTACAGTGCAGTTAAGCATCTACTTTAAGAACTTCCTTTTCTCCATCCTAGGTTAATTATTGAAAAAACAGATGATAAAACAAAAAAGATAAATATCTACCTGCAATTCTAGATATCTGCATATCCTTAAAATAAAATAAAACAAAATAAACTCTCAGCAACTGAAGTGGTAGGAATTCAAACTGAGAAAAGATGCATATCTCTTCCAAGTACTATAAACTAGAGAAAAGGTTTGGCATGAAATCTCTCTCATGTGAATGAGAAAGAAGACGTTATTTGTTTACGCATTATATAAGCAGTGTTATATTTTATTGATAGCCGAGTGGAAGAGGTGATAGGAGAAGCTTTCCCTACAAGACCATTTAAAACTGTTACCTTGGGATGAATCCTATTCCTAACAGAATGACATGTAAACTCACTAACCATCTGTCCTGAACAGTTTACAGCTAAGTGTGGCCACAACTAAAAAGACTCTGGTATTAAACATCTTAAGACCACCAACAGACCCTGAAATTGAGATCTTAAAAACAAAGCTTACCCGGCCAACAAGAATCGGTTCAGGTCCAGAAAACTCTTCCAGGACAAACATTTGATTCCAAACCCAGCCTCTTTTGGAGCGGTTCAAAATTCGCTGTTCTTCACCCAGACTGTTTATTTCCAAAGGGGATCCACTCATTAAAACTTGAGACTGATTCATTGGAGCCATGTAAATGCAAGGGGGAAGAGTAATCCATAATATTATTAATGGAGTCCAGAGATCCAAGAGCATTTCCGCTAGCCGTTCTGGCATGGTCCCACCAGTGAAGCAAATCACCACGAAAATGAGACAATTATTTTTTTTGTCTCCGGTCTGCAGCCATCCAATTCATCATGCAGTGCCGAGCATTTACTTACAGCTCTGCCACGTGTCTATAGCATGGGAAACAGACATCACCTAAGCAGCTTTTCTAAGACCACAATCCATTGGCTTTTCTTTTCATTGAAATTTCCTGCAAAAACAAAGAGGAAGAAAGATAAGGGTCTGCTCAAACAGGTTTTAAAATAAAATCACTGCTTTTCAAAAGCACCTAAAGTGAACTATAGTGGCCACTTCTCAAACTCTTGAGTTAGAAAGTGGATCTGAATAATTAGAATAAGTAGGCTAGTAAGTCCTTTAATTTTTAAGCTTTATTTAGATTGTAATTTTCATTTGTAGCTATGTGACCTATCAGAAACGGTTCACGTAATAGAAGTTCTCCTTTTCCTTCTTGCTTCTTTCTTTCCCATCTCCCTCTCTTCCTTCTTTTCTTCCCCTTGACTTTCCTCCTCTCTCCATCCCTTCCTCTCTCTTCCATTCTTTTTTGTTTTAACAATTGGGAGTGTATGCTAACACAGCCCACTTGTCGAACAGATTGTAAGCCTTTTACTTTTATTTTCTTCTTTTTTTTTTTTTTTTTTTTTTTTACCTGTTTAAGGACACATTTTAGTTCCTTTTATGTTAAACTCTGTGAAATAACTAGCTTTGAATTAACAACATTAAAAAAATACAAATGAGAATGGGAAGGGGAATTTAAACCAATTTTGACAATCTTAGCTTCCAGGATTCATCAGAAGGGATTGCCCAGTTCAGGGTACAGAGTGCAATCCTCTGCCAGGATGCTAATAATGAGTGAATAAAATTAGAATGCTTCCAGAGAAAAATTCTGTAATGTCCAGCTTGTATGCTATTATCAGGACAGTGTCAGGGTCCACATTCTAAATGTACAGTTAAACAGGAGATTTAAATTATGGAAAGCTCCCTTGGGAATAAAATATGGTAAAAAAAAAAAAATGTAATGTTCAATTGAAGAGATTCAGAAAGGCAAGGGCACAAAAAAATCCCCATTATCTGAGGTGTCAGATACATTTTTTGCTTACCCTCAGTGTGGCAAAATGTGTTTCTTCCCTCTCAAAAAAAAACAAATATTTTTAAAGAAATACTGTTCACTGCAGATCCAAGAGAGAAGCTTTGCTGAATTAAACTCAATGGGAAAATATTTTCTCAGGACACCATCGGGAACAGTGCGGCTCAGGGAATTCATAAAAGGGAAGGAAACCTTTCACCTCTAGGTCTCTGGTTCCATTCTGGCTCAGAATAAGAAAGCTAGAAAGTCATTAACATTCGCTGGGCTGCTGAGTGGCCTCACTGAAGCCAGCTGAAAGGGGCAGACCCAGATTGTACTGCAAATACAGGCAGTATCCCATCTAACAAGATGGCCAGTGGAATCACCCTGCTTGTCATTCTTTGCCTGGGCTCAGCTCAGTCACTGGGACTCTATCACTCAAAAGGGCTCAACCCTGATGAGTATAGAGGAGCCACAACAAGCAGCAGTTGCTTTGGAAATGGAAGAAAAAAAAAAAAACAGCTTTCAATGGGGAACCAATATAGAGAAAACAGAGTCCAGAACAAAGTCTTCTCCTTCCCCTGGAATTGGAGAAAATCTTCCCCCTAAAACAGATTCCCCTTAAGTCTTTCTCTCATGCCAGTGCGTGAGCAGACCGTGGCAGGCTTCAAAACTTAAACTAAACAAAATTCAAAAAGTCCCCATAAAGAAACCCCCACATCTTTGTATCTTTCTGAATGCTCAAGCCACTTATTAGTTTAACAGCATTTACAGCACACCCATGCTGTGCTCCCTCTAGACCTGAGGGAGAAGTTGGTGCTAAAGGAGTCTTGTGCATGCTGAGGTCTGTCTATTCTTGAAACAGATACACCTGGGTTTGGATCCCAGCTCACCCTGCTTGCTGTCTCTGTAATGATGGACAAGATATTCAAGTTTTCTGAGCTTCAGTCTTTTCTTCTGCAAAGTGGAACCAATAATAATTCCTACCTAATGGGACAGTAGTGTGGTTCAGAAATAAGACACATGTAAACCAGTCAGATCATGGGAAATACTCGGTAAACTGGAATCCATGTGGTTATCCTGGGCTAGATGTGTGGTGATGACAGGATTCCTGCCCTAGAGAGGCTTTGAGAAAAAAGACAAATCAATGAGCAGAGTGAAGCGAGGTAACCTCTGCAGTAAAAGTTGGTAAGGTATGAGGGTGTCACAAAGGTGCTCAAAGATCTTCCCTGTGGTGGAGGATGAGGATGGTGCTACAGGGGAAAGGCCTGTGCCATGTTACACACATGGTGAGATCCATTCTAGTCATAGATCCTCAGCCTAAAGACTTCTCAGAGAAAAGGAATTTGTTCTTTCCAGTTCTCCCCTACTCCATGATAGACCATAACTGAACGTGCAAAAGCCATGTATGCTGTTCTCCAAAGGCATAAGTTTTGTTTGTTTGCTTGCTTACTCAAGCTCACACTTACAGGCTCAAGTGATCCTCCTGCCTCAGCCTCCAGAGAAGCTGGGCATGCACCACCATGCCTGGCTACTTTGATTATTACTATTATTTTTATAAATGGGGGGGTTGATCTCGAACTCCTCGCCTCAAGCAATCTTCTCACTCCAGCCTCCCAAACAGCTGGGATTACAGGCATGAGCCACGGTGCCAGGTTGGCCTGGGTTCTACAGCAGCAGAACAATGAGATGGTTGTGAGAGTGACCTCTAGTGTCAGCCTGCTTGGGGTCTGAATTCTAATTCTTACACTGACCAGTTGTGTAACAGCGGAGGGAGGGATAATTAATAACAATAGCAACGAAGCAATGATAATAATACTGACCTGACAGGTTAGTTTTGAGGACTAAAGGAGATACTCTCAGCATGTCAGATAGGATAGACTAGCATGCACAGTTCTTTAAAATTTTGCCAAACACTCTGCAAGTAAGTATACTCTGGCATTTGCTTTGTTGCTAATGATTGTGAGATAAGAAAATTTCATCTCAATTTAAATTCATAACAGACACTTTCATGGAAACCACCAAGTGGCAACGAGGATGGACTGTGGTATGCTGGATGGACTGCAGCATAGATTATAGTGAGTTCCCTCTATCTGAACTCATCAGAATAAGTTAAAAAGCAATAATAGACCCTAGGCCAATGTTATACAATGGCATAGCTTGACTAGTCAGAATGAGTAGGTTAAATAAAAAGGGGATACGTGTGTAGTCACAAACAGTATCCACTAACACAGTATCTTACTGTTAGATAAAGCGTATAATGCCTTGCCTTGTTGTGTTCAAAACTGAGGCAGAGAATAATGAAATGATGTACTCAAGGAGCACCTCTAAGAAAAGAGAGAACCATTATTTGAACCTAGGTAACGTAATTTCAAAATTCTTTCTGAACAAGACCCTTCCTCTCATTGCAGAAATATTTCATGAGCATATACTGTATGTCAGGTACTGGGGGAAAGAAAGGCAAATGGGTCAGAACTCCTCTCTTCAGGAAGCAAAGGATCTGTTTGGCAAAGATAAAGAAATACATAATCAATTCACTGAAACGTAGTCTTAGAAGGTTTAAAAGAAACATAGGGTGATGGGTAAGCCATGCATTTGGCAGCATTGACGAAGGTTTCCTAGAGGGGATGTCATTTAAATGTTGAAAAAGAATTAACCACCTGAGAAGGGGGTATAAGTGAAAGAACATTTTAGTCAACCAAGGGATACGAACAAGACCACCAACTAATCTAGGATCTCTGAATGAATCAGCATCTAAGGTAATTTTCAAATTATTATTTGCAGAATCACCCAGTCCATGGTTACCCCATCTTTTTTCTTACCCATCTAAGTCACAATAATGATGGTCTCTACAGAGTACCTGTTAACTATGTAGCCATTTCCTCTGGCAGTTCTTTGTGAAGAGAAGAGCATGTTTCGTGTCTCCAAAGGTCAAGTCATATACCACATAGAGGGTGTGAGGGGCAACTGAGTGCTATTTCCGTGCAACTTCTCAATTTTCTGGGGTTTCTGGGAGTGAGATGGCCAATACCCTGAAGTCAATGGTATAGCCCTGGGGAGAAATTAGCCCAACTCAGGGGAAGCCCTTCATCTACATAGGTCATTCCCGTCACATCACCTGCAGGGAGATTCTAGAGACTGAAACACTTACATGCCACCTCTTAGATTTTGCCAAATTCTTAAATCATCTGTATTATTACTTTAAATTTTACTCAGTTTTCAAAATATTTATTTTTAAATGGAAAGCTTATATTATTTGCCGTAAGAGAATATAACTTTAAAATTATGATGTTAATAGCAAACACTTAGAAAGTACTCAGATAATATTAAATCATAAAGAACTATACATACATAGATATATACATGTAAATTCATGTCTGTTCTTCAAAATAACTCTCTAATATAACATCATTATTACTTATCTCATCATTCTCATTGTAGAGATAACCAAATTGAGGTACAGGGAGATTAGTATTTTAAGTAATGTTTTATTTTTACTAAACTAGACACTGTTAAAAGCCTTAGGTCATCTCACTATTTGCTAAAAAGAAAGACCAGCCATCGTTAGAGAAAGACTGGTTAATATTTAATAAGTGGCTCTTTGAAAGAAAAAATTCTGATTTGTAATGTTTTCTGATTTTCATAGCATAAATACTTCCACCATGACCAATTTTAAGCTTCCAGTTGACCATTAACCAGCTCTGAAAATTACTGAAAATTTAACCATCAGCTCTGTTAAAACCCAGCAAAGAGCCAATACTAGCACACCTGTAGTGAGGTGCTTCTCAAATATTGATATGCATCCAAATTACCTGAAAATCTTGTTTAAACACAGATTATGAATCACTTAGGTTAGTGTGGGATTTGAGATTCTGCATTTCTTGTAACCTTCCTGCAGTGCTGATGCTACTTACTGATTTGAAAGCCACACTTTGCGAAGCAAGTATTTCTAAAGAAGACTGGCTCCCAGCTCAGACCTCCTCGAGATAACCTAAAGGACTCAGTGGTGTGGTGGAAGAGTCACTTCCTCCCTCATGTCATTGAATGTCATGCCATCAACTACTTCACCACCACTGTGAATAAAGGACTGAACACATAGATTTGGGAAAACCTTGAACTAGGGTGTATGAATATATGGAATTTTATACGATGTCACAATACTTTCCTCTCCTCGCATGTCTATTTTACGTGAGGCACTGGGAAAATTGCTGAGCTAACTGGTGTGTTCACAGGCACATGTATGCTATCAGGGAGTGTTGGGACTTAGTCTTCAAGGCGATCCTGCTAATTTGAGAGAAATGGGACTCTGCTGTGACACTTGGAACCACACTATTTGTATGCTTGTACCTCTGCCATGGGCAGACTAACATTGTCCTCTTGGAACATCAGAGAATGGCTTTGTAGAAACTTTTGAGATGCAACTGAGTCTTATATCCGTGTTATCAGTATTAATAAATATTGTGAATAGCAGCTGCATACACAAACTGCTTAACTTTATGCAAGGAAGAAGAAATTGAGCAAGGTTGTAAAGCTGGGGTAAAAAAATCAATTTATTTTTACATTTTCCAACCACAGTATGTGTGTCTGACCAAGCAATCTACTTTATTATAATGCTGTTGCATTGGTTTACATCCAGATAGTGAGATGAAGAGATTTTATAGTTTCTCTGGAATTCTTACATATAAGAAAGTCTTTAGAATTCCCCGATATGATGATATCTTTTCCTGGGTAAAATACGTATAATCTGACTTATCATTCATACTTATATTTCAGAGATAATTCTAATTACAGCCTGAATTCACTCTGCTGATTCCAACATTATTTTAAAGTGAACTCAGTCAATTCACAGATATATAAGTCATTATGCAAAAACATATTACACCATCCATTTTGTAAGTAATGTGGATTAAACTTCAAAATGATGAACCACACGCTGATCGGTGAAGTCTAAAACAAAAACAGCCTTTTACAGACACTTCAGGATTCAATCCAGCAGATTACTGTGGTTGACAGGAAACTATGCTTTTATTATCCACTAGGCTTAGCAGCCACAATATTTCATGAAAGCAAAAATGACACCGAGGACCAGTGAGTTTCTATTAAAAATGTTTCTGACCTTGAATTTAGAGCCATTAGCAGCCTGCTTCGAAACAGGTAAATGCACATTGAATTCAAAGTGGTATTTCACGAAAGCAGGAGCTGGAGATTCAGTGTGTGACCCGGAGCAATTCACGCCAAGCCCTGGCTGACTGGGACTGAGCAGGTAGAAAAATCCTTTGGCTTTTAGAGAGGAAATATAGTTGCATGTATTCAAATATAAATAATACAAGAAGATCACCTTTCCTAAAGCCTTCAGAATTCTCTAACCAGATTCTCTTAGCATAAACATATTCTGAAATTGTTTATGTACACACACACACACACACACCCACGCACACGCACATATTATTTTGTGTATCCTTCACTCAGCCACAACCCTTCTGGTCGTCCTTCTTTGGCATCAGACCATGTATTTATCCAGATGTCAATCTGTCCAAAAGCATATTGTTTGCTTGTTTTACCATCCAGAATAATACCTGTTAAATCCTTTTTTTTTTTTTTTTTTTTTTTGTGAGTTGGAGTTTCACTCTTGTTGCCCAGGCTAGAGTGCAATGGAGCTATCTTGGCTCACTGCAACCTCTGCTTCCCGGGTTCAAGCAATTCTCCTGCCTCAGCCTCCCAAGTAGCTGGGATTACAGGCGCCCACCACAATGCCCAGCTAATTTTTTTTTTGTATTTTTAGTAAAGATGGGGTTTCACCATGTTGGCCAGGCTGGTCTTGAAATCCTGAACTCAGGTGATCCACCTGCCTCAGCCTCTCAAAGCGTTGGGATTATAGGCATGAGCCACTGCGACCGGCCTCAAATCCACTTTTTGCTCTGTTATTGCCATGCTACTCTTCTCTACCTTTTGTTTTAAGTTCTATAATTGTTGGTTTCCTTTGGGAACATCAATAAATAAATGCCTGTCCTCCTCCTTCTTTCCCAAGGTAGAGTCACAAGTTTGTTCTTCACATAGAAATGTTTCTGTTATAGAAATTTCAGAATGAGGTGACTAAGTCAGTGACAAAGACGATAAAGTCAAAATAAGATCTCTTCTCTAGTGTTATAGAACCAGACCTTTACTTAGAAAACTTTCTTGGAATCATCAGTTAAGATATTAAGAATAATTTTCTGGCCGGCCTCGGTGGCTCATGCCTGTAATCCCAGCACTCAGGGAGGCCGAGGCAGGCGGATCACGAGGTCAGGAGATCGAGACCATCCTGGCTAACATGGTGAAACCCCGTCTCTACTAAAAATACAAAAAACTAGCTGGGCGTGGTGGCGGGCGCCTGTAGTCCCAGCTACTCGGGAGACTGAGGCAGGAGGATGGCGTGAACCCAGGAGACGGAGCTTGCAGTGAGCCGAGATCACACCACTGCACTCCAGCAAGGGTGACAGAGCGAGATTCTGTCTCAAAAAAAAAAAAAAAAAAAAGAATAATTTTCTTCTGTTGGGTTTTTTAAAGGCAAACCAGTCTCAAGATCATCCTAAAAAAACTGAATATCAGTCCCACAACTCTCTTGCCAATTACAGACACAGTGATGTCAGAAAGTCATTTCTCAAGTCTAATCTAAATCCCTCCTTCTTTATTTAAAAGTCACATCCTTTGCAATCTTTAAATCGCATGTTCAGAATTTAATAGCCAGAGACCTACTGAGTTACAACATTTTGTGCAGGTCCTTTAAATCATAGCAATCAATCAGAATCAACCTTATTCTTATCAACCTGTAATTCAGTCGAACTGTGGAAAGCCCCATGAGATAACTGTTTAGAGCACTGACTCTAGAGTCAGATAGAAGAGGTTTGAATCACAGCTCTATCGTTCATGAAATAAGTCACCTGGGCACGTTTATTTTATTTGTGGCAGGTGAAGAAACTGATGCGCTGTGTTTAATACTACCTACTTTGAAAGATTAAGGAAGAAATAAATAAGGTAATTTAAACTCTTTGTCAATGTAGCAGTTATAGTAACTATTTATTGAATGTTTCGAGTGCTTAATGAAAAATATTTACTGATTTTAAAAAATTATTTTATTGCAATCTCATGCTGTGTATATACTTCAGCGGGGAAAATTCCAATGTTCTATGCAGACAGGTAATAAGTAAAATAACTTTTTTCAACTCTTGATTTGTAAAACAAAAATAGCACGAACCAGGGTGGGTATAAATAAAATAGCATTTTAGAAATAGCTTTCCCTCTCCACAACTAACATACAATTAAAGCAATGACTTCAAGTAGTTTTATTAAGCCTCAGAAGGGCTGAAATTTTACTGTCCAGAACCAACCACATCTTTCCTTCCCATAGAAGACATGACGTTGCCCATCACTATTTTCGGCTGAGAGGGTAGAGTGCAAGCACTACCTGTTCATGAGTGAGCTATTCTCTTTCAATTAAAGTGTAGCTGCTCATTAAAAAACATTGCCTGGTACATCTCTCTTACAAGATAAATTCCATTGCACTTCATAATCATCTGCATTCTTGTGAGGACAGCACAAGTGGAAAGTCTCTACTAATTCCAAGATGAAGCCAAGGTGATAGCTATATACTACTTAGAAGGGAGCTCAGAGAAGATAGTGCTCATCAGAGATTGCAACTAACTTTTTCTATTTATTTCAAGAAACTTTAGCACTACCGATGATGGCAATTAGATTTCTCTTCTCACTTAAGAAATGTGGAAATGGTGAAAATCACTTATATCACATAATGGGGGCTTCAGAGTCTCTTATACTGAAATTAAAATGCCGTCAATGATCCCAGTATAAGTCATCCAGATTCTGCCAATTAGATTACACTGTGTAGTAACCATGCTTACAAGTGTACCTTACTGTCACTCTTTGATGTTTCTAAAACGTTATCGCTTAATAACCACTCACTGACACTTAACGTGAACTACGGACACAGGTGATGGATGAGTAGACAGATAGATAGCAAGCAATTTTTTGACAAAAATACTATTGAGTTATGACCCAGAATGTATAATTTATGAAAATTAAGGGAGTTGTTTATGCAGATTCCAAAATACGTATACAATCTTCAGCTACTATAGTTTAGCGACACTCAAAGGCAAGAGGAGATGTGTGTTTTACCTCTCTGATAAAAATAAGTATGAATTAATTGGTTTTTTTTTTTCATTTTTCTGAGCATCCGCACATTGAAGATGGGAATATTTAGACACAAATGTAAATTCTGTTTACAAAGCTCAACCAGCACGAGACTAATAAAGAAGAAAATGTGCCTTTGTACTTCTTAAATCAAATTTTGGAGATGAATCTTCTTACATAAAAAGGAAATAATTCCCTTGTGATATTTATACCATTCCTCCATCTACTTATATTATTTGTGTCATATCTAGAATCAAATAATCATATTTTATTCATTAATCTATCAAGAGAGAAAAAAGGCATGGAAAATATTGTTCTGACTGCAAATGAAACATAAATATACTGTAATATTTTCACTTGATGTACATAAAAAAGATTAAGGGGATTCCATTTAATATTCCTTTGTAATATCTTCAATATGCCTAAAATATCAATAAACACATCCACAAAAGTACCTTATCACGGCACACTATTTTTCCCTGTGTGTTTATGTGAGGATCAGGTATTCTGTTGATTAATACAGAAGAGTATGGAATTGTCTTTGAAAACACCCATAGTTGCAATTCACATAAGGGTAAGGCAAACTGTTCAATTCAAATACAAAAATATACTAAAGAAAAAGAAGGGAGGGCAGGAAGGAGAGAGGAAGTAAATTAATCCTCAATTATTTGTTATACATTCTCAACAATCTACAGACATTGAGTCAGCCATGCAGCAACTCCACAATTAGTGCATTTTTTGGCCAATAAAATAGAACTTTGCATCAAATATAGTTTAATAGCATTCTTTGATGCAAGTCTAGTCTTGGAGGCATTCTCATTTTTACAAAGCTGAATTATGTCATTTTTTATATTCCCATATCATTTAAAAGATGATTGTGAGGGAACAAAAATATGCTTTGTGGAACATGAGTAAAATTGATTTTTAAAAATGAGGAAAGCTATGACTAAAAATAGACTTAGGAGGACTTATGAAATTTCTGTAGAGAAAATTGTGGTAGATAAGTCATAATATTGAACTTTGAATATGACTGTATCTCTTTCTTTTAATGAAAATATACTAGTATAGCGTGCAGGGTATAATCTTTGCTAATTTGTTATTGCATTAAATAAATGTTTACTGAGCACTAACTGTGCTTAGCCCTGAACCATCCATCGTTCTAGCATTTGCAATTGTCTTTGGCAGTGGAGGCAGAGAAAGAAAATTGTTTGAAGTCTCTAAATATAAATGTTATTCATTTATGATACTTTCCAAAGAGATAAGAAAATCACATCTATATACCTCTACCTACTTAGAGAACTCTCACACACACACACACACACACACACAAAGTCATCTAAGCAAGAGGATGGATATTGTTTATGATAGGGAATAGCACGTGACATTTAAAACCCAGGAAATAAAGCTTAAAACTTGATAAGAAAAAGAAACAGTGTTGGCCCCGGTGCTTTGCCATGAAAAAGCAACCGAGATTTAGTTAGCCGCAACATATGGTAGAAGCTAAATGGCATCCCTTGAACTTATTTCTTTACTGACCTTTTGAAGTTGCCAGGTTCAACTAATTTTCTCTTCATGGTTACATCTAAAGCAGGTTCCAGAGACAGGAACCAACAGTTCAGCAGAAATAGATTAGCATCACAACTTTCTGTAAGAATGAAATGAGAAAGCACTAATAGCCCTTTGGTTAATTAAGCCCTGCTAAATCGGATGATAGCCTTTGTCCATCAGAAAAATTGTTCTGTTTCATAAATATACATGTATTGGATGCTGGAGGGAAATTCCGAGCACCACAGATAACATTTTTTGGGAGACTGATCAATATACAAATCAGAGTAGCCAGAGAGGCAAATCAAATCAAAGAATCTAAGGCAGATGAAATGGCAAAGGGAACATGATAAAAATCTCAGACTTGAGCCAGTAAATAAGTTAGTTATCTGGGCACATTTTCAAGAGGCAAGCTGTGTATATGTGTGTGTGTTATTTGCGTGCGTGTGTGTGTGTGTGTACGTAATACAGAGCAACAAGAATTATCATTGGTTTATCTACCTCCGCCCCCACCCTGAGAGGTGTATAACACACCAAAGTTAGGACATTTTTTTTCTGAATTAAAAAGCTAAGTTAGACCATTTCCTCTGTGAATGCCAATAGTGCTGAAAACAAAAAGAAAACTCTTTTTCTCCACCAGCTGCACTGAATAACTTTGTAACAAATATAAAATGACTGAAATCAGTATCAGCACACCACTGAGCAGAGTATTTTCAAAAAGAAGTCTTCAGACCTTAAATTGCACCTATAATAGAAAGGCTTCTCCAATGATGCTTGTCCCTTGATTTGCCAGACACGAAAGTTTGCTAATGGACCAGAAAAGTGTGGTTGGAAATACAAATTGAATGTCACTTTACCCATTGAAAGCCTTTGGTTTTGCATGGAAAATCTGCTCAAATTGGAATGTTGATAAAGCTGTGAGGTGTGCCACCTTGAGTAGAAAAATAACAAAGATTGTCATTTTTTTCTTTAAAGCATTAATTTACCCACATCGATAAGGTTTTCTGAACAGCTGTTGAAGTGTGGATTTGAACTTTTTAATATGTGCATGTTCTTTTTCCCCACCAACAAACAATGAAAGGAACCTGGAAAGCAAAGCCCAGAGGTACAATTTCTTGAATAGAATCATTACATTCTCATTCTTTGGAGTTTCTTTGCTTTGTTCCAACAATCTGTTCCTCCTGACTAACAAGCAGTATCAGACCTTTGAGTACATTCACATCGGTCTTTACAAATGCCTTCTCAAGTGGTCTCCTCCATCCGGCTGAGCATGTTTCACGGGCTGTTTGTTTGTTTTGTTTTACATTGATCATGCTGCCATTGGCTACTTAAATTGTGTTCAGTGCTAATTGAGGGGTTGCTAAAAATGAATACTGTGTTGACCACAGTTCTACATAATACCCAAATAAAGTTGTTTTCCAGGGTAAGGAATTCCTTCCCTTCAGAGTTGATATGTGTACAGCAGGCAAATGGAACTGCTATTCTAGTGAGGGCTGCTATCAAATTTTCTGTTCTTTTAGCTAAATTCATGAAGCTTCAAGAACTCAAGAAATGCATCCTACACACCAGAAATGCAGCCAAGAAATGTTACAGAGTCTTGAATGTAGAGATTTACCCATCTTGAAGGTTTTAAGAGACTGTAAATTGTAAAGCAGAAGCACTGATTTCTAATAGTAATAATAATTAGCAATGTAAGATCCAATTTGCAGGGCAAGTAGATTAAAAAGTTTGAATGACAGCATTACAGCACAAATTTCAGAGCACATTATCCAGTGCCTCTAAAACATTTGGCCTGTTTGTGATGGTCAGGGGATAACTAGACATTCACTAGGGGAGTGTGGGGATCAGAATGAGGAAGGTAAACTGCCACTGAAGGTCTCTGAATGAAGCAGTCCCCAGAGTTGCTGGGAAGACTCCCCTCTCTATTTTCAGAGGGATTTTCCTCAACTCCTTGCCTTCTTCAGAGTCCGGGGGATTAAAAAAAAAAAAAAAAAAAAAAAAGGTGATTTAAAATACTGCAACTGCTCCAGCATTAAATGACTATGTGACAGCGAGCTTCAAATCTGCTAAAGCAGAATTACAGAATACTATTATCAGAATTATTATTTAATCAGGGGGATAGCTCTAGAATTTATTCCAGCCACAGAGCTCGGGGAAGTGGAAAAACATGTCCGGACATGATGATTATGGAGAATTCCCTTTAAGGGAAAAAGAATGTAACCCTAAGAGAACATCCTTCAAAGGTATCACTTCTCTCCGTAGAAGAATCCCACTCCCAGCCCCCACCTTATCTTTCTCTCTCTCTCTCTCTAACACACACACACACACACACACACACACACACACACACACGAAGAAATCCCTGCAACAGTGGACACAGCTGATGCAAAGCAATATCTAGGCAGGGATTTTAGTGGTATTTAGCATGAACGACAGGGCTCACTTTGCATGCAGTGAGGTGCAGCCGCGAGGCTGAATGGATGGAAAATCCCGCTTTCGAATCTTACATAAACATCTTTCCCACATAGAGTTTTCCAGTTGAAAAGCTCCTATAATGAAGCCGGAGGTGACAGCCTAAGAAGGGTTTTTAACCATTGAGATGGCTGTCAGGAGTGTTGTAAAGAGGACAGGCGCTTCAAAAGCCAACCCTCATCCCTCGGATCTGCTTTGCAATGGTGCCGGATGCGAGAGGACAGTACTCTCGCTTACCTTCCCTAGCGTCCCCTCGTTCCCATTGTCAGCGCCCGAATACCATGACGCCGGGTGAAAGAAAGCAGCTGATCTGATTAGCAGCTCGGGCGCGCTAAGGGATTGTCGAATCATGCCTCCTAAGGAGGAAACTCTTGTGGAATCTTCAGGAAAGGGTGGTAAAGTTGAAAGGACCTTTCCCCCCTCCCGCTGTCTTGGTGATAAGCTCTATCGTTTGATTGGTGCTGAAGTGAGCAGCTGCCAGCCTGATTTTCCATTATGGACTAATGTTGTGCGTTTGCAACAATAAACAATTAATGTTGTTTGATTTCTTACATTTAGGAACCCAAGCAAACAGCTGCCCTCTCCGCTGGTGGAGGCAAACGGCTAGTCCTTGACATGCCGCCGGCTCCGTGCCTGCGGAGGAAGGGTCAACCGCAAGGAAACTTTGAGGATTCTGCCAGATTGGGTGGGGGAAGTCTCTGGTGTTTGGGAGGAATAAGCGGAGGAAATTGTGGATACCTGTTGGCATCAGCGTTGTCGGCAGCACGTTTTTACCGTTTCCCAGCCTTGGCTGGAGCCTGGGAGAACGGGAGTAGGTTCCTTATGAACCTGTTACGTACTGGCAGAACCCAGGCAAGAGCCTTTTTCCCTCCGGTCCTGTGAGGGGCGCGACCAGCCCCCCAAAGGTTCTCGGATGAGAAGCGGCCAGATCACAGAAAGCGCAGCTCTGGGCTCAGCGGTCCCTAGGAGAGGGACTACGGAGTCCCCGGCTTAAAGGGGCCTCCGTGCGCGCAATCTCGAGCTCCGGGGAGACACTGCCTAGGGGTCCTGCAGGGGTGCTGGGCAGCGTCTTGGCGAGGGCAGAGCCGCGGGGCGACTCCGGAGCCCGGCAAGTTTGCAGCGGGCACCGCGCCTCCCAGAGCTGGAGCTGCCACTTGTGGGAAAGCCTCGCGCTGGGGCTTTCGCAGCTGAGCCTTGGCCCTCAGCCTTGCCGCGGGGGTCGCCCTCCCTCGCCTCGGAGATGAGGCGGTGCAGAAAACCAGCCATAGGGCACTCGGGCCCCCTCACCTCCTTTTTTCCCTGGCTTGCACCCTCCGCACAGCGGGCGGCTGGTGCTTCTCATTCACCGCACGCACCCCGCAGTGAAGGCGCGCGGCTGCAGCCGCGCCTGCCTGCGTTGGGAGGCTGCGAAATAGTCAAGTCCCCGCAGGGAAGGAAAGCGGCAGGAAAACTGGAGGGGCACAGCCTGGAGCTTGCTACTCTCTAGGATCTGTTGTCAAAGCAGTTTGCAAAAACAGGCCAAACCCTGAGGCGAACGTACGTATCACCCATGGATATCGCGAAAGACACAGCTTAGCCCCGAGCCTTTGCTAGGAACCCGCATCCACCATCTGAGAGGCAGGAGGAGCGCAAGGTGTCCGAAGGGGCACGAGAATTCCTATAAGAAACGGTACCTTCTGGATCGTCGGGACATAGAGAAAAACGGGGCTGGGTTAGGGGAACACTTACTCGTGTGGGGCCCTGCGCTGGCTAATGTCAAGCCTCTTGGTTCACAAATGGCTGGAGGGGCTCGGGGTCAGCTCCCGAGGGCGGCGAGCGCCGACCGGTCCTCGCGCGCTAGGCAGGCGCCTCCGAATTCCGTTCATGCCTCTCGGAGCTGCAGGGCTTGGTTCGGAGACGCGGGGCGGGCGCGCAGGGCTCTGGGTGTCCGCAGCCCAAAGTGAAGCTGGTGGCTTGACGCTACCGTCTATGCACAAATCGGCAGCGGCGGCGGCGGAGCTTGGAAGAGGCAGGGAGATTCCAAATAAATCCGCTAATTCTGGGCTGAGCGCTCCGGCGTGCGAGCCCGCCTGCCTGCCAAATGTAACTGTGAAGTGATGTGGAAAAGTGAGCCGGGTGCCTCCCCTGACGGATCTCATTGGGCAGAGCGCAGAGGCAGGTCTACCACTTGGAAATTCATGTAAGCAGTCCCCCCTCCCCGCCCCCTCCCCGCCTTCCCCCTTCGCTCTCGCGCGCTGGCTCGATCGCTCTCTTTCCCCCTACCCAAGTGGGCGCACAACTTTTCTCTCCTCGCTCCCGAGCACGCCCCGCGCGTCTCTGCCGCCAGAGCCACGGGGTGAAGATGCGCCCTTCCGCGCGGTGCGGGCAGCCTGCCGAGGGCCGAGCTCCTGGATAAGGGGGCTGGCAGATGATAACAGCATGCGGAGGAGGTACCCGCGAGCTTTCTCTCTAGAGGTCTCACCTGAGCTCTGGGGCTGGCGTTATCTTGTAAAGCGTCTCAGTGACTCTCAGCTGTTTTCGGTAGAAGGAAGAGGACGCGACAGGGCAAAGGGTTGAGAGTGGGCAGTTTACCTCCGCTTTATTCCAAGGGCCTCTTGCGTACAGAATAGGGTGACTGTGAGACCCCTACCTGCAACTCAGACGCTATGGTTTAGAGGCTGTGTGTCGCGGTACTGTGATGGAGCACATTCCTGATGTCCTCGCGCTCCTTTGGGAAAATAGGATGAGGGGCAGTAGAGGGGCAGCAAGGAGGGGAGCGCAGTAATTGGTTGTGGGGAGGAGGGCAGGCAAAGCAGAACTTGCTTGGGAAATAGGGGAGGATTGCTAGGTCTTCTCAATGTGCCCTGATCTCATATCCTCTCAGGTACCATCCTTGCAGCTCTCCTGCCTCCACCAAAATCTGCCCTGTTTGTGGCCACTTCAAGTCTTCTGATGGGCTGCGCTCAAATCCTGAGAAATGGCCACCCTGGGGTTACAGGGATCATGAATCAGGAGGTCCAGATTTCTTTTCTTTTCAACACTGGGACTAACATGTAGACGATGCCACTGTGATCATCTTCTAATAAAATTAGCTAAATATAAGACAAATTAATTCTTACCTGAAAAAAAAAATCCCTCCCCTCCACAGGAGATCCCGATTTAGTCCCTTCCCTGAGTGCACTAGACGTGAGCCTGTGGGTGGATTTTACCATCTGGGGACAGAGCCAGAACAGAAAGGGGAAAGGGGTGCAAGGGACCAGACGCACGGTCTGTAGAGCTTGTACTGTCTGACTCGAATGAATGAGAAAGAGTGAACAGAATGAGAAAATAGGCACAATATGCTTATGATATTTATGCAAATTTGACATTTTTTTGTGTGCTGCATCTAACAACCCATTGTGAAATGTGAAAAAGAATATTGACTGTAGCTCTAATATCGGTTTGTTTCACTTTGGAGCTGTCATGGGCAAGAAACTTAGTGGATTATTTCAGAGAGGGAGAGGTGAAGAGAACCAGGTGGTATTTTTCTCCCCCCAGGCAGTCACTAAGTAACTGTTTGTTCTCTTCTCAGACTGTGTCTGCTTACAGGGTATTGGAATTGGCTAATTCTGTCTTGGAAAAAGGAGCAGCAGTCAAGGCTCAATCAAATTATAACTGCTGCTAGACCAGACAGTCCCAAGTGGACAAAGAAATAGATCACATTTTGGGTTGTGCTTAATTTCAGACATTCATTTTCACTTTGAACAAATAATTTGAACCTTTCCTTGGGGTAACTTCTTACACCTATGAGAACTAAAATAAAAGTCATATGCTACTGAAAGCTGGGGATTGTCACAAGTAACAAACTCATCTCAAAAAAAAAGAAAAAGCCAGATTGTTAGACAATATCCTCAAATCTCATTTTCTTAACAAACTATGCTGACAAAGATAGTCAGAATCCAATGGTTTTTAAAATGAGCCAGAATCCAATGGCTCTGGGTATCTAGGGTTAAGAAGAGTTTGCTTTAACTCATCTTGTCCATATTTACTCTTACAGCAGTTATATACATTATCTTCCCTGAATTTTGGTCCTCTGGAATTCAGGGTAACCCTATCTGTACCTGCTAATATCTACTGAAAGCGTAGGAGTAGGAATTTCCTGACTAATTCTTAAGAGAGGTTTGGATGATTAAGCAGTGTGATAGAGGATTTGGATAATGTTAAAAAGCCCCTATAAGGATATTTCTTAAATAATCAGGGATGCTGAAAGACAAGGCATTTATCTCTTTAACAATTCCACCCACTCTTAATAAGATGCAGTGCAATGTCACAATGGTGAGAGCCTACCCCCTTAAGAAAGTAGACGATGCTCTCTTTCAACATCCTCAACATCCTCTCCAGGGTTACAGCCTTCCAGCGGGAAGAGGAACACAGTGGTACACAGCCTTTTTAGAATGGCGACTGAAATTGCGTGTGTTGTGGAGCATTGCAGGGGAGGAAGGGTGAGGAATGATCTGATAGGGCAGGAGTATAATTGGAGAAGGAGTTGGGAGGAGGGAGAGAAGATTGCATTCAGAATAACCTTGGCTGACTAATGCAAAAAGTAGAATGAGGCAGGATGTCTCTAGCCTGGGTCTCCGTGACAGACAGGCAGTTTTGCAAGGGAATCTACTGTAGAGAGTGAATGAGATACAGAGGGACTCCATGTAGTGAAAGATACTTTTATTTTTTCACTATGACTGGAACCTTTGTCGTAATTTTGACCAAGGGAGACAGTAAACCAAGTGGCCAGTGAGTTGCAGAGTAGGGAATCAGATGGTTCATAGGAAACAGAGCTGAAGAAGACGGAGAGAGTGTTAGGAAGACTCCAGCTCCTCTGGTTGGAGCAGGAAATGACAGAATGGAACATAACTATTATTGGCTGCATTAAAATGCAATGTTTTGTAGTTTTCATTCATCAGTGTAGAATTAAAAATTAAAACAAACTAAAACCAAAATGAATTTACCGTATTATGATTATTGGTAACCTTTAGATTTATTGAATTGCTTGTAATGTGATATCTATGTGCCAGGTATTATCATTTAAAATAAAATCTCAAGAATCTGACTTATGAAAAAGACCAACTCAAATTACCATGTAATATTTTTCCAGAAATGCAGAGTCCCTTTCCTGTATTTCACTAGGATGAAGATGTCTGAAACCACGCCCTTTATTTGGGGTATGGGGCGTGGGTAAGTAATATATAACAACTCTGGCATTAAGCATAAGAAACATAAATTTTATTTTGGATTCCAGTATTGAAGCATAAGTCATAAGAATAAAAACATTAAGAAAGAAGTTTTGAGAAGTTTGTAAATGTTTAAGTAAATTTAGGATAGCTGTTTTGTTTGTTTATGAATTTGCTTTAAACCATTCTCTTACTAAGTTTATGAGAAGATACGATGGTGCTCCCGTTAAACAAATGTGAGCAATTCTGAGGATTCCTTTAGGCCAGTGGTTTTCAACCTGAAACCCTGGACAAGCTTCTGCCTCAATATTCACTGGAATTTGTTAGAAATGCAAATTATTGGACCCTGAATCTGAGTGGGGCTCAGAAATCTGGGTTTTAGCAAGTGTCCCAGGAGATTCTGTTACCTGATAAAGTCTGAGAACACTGCTTTAGGCAATTTCTTTCTCATGTGACATAAATAAAGAGAAGAAAAAAATAAAATAGTAGATTGTATTAACGTTTACTGTTTTTGTCCCAGAATATTCTAAGACAAACTACTATCTTAAAAAACAAGATTTGAAAAGAAGAATAAAAGTGTAAGCACACTAAATTTATCATCTGAGTACCTCACTAATGTTTAGCATGGGATTTGAAAAACTAAATTGATTTCTTTAGAAGTAGTTATGAATTCTTGGCATAAAATCATCACTAAGCTTGCTATTCAGAGTTGCGACGCTCTACATTTCTTGGCTTGCTGGTTTTAGCTGTCCCTGAAATTAGGCCTGAATCTCTGAATATTGACTATAATTACTAATCTTGAGCTTGTCATTATATTTTCAGTAAATGGAGGTGTAAACACTTTCTGAAAACCACATCTGTGCTGAGAGCATTTTGGAGAAGGTTTTCCAAATGGCATTATCTCCCATCTTCCCAGGTGCTAGAAAAGAGATAAGCTTCAATTCAGCTTCTGAACAGAAACTTGGTCGGGTGGGCAGCAGGTGGGGTACTGGATAGATTTAAGAGGACTGGTACAAAGCTATCCAATAAACCAGTCCAGCTTTTGTGGACTACACACTTAGCATATTAGTGTTTTGGTTTTTTTCTATCTTTTTTTTTTTCTTCTGTAAGAGAATACCAGCTAGATTAAGATTCTAGACCACTCTTGTTTAACTTAGGAGCAAAAAGGAGGAAAAAATTAAAAATAGTTCACAATGTGTTCCAAGTAAAAAGAAGAAAGAAGAAAAAAGAGTAAGAGTAAAAAAAGAAGAAAGAGGAGTATAAAAGGTACCCCACTCCTTGAAATACTACTACGTTGGTATAACAGAGCATATTTAATGCTAAAATATAATAATTAAATTTAATTAATTTTAAGTTTGGCTTAGAAGATTACCATTATTTGATATTTGCACACTTACACTAAGGTACCATTACAGATGTATAGGGGAATACAGATGTATGGAGGAGGGGAGGTGAAGGCAAAACAATTATCTTACTATGTGTAAAATGGAATTTATAGTTGTGATTAGTTATCCAGTCGCTTATTAGAGAGAAGACCACATATAAATGCAGTGGACAAATGTTACAAGATATTGAAGGGAAATGAATTATTGAGAATGTGAACATGCTTCTTTTATTAGTCAAAGCTGGATAATACTAAGGATTTTTGTTTGTTCTTTTGCTAAAGATGCTGCCATGTGGAAATCAAGGCACTGCTTTTAGGCTGCCGTCTCCCGCCTGCATAGGCGACTAGTCCTGTTAGAGTGGATGTCGAGGCTTTTTTTCTTCTACCTCAAGTGCCCTCTAGCGTGCAATATCTGTGCAGGTTGCTATGTACAAGGAGGAGGAAAGAAGAAAGAAAGAGAAATATTCTACCAATTGCCATCCTAATTCCTGAATGGCTCTGCTCTTCTTTTCTCCTTCCTTAAAGGGGTCATTTCCACCTAAGTGTTTAGCAAAACAAAAAAAGGTGCTGTTGCTTTTGCATGAAAAACTAATCACTCATTTTCTAAACTGGGAAACAAATGCTAATCCTTTCTCAGGGGTTTCTTTTGAACATTCATCATAATTTTCCAGAAGTTTCATACACTCTGGTAATCAGGCAAATAAAAGAAGGTAAGTTGCTCCCTAGGAAGAAATCCTGTTTTGTTCCTCACTCCACCACAGACCAGCTGTAAGGCTTTTGATGCAAAATGATTAACCTCTCAATGGGTTTTAAGTTCGCGTCTCCATAAGAGTGCATAATACTTCTTTCCATCCTCAGGGAGGTGGTGTGAGGTCTAACTGAGGTTTCTAAAACAATTTTGGTTCTTCAGATACAATTCGATATACATTTGAACTTGACTTTCATCTTGCAACTACTAACGGGGTTTCAAATTCTCTTTGGTAGTCCATAGGGAAACTGTGATCAGGATCTCTATTTTCATAAACATGTCGTTAAAACAGCTCTATTGTAAATAGTGGATTTACTTAAGAGATTTGGAATGGTAGAAAATGGAAAAGGATATTTGCAGAAGAGAAATATACTTGTTTTTGCAAACAGGTCTGTGTATGAATAAATATAGCTAAATAGTAAGGCAAAATTTCTACAAGACATACATTTGGGCATATCTTCCTAAATTTTAAAACAAACTAACAATAACAGAAGGTATTTTTACTCACCCAGATGCCACCCACTAAGCTCTTAGTCTCTGAGAAAGGAGGAGATACCTGTAAACAAATTTATGTGTTGGCATCTGTTCAGATGGTAAGATATCTAGACACCTGTTACTTGGAGATTACTATTATAGTGATGTGATTACTATGCAGCATTGTGTTTTATTAATATCCTCATGGCTACAATACTTTGAAGGGCAAGAAAGGAGAAAGACAAGCTAACATGACATACTTCATTACTTTCTTCTTACTTTCTTCTCATGCAGTATCTCTTTAATTATTAAAGCACTATGGATAGCGGCTATTGTTTGTATCCTTTAAAATAGGAGAAAACTGAGGCTCAGAGAAGTTAAGTGATTTGTTCAAGGTTACACAGTTAATAAAGAGTATAATTTAAACCCATGTTTTCCAACTTCAGTTGTTCTTTAGCACTGCCTCCCAATATTAAAATACTAACAAGTGACTATTATAACCTACTTTTAAATAATGCAATACCTCACTATAGAATGGATTCATAAGTTGCAAGGAAAGAGAAGCTAAACATTATGTGTTTACAAAGAGAATCTGAATCTTTAATTGCGAGTGATTTTGCAAATATAGATCCTAGATTCCATGGCTAACCAATTAAATCAAACTCTCCAAAAGAATATGTATTTTTTTTAGAAAGCAACAAAGGTAATTTTGATTCAACATTACAAGCATCATTCTGGAGACCATTTGGAAATAATGAAACCAAATGACATCTAAAGTCTTGTTTACTTCCTTACTGTTAGAGTCCAAGGTTAAGTCACAGTTCTGCTATTGCTATATAGGTTTGTATATCCTTTTATATATTTCCAAGCACATCAGCTCTCCTATGTGATCCTTACCATGATCTTGTGAGGTGAGAAGACGATATATTATTACTTCGATTTTATAGAGTTACAGGCTTTTAGAGCCCAAAGGGCCCGTAGAGATCGTCTAGTTCAACCTCTTCATTTTACAGAAAAAGAGCTGGGTAAGGCTTTTGACTTCTGAGCCTAA